>NC_059181.1:104620903-104920903 GCF_019923935.1 Bubalus bubalis
GGAATCTTGCCCAAGCACTCCTGTTCTCCAGGACCGCCTATGGTTGCAGCCCTCAGTGCCTGCTGCCTGCCTCTTCCCTGGAGGTCAAGGTGAGTGAGCCCAGCAGGGAGAGAAAGCTCCTGGCTTCACTAGCAGTGGATGTGATCAGAAACCATCCATCGTTAAAAAAAAAAAAAAAGAAGGAAACTATCCATCCTGACGCTGGTTCTCATGCTGGAAGGGTCGTGAGAACACCTGGAGGGCTCACTCAAAGCCAGACCATAGGGCCCCGCCCTAGAATCTCTGATCTTGCTCATCTGAGGTGGGGGTTGAGCATTTGGACTCCAGCAAGCTCCCAGTGCTGCTGCCGCTGCTGGTCCAGAAACCCCACAGTAAGCGCGCAGCTCTAGAGGCCTGAGACTCCTAGGTGTGTGCCCCCTGCCCTTCTCCCGCAGGGCTGGGAAAAGCCACGAGGTTGGTGGCTCTCGCGAGATCTGGGGCTTCCCATTGAGCAGTCGTCACCCTTCCCTGCCTGAAGCCGAAGGAGGGGCTATCCACAGCCCAGGCAGGATCAGGTGTCAGGTTTGTTGAGTTGCTCAACAGCTCCTCACTTGGGCTGATAACATCTGGACACGTAGGAGGGTGGGGCGAGATCAGATCCAGTGCCTGGGTGTGGGGATGAACTATCTGATGAGGCAGAGGAAAAAGGCCTACATTCTGAGGTCAGGGATGGGAAAGGAACGTCGGCCCTAAGACCAAGTGTGGGTCTGGGGGAGCATGGAGACCCGAAGAGCTTCCCAGGTGGTGCTAGTGGCAAAGAACCCACCTTCCGATGCAGGAGACGTAAGGAGATGCGGGTTCAATCCTTGAGCCGGGAAGACCCGTGGAGGAGGGCATGGCAACCCACTGCAGGATTCTTGCCTGGAGAATCCCATGGACAGAGGAGCCGGTGGGCTACAGTCCATGGGGTTGCGAAGAGTTGGACACGACTGAAGTGACTTAGCACACATGCACGGAGAGCAGCAAGGGGGTTGTCTGCCCAGGAACTGCCCTGACAGTTGTCTGGTCTGCAGGTGTGGTCAGCCTTCTCTCGCTGGTGGGAAGCCACTGCCTTTCCTGCCACACGTTCCTCACCAAGAGGATCTCCCAGCTCCTGGGTGATGCTGCCCAGACCTCCTCAACATCCAGCGCCACCACCCACTTCTTTGGCCAGTCTTTGCCGAGGCTTGTCTGTCTTTGGCTCCAGGATGGCCCGCCATCCAGTTGGAGCCACAGATGAAAAGCAATGCCAGTGTCCAGCTGCCCCATGTGCCCAGAACCAGCAGCTCTGGAACCCCAGCCCCTGAGTACATTCTTGCAGTGGGATCATTTTGGGAGGGGGTGGCGCTTTGGTTGGCATTTTCCGAGGCCCTCTCCTGCACCCTTTTCCTTTGGGTCACTGGTCTTTTCTTATTTACTGGTTCAAGTTCTCTATACATTAATGATATGAACCCTGAGTCACATCTTGGTACTATTTTTTGCCCCACTTTGTCACTTGTCTCTTGACTTGGTGGTTTGGGGTTTGCGTTTGACTAGGCAGACGATCTTAGCGTTTGTGTCATCAGACTTTCCAGGGTCTTCCTATTGGTTTCTGGGGTTTCTTGTCGGTTTGTTTGCTCCCAATTGACTTACGGTGATCTTCTCCATTTAAAGTCATCATGTATAAATTACCCATTGCTGAATAACAAGGGGCTACCCAGGTGAAGGTAGCGTAAATACCTGCCTGTCAACGCAGGAGACATAAGAGACATGGGTTGGGAAGATCCCCTGGAGAAGGAAATGGCAACCCACTCTAGTACTCTTGCCTGGAGAATCCCATGGACAGAGGAGCCTGGCAGGCTACAGTCCATGGGGTCGCAAGGAGTCGGACACGACTGAAGTGACTTAGCATGCAAGCATGTGTAGCAAATTACCCCAGATGTAGTGTAGTCCCTTAAAACAACCAGCACTGGTAATCTCCCAGGTGTCTGAAGGACAGGATTCTAGAAGGCCTGGCTGGGGCTTCTGGCCTGGGGTCCATCACAGGCTGCAGTCAAGGCTTCTCCGGGGCCACAGCCCTCTGGTCTGCCTGGGGTGTTGGGGTGGGAGGGGGGTAGGCTCTGCTTCTGGAGGGTTCACGGGGCTGCGGCAGGGGACGGTCCCTCCCCACCGGGCCTCTCCACCAGGCTGCTTGGGTCAGGCCTTCCCCAGATCCAGCGATCTCAGAGAGACAGAGCAGCCCCGAGATGGAAGCCACAGTGTTTGTCTCATAACTCATCTCGAGGTGATGCTCCCTCACCTCTGCTGTGATTTTATGGATCACACTGGTCACCCCGTGGAGAAGAGAACGGTACCCACGTGGGCCTAGGTTCTTCATGTTCGTGCCGCGTGAGAAGGCTCCAAGGAGTGTCCCTGCCCCTGAGCCCGGGTGTGGGACTCCCGGGCTGCCCAGGCCCCTCAGGAATGTGTCCTTTGTGGAAGCAGGGGTGGCGGGTTGCAGCCCGGAACCGAGCCAGGCCAGGCGTGTGTTGTACAGGCAGAGAGTGGCTTTTCACCTTGAAATGGTTGCAGACCAAACACACGGAAAGCCAGAGAAACAGAGATCGTGTGATGATCCCAGCATGGCCCACAGAGCCCGCGGCATGTGCCCTCTGCCCTCCGCCCAGGAGTCTGCAGCCCGAAGGGCCATCCCAGCCAGTGGTTCAGCCCTGAGCACAGGCGCAGAAGCTTTCTCACCCTGGCAGCCTGTGCATGCCACGGCTGTGCAAGTGCACACTCAGGCCTGGGCCCCATGCTCTCTGACCTCCGAGGTGTGCCCACCCTGTGGTCAGCCCTGCCTGCACCCCCTCCTTCCCAGGGGGCCCCCGTTGAGGGGGGTGAAGGCTGATGAGCCCCCTTTCTTCAATGGCTGTGCCCGGTAGCCCTGGGCTGGGCTGCTGCCAGCCTGGGGTGGCAGCTGAGTGTCCCTTTGGTCCCAGGAAGGCGCTCCCGCTGTGCCCATGGGGGACGTGCCTGCTGCCCCACCTCCTGTCTGGGACTGAGACAGGACTTCCCGGTGACACGCTTGGTGGCTCTGAATGTATCACGCAGCTTCTGTGGATGGTGAGGACTCTTCCTGTTGCCTCTTGCTTCTGGGCAGCGCTGGGGCCCTCGGTGACAGCTCCTGGCCCTGTCTGTGGCCACCACACTCTTCTCAAGCCTGACAACCATGGCCTCAGGAGAGTCGGGCTCTCTGTCTCCGTCCCAGGGCAGAAGCTGAGGCTGAGGCTGAGCTTGCAGGGCCTGTCCTTGGGGATCATGGCCATGACTCATGGGGACACCCCTCGGCCAGGATGTGGGGCCGCCACAGGGTCCCGGGGTCCCCTGGAGAGGCTCGAGCCCCCCTGCGGTCCCACACTCTTGGGCCCGCTGACTGTTCCCCTAAGTAGAGCCGCCTTGCAGCCCCTGAGCCCCGGGCACAAGGACCGACAAGGGGCCTCTGCCCTGCCGTCTTCTCCCTCAGGGCTGCCTTCCTCAAGCGTGTCCTCAGGCCCAGGGCTGCATGGGCACTGTCCTCCCTCTCCTGCTGCCCGGCCTCTGTGCCTCGTGGAGCTCCTGCAGGTACCTGCCTGGTGGACGGGCACAGACTGGGCAGCGACCCGGCCCCGCCCTACTGTCCGCCTGCCTTGGGCTTCACCCTTGTCCTCATCCTCCGCCCACTGGGCATGATGGTGCCTGCCCTTTGGAGCTCAGGCGTCTGGAGCGGCCCAGCCTCTGCCGGTGCTGGGTCCGGGAGCAGTCCCCCTCATTCAGCCCTGCTCCCCAGGCTGTGGCCTCCCTGGGCTCATGGGGACCTTGCAGATGTCTGTGGCGAGTGGTGGAGCTGGCTGAGGCCAGCCTGACCTCTGAGCAGCACAGCGTGCCCCTTCTGGGTGCATAAGTCCTCCTGGGGGTGCCCATGGGCTGTGGAGGAGGCTGCTGTAGGTGGCGGGCCTTGTCCTCTGGGGACCTGTCCACAGCTGGGACGTGGAGCTGGATGATACACACAGACATGCAGATGCACACACACTCGAGTTCCTGGCGGCCAGTATCCATTACTCATGTTTGCTGACTGTGACTCGTCCACAGCTGGGACCTGGAGCTGGATCACACACACACACGCACACACACACACACACACACACACTCGAGTTCCTGGTGGCCAGCGTCCATCACTCCTCACGTTCACTGACCTTGACTTATCGGCTGCTCCCCCTTTGGCTCACTGCCTCCATCAGGGCTCCAGCGGGGTGCCTGTCAGTGCCCTGGCTCTGCGCCCTGGAGTGGGGTGTGGCTGCCCAGACCAGGGGCCGTGTGGGACCTCCAAGGGTCTCTAGAGCTCCGTCACTGTCATTGAAATGCCGAGGCTCTCTCTCTGTGTGTGGGTGGCCGTCCCATCCTGAGGGGCGCTGTGCCCCTCACTTCACCTAGGTCCGGCCCACCCTCCTGGGGGAGCAGGCACCAGGGACAGTGGGGTGCAGGGGTTCCCTGGGGCAGGGGGGCCGGCTGTGTTGTGGGAGTGGTCAGCTCCCCCGTCCCCCTGACTCAGAGCAGACAGGACCTGTAGGATGCGGGGGCCGCTCCCCACAGGGTGACCAGACACCCCCTCCCCAGGCTTAGTAGGGAAGAAGGGCCCTGGCGGGCGTCTGTGGCTGGACCCCTCCTCTGCTCCTGGGGACCAGGTCTCAGGCGGCTTGCCCCCAGCAGATGGGCTCCTGGTGCCATCTGCGTGTCTCCCTCTCCAGAAGCCCTCCAGAGGTGGCACCCTGTCTCACTCCCTCCTGCCCCTGCCTGGTCAAGGCTCTGGCCTGGTCTGGCCCGTGGCCTCTCCTTGGGGCTGTCCTCAGGGTCGTTCCCCCTGCAGGTTCCAGCTTCTCCCCTTGCCGCCCCATGGGCGTCATGACTGCCCAGGTGTGATGTGGCATCCAGGGAGGGGACAGGTCT
The DNA here is from genome assembly GCF_019923935.1 of Bubalus bubalis. Taxonomy (NCBI): domain Eukaryota; kingdom Metazoa; phylum Chordata; class Mammalia; order Artiodactyla; family Bovidae; genus Bubalus; species Bubalus bubalis. The sequence continues at coordinate 104,625,863 of NC_059181.1, forward strand.
CCTGGTTATGCTCTCCTCTGGGGCCATTCTCCCTTCGTGTCCCCCACCAAGCAGGCTTTGGGACACGGGATGGCAGGGAGGACTGTCTGCTCTTGGCAGGCTGGTCCAGGCAGCAGGCAGGAGAATCTGGGTGAGTCTGGGTAGGGGAGTGGTGCCCGGTGGGCTGGCAGAGGTGAGAAGGGGCTTTCTGGGAGGACCTCTCTACCTGGCTTTCCCCAGTGGTAGGGGACTTCTCTGAGTAGGACTTGATTTTTTTCACAGATTTCCTGCCTGCCCTGGGGAGGGGCTGGGGATAGTTTCCAGGGCATAGGTATGCTGAGCCTAAGGCCAAAGGCCAGCCCCAGGGGCAGTAACAGTGACACCCTCCTTTTCTTGAATCCCTTGGGGAGGTTCATCCTCGTGGACCCATGGGCTTGTACCCACTCTTGGATGGCTGCTTCTTCAGTGCTGGGACTAGCCCAGTAGAGTGGTCAAGGTGGGAGTGGTCCTAGATTGTGGAATGCTGTCTGCTACTTCCCCTAGACCAGGTGGTGAGGGGAGGGTGCGGCCGACATCAATGGTGGCATCAGGAGCTCCCCCTGCTTGCCATACCTCCTGGGCACTTCTCTCTCTGCTCCACCAGGGATGCTGCTCAGGCTGTCTGGCAGGGTCCCAAGCTACCAGCTCAGTTGCCTCATTCAGGGCCTCCTGAGCTCCTCCATGTCTGCCAACCACCACCACCATCCCCCGACTCCGCTCTGGTGGTACCTAAGATGGCAGGAGGTGCCCTGCACGCTAGGAAGCTGCTGCCCCCTGCTGTGCTCCCAGTACCACTGCAGCCCATGGTCCAGGCAGAGCCTGGAGGTTGGCCTCAGAGCCCTGGAAAGCCCTAGGTGGGGACTTGGAAGATTGAGGTCTCTTGGGGGTTCATGGAGCCCTCCAAAGCTTTGGGCTGGGGTGCCCAGAGCACTTGGAGGCATTCAGGCGCCCTTATGGGGGTCCAGGGCCTTGGAAGCAAGGCTAAGCCTGGTGGGAGTCTGGAGGGAGGTCCAGAGTCCTCAAGAGAGCTCTCTGGGAGGCAGGTATCTCAGAGCCCTGGGGCAGTGATTTTGAAGCAAGGCCCTCAGAAACCCTCCGTCTGGTGCATGGTGATCAATTGATATGGTCACCCATGGGAAATAAAAGGGGGAGACTATGTCACCTGGGAGGTGACTCCATCTTCCTTCAGACACGGCAGTGGTTGCCAAGTACATCTAGCCTTCCCCTCAGTCCTGCAGATGGAGGATCTGAAGCCTGGAGGGGACCATTTCATCCAGAGGCCATGCCATCTCTCTCCCCTTCCTCCCTGCAATCCTTCCTCTCCACCAGGACCTTGTGGGGCTCCTGCTGCACAGCCACCCCCAGGAGGAGCACTTGAGATCACTTGCCGAAATGAGATGTTGCGCCATGCCCCTGCAGAGTTCTGATGCCCTGACGATGGGACTCCTTGTTCACTCCCGTCCAGTTCACCGATTTGACCACCTGCCCCTGTGGTCACAGATCAGCAGGCCACACCTCCTGCCTATGCCCACTGCCCACCACAGAGCATCCGTGTCTCAGCTCTTGGTCTAGGATGGCATGAGACAGATGCTGGGGGCCCAGGGGTGTCCCAGCCACAGTGGACTGGGTGCCACAGGAGTCAGGTGGGAGTGCTTAGCAGCAAACGAGGGAGGCTGGGGCTCTGGGAGGGGTGAGAATATGAGAAGCCATTTCTTTTTGGTGTATTTGAAATGCACAAAAAAAAGCCTGTTGCTTTTAAGAAAACACCCACCCCACCCCACCCCACAAAAGTGCAGAGACTAGGATGCAGCAAAAAGAAATGTCCGGGAGCTTTGGTAGAAAAGTTCCAGTCCTGGCCCTGAGCAGAGCTTACCCAGCGGCCGTAGACAGCAGAGAGCCCCAAAGGCTCAGGAGCCCATGGTGCATGTGCAGGTGAGAGGGCAGGCCCTGCCAAGTCCTGCCACCTGTAGGAAGGAGCCCATCAGAGCTGAGGTGCCAGGGTCCCACCCAATGGTGGCCCAGCGGGTGCCTCTGCTTCCCTTTTGTGTGCTTGCTTCTCCAGACTTTACTGCCCTCTACAGGCAGTGCGGAGCCCAGACGCACAGTGTGCCATTCTACCCCAGGTTTCCTTAGCTCTTGATGTTAAGTGAGTGATGGTCGCTCAGTCGTGTCAGACTCTTAGCGACCCCATGGACTGTAGCCTGCCAGGCTCCTCTGTCCATGGGATTCTCCAGGCAAGAATACTGGAGTGGGTTACCATTTCTTTCTCCAACTCGATGTTAAAAATCACATGTAAACTGTGAAAATTGTGAAATGCCCACAGCAGAAAACCTTGTGGGTAATACCCAGGTGAAGAACTGGTTTACTGAAAGGGGATGAAACATTCCAGAGGACTGAAAGCCTTACCCTGTCATTAGACAACCAGCTTTCCAGCAGAAACAGCCCATCAAGCAGATGCCTCGTTTCCTTCCCATCACTCTGCCCTTGGACACCACGGTTGGTGTCTGCTGGTCCCATTTGAAACACCCAGAACTGACATGGTGCAAGCAGCCTCACCTGCGTTTCCCAGTGGGCTCTCTGTGTGACTATTTTTTATAAGCACTTACAAGAGCTTCTGATAACATGTCAGGGAGCGGGCACCAAAAGCAGAACATAAATGAGTCTATGGGTAGCCTATGATCCCTATCTCAGGCTCAGAGGACGAAAGGATGAACTGACAAAGTTGGATGGCAATTCTGGAGACCCAAGGCCTGGAAACCTTTAGCAGGGGGCAGCCCAACCCCTCCCCACATTAAAGAGAAGAACCCACACATTAAAAATAAATGGTCTTTTATTGTGTCCACGAAAACAAACTCAGGGTGGCCTTTGGTTAATCCCCCCATGAGGTGACGACAAATAGGAGGCATGCAATGACCAAAACCATGTTCTCCTCTCCAGGAGAAGGGTCTTGCCCTCCTAGGCCCGAAGGGTGACAGGCAAGCAGGGCCAGGAGGATCCAGAGGCAGGCCCACCCAGGCCCACCATGCCGCAGAGGGCCCAGGCCTGCTGCCTCCTTGGCAGGACAGGGCAGGGGTCAGCAAACATTGCCCCTGTCCCGGTAACCCCAAGCTAGAACACACAGAAAAGCCCCAACCCCCCTCCCCCAACAAACACTGATAAGGCAGTCAGCCAGGGCTTCCAAGAGGAGCTGGCCTCCAAGGTACGAGGTCAGACCCTTAGGACTCTGCCCAGAAGGGGTTGCCATCCTCGGCCTGCATGAAGTAGTAAACAAAGAGCAGGAAGGCAGCAAAGACCAGGAACAGCAGCACCTGGCCCCAGAGTGGGACCTGGCGATCCTGGCCCAGGCCGGCAGCCCCAGGGGCCTGCTTTTCAGGCCGGATGGCTCTGCGGGTGAGCCACGAAGGGGCCGAAGATGAAGATGAGGACACACTCGAGGTGGAGGAGGATGTGGGATAATAGGACAGGCCCAGGGAGCTTCTGGAGATGTTGGAAATAGGGCGGTAGTGTGCGATGTTCTGGTAGGCACTGTCCTGGCCATACAGGAGGCGTTCCCTGAGGCAAAGAGTGCAGCAGGTAGACCAGGACGGCCTGAGCCCTGAATCAGCCCCAGCCCCTGGCTCGCCTTAATACTCACCGATCCTTGCCTTCCTCTTCCAAAGAGAAAAGATTGTCATCACGGACCTACAGAAGTGAATCAGAGTGAGGATACCTATTGGCACGGTTGATGTAGGTATACCCTACACAGTCATACCCTCAGTCCAAACTGCCCTTCCCAGCCTGTTCTGAACACTGCTTAAAGGCCTGGGCCCTGCCACCCTCCAGACCCCCTTCTTGGTCCTCAGCCTTATGTCTGCAGGGCCATGTCACTTGTCCCGGCTGCCTGAATCCTACTTTCTACCCCAGTATTCTCAAAAAAGAGCTCAAACCTAGATCCCAGACCAGAGCCAGGGCACGTCCTGGGCACATTAGTCAAAACAGTTCTGACAGCTCTCCCCCCACACCCCACGCCCCCACCGCAAAGGCCCTGACCCGGCAGGTGTCTGCAGGCCCCGCCTCTCCCTGGAGGTTTCTGAGCCACCATTTGCGCCCAGTGGTCCCCTTGACTCATCCAAACCCCATGAGGACCCCCTTAGGTTGTACCCAAGTACAGGGTGCCCGACAACTCAGCTCACCTGGCGGTGAAAGGGGTCAGCATCTGAGAGTGAAGCTGAGGGCTGGCGGAAGCCCTTGGATGTGCCCATAGACTCAGGTTCCCCGTAAGTCCTGGTGGTCAAGTAACTCTCCTCATAGTAGTCATCATTATAGCCTTGGGAAGGGGGGGCAGCGGTAGCAGAAGGGGCAACGGTGTCCCCACCTGGCCCGATGGCCCTAATCTGAATCCCACTGGGAGGGGGGGCCTGCAGGACGCTTGGGGTTGAGGTCTCAGGTTCTGGCTGACACTGGAAGGAAGGTGTCAGACTGCCCACCCCACCCCTGCCTTACCCTTGCTCTGGTAAAGTAAGGCGTCCTCTTTCTTGGGCAGATCATACATATCCGAGTCCACGGACGACGAATCTAAGTCTGAATGGGGGAGGGGCTAGGACCATTGGCCCACAGGGGTCCCCTCCCGTTTCCCCCGCGCCCCTTCCAGCCACTGCCCTGGCCACACCCCCGCGACCCCTTCCTCAGCGTCCCCCAAACCGTGTCCCCAAGGGCGGCCAGGCGGGGCCCTGGGACGGGAGCCTCACCCGAGAACCGATAGGAGAAAGAGGATGCGGACGAGCTCGGGGGCGAGAGCCTCCGCCTCTGGGTCTCATACTCGAAGATTTTCTTTTCGTAGAGCTTGCGAGTGGAACCTGATCAGACGCGGGGCACAGGGCGGTCAGGGAGCGGGCCGGGAGGGGGCCGCGGGGCTTAAGCGCGGGGAGCGGGCCCGCCCTCCGTCCACCGCGTACCGACGACGGGCCCGTGTGGGATGTTGTACTGGCGCAGCACGGCGGCTAGCTCGGAGTCCGACAGGGCTGCGTAGTCGTCCATGGCGGGCAGCGGGCGGCGGAGGCCTGGGGGAGGCCTGGGCCTTGCAACACCGGCCGAGAGACGACGGCCTCGGAGCGCGGCGGGGGCAACAGGAGTGCCTCGGGAGCGGCTACGCGCGCGTCACTCCCGCGTCACAGTCGCGGTCTCAGCGGGCAGCGCGCGCTGCGCGGAGCGGGGGCCGGGCCTCGCAGAGAGCTGCCAGCGCAGATTGGTGGAGCCTTGGGAACGGGCGGGGAGGGGCGGGGCTCGCGAGCCCAGAGACGTCACACGCTAGCGCATTTAGGGCTGGACCTCAGTGAGGGGCGGGGCCTGAGCGCGACGGGAACTAGCTTAGACCCGCCCCGGCTTGGGAGCGGGGCGGGGCCCGCGAGCCGCGACGTCACCCTCTCGGCTATTCGGGTCAGAAGGGTGGAGGGGCGGGGCCTGTGGCCGTGCAACCAGCAGAAACTGGCCAGGATGTGGGAGCTGGGCGGAGCTGCGCGCTGGGCGGCGTTCGCCCTCCCTGAGTCACGTGGACTCCGCTCGGACCCAACTGCCCCCTCTGCTCCGGCGCTTGGGGGTCCCTGGCCGCGCCCCAGCCAGGCGCATCGCCGGCAGCTGCGAGAAGGGGCCCGATCCGAAGGGGCAAGCCCTTGGAGAGCACGGGTCCAGACTAGGCGCTGCTGCGCGTGTGGGGCGCGCGCGCGCCACACTAAGGAAGCCTGTAGCCACCTGACCCTAAACCGCCCCCCAGACCCCCAGACCCCTTGCCCCAGCACGCCTTCCCACTCTGCGGGACCCTGGCCTTTGCCTGCCGGTTCCCACCGCCTCCCTCCCTCCCCCCTGCACCCCAGAGGAAATGGGGCACTGGGCCAGGAGGCCACCAGCGCTCCAGGAGCCAGCAGCCTTGGAAGGGGCCCGGGCATGCCAATGGGCACTGGCACGGGGCGCCCTGTGATGCGATGCATGCAGAGATGGCGGGTGCCTGCCTTACCCACCGGCAGTCCACCCGAGGCGCGAGGGGCTTCCCCTCCATGGCTGGCATGGCCCCTGAGCCCAGCGTGACCCAGAAGGCTGCCAGAGGGACCTGCCCCGGGCTTCCGATAATGTGCTCTGAGCACCTGGGTCTCAGTGGGCTTCAGGGCCGTGGGAGCGCAGAGGGGGCCTCCCGGACAGGGGGGCCAGGGGACTGAGGGGGGCAAACCATGGAAGGCAGCGGGGGGCCTGTCACAGGGAGTTGGTGAGAGCCTTGGTCAGGAAAGACCATGAAAATTAGGAAGGAGATGACAGTCACGTTCTAACAAAGCCAGCCAATGGAATGAGGGGAAACTGAAGTGCCTCTCCCGGAACTGGGATGAAGGCTGGCAGACTTGCCCAGTTGGTGAGGATCACAGCCTTGGTCTCAGCGAAAGTTCGTTCATGGGGTGGAGAGAAGATAGGGCCCTGGTTTAACCACATACGAAGCCCCTCCGCAAGGTTGCTGTTGGCCAGGTTTTAGAGATGAGGCTTTGTCCATCTCCCAAAATATTAGGGCCCTACATATGCATGGTCGGATGAGGGGCAGTGCCCCAGGCAGGGCAAGGGTCTTGCTGCTTATCTCCAAGCAGGGAGGGAGATGGCATTTGGGCTCTGGGCTCCTCAGAGCCAGCTTCACGGAATTTGGAGTTTGGGCCAGATCAGATTCCCCAGCACCTCTCCAAGCCTTCTTTTGCAGTGCTGGCCCCTGTCCCGGAGGCCGGCCTCCCCTTGCCAACCCCCGCCCCATACAGACCCAAGCCGTTTCCTTATGAGGTCAAGGAATTCTAAGTTTGCCTTCTCCTCTGGGAGCACCCCCTCCCCGGCACCTGCCTTGGCCCTCTGCCTTTTATTTCCCTCTCCCCCAGTTGCCCCACTATGAGGTCCCACCACAGATGGCACCACATGGCTGACCTGTGATAGTCTCCTGCACACGAGCCCACCTGGAACCCCACGCCAGCCCCACTGCAGGCAGACCTGTATCAAACCACCAGAAACCAGGCAAGCCCTTGACCATCAGAGCTGAGAGGCCCTTGGCACCGCCACCATCACACTGAGGAGGAATTAGGGGCCCAGAGAAGGAGGGGACTTATGCAGGGGCACCCAGTGCAGCAATTCATTCATGGATGTTCACCTAGCCAGTACCTAGCCCTTGGGGTCATAACCTGGACAGCGTTGCCCACTGGGGATTCTGAGTCAGCAGAGGAGCTGGTAGTGGAAATCTGGGGCCTTGAGGGGAGTCTTCCTGGGAAGAGTGGGCAGAGTTGCTGCTACTGCTACTGCTAAGTCACTTCAGTCGTGTCCGACTCTGTGTAATCCCATAGATGGCAGCCCACCAGGCTCCCCTGTCCCTGGGATTCTCCAGGGAAGAACACTGGAGTGGGTTGCCATTTCCTTCTCCAATGCATGAAAGTGAGAAGTGAAAGTGAAGTCGATCAGTCATGTCTGACCCTCAGCAACCCCATGAACTGCAGCCTACCAGGCTCCCCCGTCCCTGGGATTCTCCAGGCAAGAACACTGGAGTGGGTTGCCATTTCCTTCTCCAATGCATGAAAGTGAAAAGTGAAAGTGAAGTCGATCAGTCGTGTCCGACCCTCAGCGACCCCATGAACTGCAGCCTACCAGGCTCCTCCATCCATGGGATTTTCCAGGCAAGAGTACTGGAGTGGGGTGCCATTGCCTTCTCCTGGGCAGTTAAAAGGAGGCATTTCTCTGCAACTGAGGCTGGGGCAAAAAGGGCTTGGAAGCCACCGATTCCAAGTCAGTAACAAGAAGACAGTTTCTCCTTTAAGGACTGGGATTCTAAGCAATAGATTATGTAACTTGTGATCCTAGCAACATCAAAAAATTGTAAGGAAAAGTAATATCAACATGAATACATTTCTCAACAGGTCCAAGGAGACGATTATTCACTGAGTGATTAATGTTTTAAGATCAGAACCTAAGTCCTTTGGTACAATACAAAGCTTACTTTTTCCCTTCAAGGATGTTAAAGATCCTCTGGGTTTTGCCTGGCAGTCGAATGCTTTAAAACATGGCTCAGATGGTAACAAAAGTTGTAAGATGGTGACTAGTGTGAAAATGACCGTGTGGAAGGTTGTCACAATCAATATATAGCAGGGACTGGTTAGCTGACCAAAAGCCTCTCAGATGACACCTTGTGTTCCAGTTCTAGGACACATCAGTCTGCCTTGGGACAGTTGGCATGGTAGCAGGAATGGAGCTGCTTCTAGTGCTTTTGTGGAATCTTCAACACAAGGTGGTGGTTTAGTTGCTAAGTCGTGTCCGACTCTTGTGACCCCATGGACTGTAGCCCACCAGGCTCCTCCGTCCATGGGATTTTCCAGGCAAGAATACTGGAGTGGATTGTCATTTCCTTCTCCATCAACACAAGGAGCAAAAGCCTTTGTTAAAATCTTTCACCAAGGAAGAGCTGGTGCTGTATAAACCTTCATTCCCCCCAGACCTGGAAAAGTAGAGACTCAGTTGCATGTGTCTCAGGGGTGTGGAGGGAGAGAGAGTAAAGAGAGGATTAAAACGGAGGTGGGGGGGGTCCTGAGATCCAGCCATGAAGCCATCACTTCCTTTCTGCTACCCCAGCTATTGCACCACTGATTCCCATTGCAATAACTCTGGCAAGTGGGTGTCCCTCCTTGAAGGATAGCCTTGGCCATGAGCTACCTTTTGGACCTAAACTCAGGCTGCTCATCTATCAAGGGAGGATAACCCACTGCCGTGAGAGGCGGAGGGGTGGATCCCACTAGATGGGGCGGGGAGAAACAGAGACCGAGGCCACTGCTAGGCGATCTCACCTGGGGTCAAGGTGGAGAGGTCATTGCCAACAAGGGCAGCAGTGGCTGCGGAGAGGCCTGGAGGGCAATCAGTGCCTTCCTGTTAGTGTGCAGCTGTAGATATCAAACCACCTTAGCAGATGACAGCACACTTCTCCCTTCCTCCCCCCTGTTCATTCCTGCTTCTCCCTTTTTGCCTCCCTCCCTCCCTTCTTTTTGGAGAAGGAAATGGCAACCCACTCCAGTGTTCTTGCCTGGAGAATCCCAGGGACGGTGGAGCCTGGTGGGCTGCCGTCTATGGGTCGCACAGAGTCGGACACGACTGAAGCGACTTAGCAGTAGCAGCAGCTCCCTTCTTTGCTATTTCTCCTTTAATGAAGTAGAAGAAAAGAAGAAAGATCAGAGTGCTTTTCAGGTGGTAAGGGACAGTCTCACTTGGTGGAACGTTTATTTCAGCCATTTGTGTCGATCTGCGTGTGTGCCTGCAAGTATTGGCTCAGGATGTAAGATGCAGTTCTTCTTGAGGGTTGTGGTCACAGTGAGAAGACACTGCTTTGTGTGGCTTTCCCCGAGGAAGTGACATTTGAGCTGAATATGAAGCTGTTAATACCAGGAAATGGGCACGCAGAAGAGGAAGAAGGAGCCTGGCAGTGCCAGGGTGTGGCTGTGCCCACCTAGTTCCCCAGACACTTGGCTCCTCGGCTGCACCCCACCGTCCATGCCCAGCCCTCAGGACTGCAGCTAACCGTTCTGCTGAGAATTCAGTCCGTTTCTGTTGCTTGCTTCCAGGCCAGGCCTGGCACTGGGCAGGGGCCAAACCCATGCCAGCCCGGGACGTTGGTTGGCTTGTCTTGGGGCTCAGGTCCCTGCCCCCGTGCAGACTTTCAGGTGGGAGGCGCTCAGTGCATACCTGCTAGGGCCTGTTGCACTTCCCACTCCAAGGTAGACTCCAACTTGCCCGATCAGCCTCAGGCTTGGGGTAAAGGTGGGGAGGCAGTGCAAGACTGGGCAGCTCCCTGGAGGAGGTGGCCTTTGCTGCTGGGCTGAGACGTGGGCTCTGCAGACCCTCCGGGCCGCCCCTCCCCGTCGGCAGAGGGTGAGCTCATCTCAACGGGGGTGGGGGGGCGTCGCCGGCTGCCCGGGCGCCTGAGCTCACGGCGCGCCCCCGCGGGTCCCCCCCCCCCCCCCGCCCCGCTCCTGGGTGATTTTTACCAATTAAGGCTTTCTCGCCGGGCCGGGTCGGGCCGGGTGCGGGGCGGGGGTGCGGCCAACAAGAAGGCGGGCGGCAGCGGCCCATTCGCGTGGAGGCGCCCGGCGCGCAGCGGACGCCAGCAGAGCCCCGAGGCGCCCAGCGCGGGCTCGAAGACCGGCCAGGCGCCACCCCGCGGCCGCCGGCCGCCCGCAGGGAGAGCAGGTGAGGCGTCTGCGGCGGGCACCCAGCGGAGAGGTTGGCGGGCAGCTCACGGCGTTGGTGGGGGGTGGTGCCCGGGGCCAGGTGCAAGCCGGGGTGTGGTGTTGCAGCCGCCTTCCCTGGTTTCCTGGGGAATCCGGGTCTGGCCCCGCAGTGTGAGAGCCCAACAGCCACGGGGGCGCCCTGGGAGGGTGAACCGGGGGACAGGTCACTGCATGACTGTCCGGGAAGGCAGGGCTCTGAGAGCAGGACGTTGTGTGGGGTCAGGGCGAGAGGCCACCTGGAAAGACACTGCAGCCAATATGCCCCCAGGAGGGAGGTCGACCATCGGTTCCTCCCTGACATCAGTGCTCTGGGCAGTGGCTGCTTTGGGTAGGGGTGCGGGGCTGGCTTCCGGGCCGCTGCGCTCCACTGGGGCAAGGGCACACGGGGTTGGCCAGGCTAGATTCGAGGCTGGGCCCTGTCCCAGGTTGGCTCTGAGCTGGATGTTCACTACCAGGTAGGATGTGAAGGCCAGCCCCCCCCCACCCCGATTCCTGGGCCAGGAGGAGTAGGTGACGGCCTCTGGGAGACCCACCTGCATGGGCTCCTAGCAGTGCAGTCAAGGTGGGAATTCAGCACTGGAGCGCTGTCAGCCTGCCTGCCACACCTGGGCTTGGGCAGCCTCTCCTGCCACCCTGTGCCTCTCTTTCACCAGCCGTGGGAGGGCCTGGCTTGGGGTCTGAGGGCAGGAGTGGGGGTGGGAGGCGGGGTGTGTCTAACAACATCCAAGAAATCGACTCCAAATAAGGGAAAATATGAAAGAGCTGTATTTCGGCTTCCAGGGACTGCCCGATCTGGGGGCTTTGGGATGGGGCGCCACCTGGTGGTGATACTATGTCCCCTGGGGACAAGAACTCGTTACAGCCCCATCTCTTATCACCCCCCAAATAGGGAAGAAGCCTAAGGCTGGCAGCCAAGGCTTCTGTCCCCCTTTCTGCTGGAGTTGGCTGCTAGTTACTGACGCTGACTCAGTTTCCCTGCTCTCTGCAGATTAAGAAATGAACACAGATAACCCAACTGGATGGCACTTGTCGAGTGACAATGAATTCTCAGTATGATTCTCTCCTTGGGGGACTGGCTCTTCAGGGGGGCAGGGGGATCAGAAGGATGGCTCTCATCTCTGCTTGGATGGGGCCTGCTAGGGAGGAGTCTGCACGGGTCCCCCTCTACCACTGTCCCTCCCACCTCCATCCCAGTCCCCAGACACTGTGGTGTGGAGTTTTGCGCAGGTGTGTCTAAAGTGGTCAGGCCTTTAGACTGAAAAATGTCACTGGTGAGCAAAAACCAGTGTGGGGTGCCAGGCAGCCCCAAAGAGAGCATGCTGGAGGCCAGGTGCTGACTGCAGCCCTACTGTGGGTGAAACAGTCCCCAGGGCTGTGAGAGTCGGCCTTATTTGGGCATGCTGACCTAGGGGCTCCTTTCCCACTGGTCTTTAGCAGAGAACTTAGGTACTGCTAGTCGTCGGAAGCTTGATCTAAGTACCAAGCAGGAGGGACAGAGACATGCCTTTCTGGAAAAAAAAAAGATGTGAAGAAGGGAACATCCTGCAGAGGGAAAGTACACAGGACCGAGGGAAGTGAGTTCACTCTGGGGACGAAGCCACCAGTAGGCTGGCTTCTCCAGACTGAAGAGGGTGGCAGTGACTGTCCCCGACAGGCCTCTTGCCTCTGTGCCTTTGCTGGTCTTAGTATCCCCACAGTGACCCCCACTCCCATAGTCTCCAGTTATCTACAAGAAAATGTATTTTGAGCGAATAGGTCCCCAGTGCCCAGTCCTGGCTCTATGGCAGGCCCCGGCTGCCTTTCATGGTTTGCCCCCCTCAGTCCCCTGGCCCCCCTGTCCGGGAGGCTCCCTCTGCACTCCCACGACCCTGAAGCCCACTGAGACCCAGGTGCTCAGAGCACATTATCGGAAGCCCGGGGCAGGTCCCTCTGGCAGCCTTCTGGGTCACGCTGGGCTCAGGGGCCATCCCAGCCATGGAGGGGAAGCCCCTCGCGCCTCTGGTGGACTGCCTGTGGGTGAGGCAGGCACCCGCCATCTCTGCATGCATCGCATCACAGGGCGCCCCGTGCCAGTGCCCATTGGCATGCCCGGGCCCCTTCCAAGGCTGCTGGCTCCTGGAGCGCTGGTGGCCTCCTGGCCCAGTGCCCCATTTCCTCTGGGGTGCAGTGGGGAGGGAGGGAGGCGGTGGGAACCGGCGAGCGCAGGCCAGGATCCTGCAGAGCGGGAAGGCGTGCTGGGGCAGGGGGTCTGGGGGTCTGGGAGGCAGCTTAGGGTTGGGTGGCTACGGGCTTCCCTGGCGTGGCGCACGCGCGCCCGGCGCGGGCAGCAGAGCCTAGTCCGGACCCGCGCTCTCCAAGGGCTCGCCCCTTCGGATCGGGCCCTTTCTCTTGGCTGCCGGCGAGGCGGCCGGCTGGGGCGCGGCCAGGGACCCCCGAGCGTCGGAGGTTGGGGGAGAGGGGGCGGCGGGGACCGAGCGGAGTCCACGTGACTCACGGAGGGCGAGCCACCCCCCGCAGGGGCCTTGGGGAAGGAAAGTCCCTTGTATGGTGTGCCCGCTGCAGGCCAAGCGGTCCCCCGCTCTAGACGTTGTTCAGCCTTTCATCGCTGCAGCGTTTCCTACAGCGCGGGAGGGAGACCTCAGCATTTCCTCGCAGCCTCGCCTGCTCCGGGGCCCTACGACCCTTCCCGGAGCCTGGGGGTCGGGTCAAAGAGCCGGGGCGGGGGGACTCAGGGGGGCATTCCAACGGGTGGGGAGGGGCGGGGCGGGTGCGGCCCCAAAGCTCCACCCCGCCGCGGCCCCGCCTCCTGGCCCCTCCTCCATCAGCATTTAAAGGGCTCGCTCTCACCGCAGCGCAACCTCAGCTGTCTGCCTCGCCCTGCGCTCGCTGAGGTGCCTGCGACTTTAATTAAAGGGCCGTCCCCTCGTCTAGGCTGCAGCACCGCCCATCGGCTCCTCGCGCCTCAAAATGAGTAGCTCCCACACTCGGGCGGGCCAGACCGCTGCGGGCGCGGTTCTGGGTATCGGCGCCGACATACGAGACGCCGAGATGCCGGCCACCGAGAAGGACCTGGCGGAGGATGCGCCGTGGAAGAAGATCCAGCAGAACACGTTCACGCGCTGGTGCAACGAGCACCTCAAGTGCGTGAGCAAGCGCATAGCCAACCTGCAGACGGACCTGAGCGACGGGCTGCGGCTTATCGCGCTGCTCGAGGTGCTCAGTCAGAAGAAGATGCACCGCAAGCACAACCAGAGGCCCACCTTCCGCCAGATGCAGCTTGAGAACGTGTCGGTGGCGCTCGAGTTCCTGGACCGCGAGAGCATCAAGCTCGTGTCCATCGGTGAGGGCACGGGCCGCCCGGTGGCGCTGGCGGGGCGAGGGTGGGGGTTTCCGCGCGTCCTCTCTTCTTCCCTGAGCCGACCCCTTGCAGACATCCCCTTAAGCTGCGGCGCTGCCCCTGGGGCCACCCAGCTGCGTGCGGGCCTCGAGAACAAAGGCTCGCAACCCAGCGGTGCGTGCGGACCGCTACGCGCCCCGCCCGCCGGTCCCCGGCTGGCCCACGCCCAGGCTGAGCTCACATCCTCCACAGGCCGCGCCCCTGCCGCTGCGCCCGTGGTGGGAGAGGGCCGGGACGGGGTCGGGGGGAGTGGGAAGGCGGTGCGGCGGGCACTAGCCAAGCTCTGGCCGTACGCCCAGTGCCCCATTTCTAACGAGGGGGAGGCCAGGACTCTCCACCTCCTATAGCAGTTGGGAGACGGCTCTTGGGCCTCCGAACACCATTGTGGTTCCTAAACAGAGGCTTGGAGCTTGTGGGTCCCATTGTCTAGGACCCCTCAACTGAAGATTGCTCCAAGTTTAGATCTCCTTTTGGGAACTCGGGGCCTAGAAAGGACCACAGCTAGCCAAACAGCACCTGAGATAGGTTTGGGTGCTGACTTGTAGTCGCTTAGACACCCAGTTACTGTTGATTGTGGGCCAAACTCTTGCTTCTATGTAGGACTTGCTTTTCTGCATCTAGAATACAGGAGTTCGCTGGGAGGTACTCCAACATGTGCTGGGCTCACTGCCAGCCCAGTGTCCGTGTCACTGGGCTGGTGAGGCTGGCACTGACCAGGCCTACCGCATCATTCCCAGGCACCTCTCAAGATGGGAGCCACACAGGGATTGGCACCAGAACTGGTGACTTTGCCCCGGGGCGGGGGGGCGGGGCGGCGATGTGAGACACGGAGCGAAGGGGCACCAGCTTTATTTTCTTCAGCATTCAAAGAGAACTTCCAGCAGCCCCTGTAGCTCTGGCCTGGTCCACGTTGAGCCTGAGAAAGTGAGGGACCAAGACTCAGGTGCCCCCAATCACTCTGAGCAGGTCTCAAGGGCCCCACCTCTTTTTCTGGAATGCAAGTCCAGGCCGAGGCCCACCCCCCAGTCCCATACTCAGTCTAGCCAAGCTGAGTCATCTTTGAGCCTTGGGTGGGGGGGCAACCGGATGTGGGGAGGCGAGCCACACCCCAGTTGTCTGGGGGGGGGTCTCCTCCTCCACCCCACCCCCACCCCCACCCCCCCGCCCTTCTTCTCCTCCTCTTGTGAGCTGGCTGGAGCAGGCCTAGTTCCCAGAGCTTTGCCATATAAGGCAAAAAAATGTTGGAAAGCAGCAGTGATTAGGGGAAGGAGGGGGTAGGCTGGCCCGGGGCTGGGGAAAGGGGGTGGGATGGGGCGGGGCCATCCAACCAGTCAGTCTCTCAACTCTTAGCCCAGTCCTTCCCGCCCTCTTTTGTGAGTTGGATGGGACGGCCTGGGCCAACCTCCTATGGACCAGGGGGAGGGCCCAGCCCCGGGAGGACCGGTGAGCTTGGCCTTGTGTGTCCCCTCATGGGTCTGGGTGGACCTCAGGCCTCCCGAGGCTCTGGTGCCAGGCTCAGGGTTCTGGGGATGGGAACCTGGTGGGAAAGCGCAAGTGCTCCCGTATACTTGGTCTTCTCCGAGCCTTCCAGTCATCCCTAGCCTGAGACCCCCTGTCCTGCCGCTTGGCAATAGTGTGAGGCAGTGGTGTAGGACTGGGATGAGCCCCCCCTTGAGAACTGGGAGGCCACTCTGCTGAGTGGTGTTGAGCTGGTCTTCGAGGTGCAGCCTGCTGGGTTCAGAGGCTGCCTGGTCCCCACCCCCCAGTTGACTTGCTGGACAAGCATTTTCTCCTGATTATTGGGGAGGGGGTGAGTGGAACCCATCAGCAGGGATTCCAAAGATAAGCGGCCCTCCTGTGTTCTCAGGCCCAGCCCTAAGCCCCAGTCCCCAAGAGCTTGAGACTGACGCCCAGAAGGGCCTTGGGTGGGGCCCTGAGGGGTTGCCATGGTGATGGGGTGCAGGGTGCTTGCCCTAACCACTTCCCCTGTGGTGAGCTTGGTGGCCACCCGCCTGCAGCCCAGCGGCCTGTTAAGTGATGAGGAGGGCGGGCAGTGGCTGAGCCTACTGCTGAGACAGCGGGACTCTGGGACCCCACCCACAACCCCCCACCAAGCGAGGGGCCCTGGGCACCCAACCCAGGCTGGCGGGCCCCCCCCCCCGCCCCCCCCCAGGCTGGGTGAGGGGGCCCCTGGAATGTGTCCTGCTGGGCATCCCGGCTGGCAGGCCATCCCTGCTGGGCCCCAGTGAGTCAGGGCCAGACCACTGGTTCCTTGGGGCCAGCGTTCAGCCCCTCCCCTGCACCAGGCCGATGGCCCAACCCCCAGCCTGGCTCTGTCAGGGGAGGGGTGAGTACGAAGGAAGTGGGGGCAGGCGGGGGTTCACACCCTCCACCCAAAGGGTCCTTGCCCAACTTCCCCAGCCTCAGCCATTCACGCCCCCACCCTGGGCCAGCAGTTGTATTTCCCAACCCAACACCCGCTTGCCTTCCTCTTCCCCAGCACCCGCCCAGGGGCCCTGGCATCAAGGCCCAGCTGTTTCCCCTGCCCCTTCCTTGGAGACCTCTGGAGAGGGGCCTGGGTGGCTGCAAAGCGCTCACCCACTCTCTCTCTCTCTGGAACCATCTTTGGGGATCGGGGCCCCATGGGGCCCCGATCGACAGCCTGGGTCTGTCGCCTGTCTGTTCTCTGGGCCCCCATGGCCTCAGGGCTTCTGGCAACCCCCCGATTGTGCTGTATTGGCACTGCGCGTCTGGAAGGGTTTTACCCCTGAACCTCCTTGATGGTCCCACAGGCACCCGCACCCCACCCTGCCTCACGGAGGCCTCCTCCTCCCTCGGGCTTGCTGTCTCCCACACTCGCCAGTGCCTGGGAGTGGCCTGCTGTTCCGTGTGTGTGCTTCCGCACCCCACCCCTGAAGCCGTGTGTGCGCATGTGTCTGTGCCTGTGCCCAGGCCCCCCCACTGGGTTGGCCGTGCCCACCCAGCGCTGCCACTCGTTGCCCTTGCAGACAGTAAGGCCATCGTGGACGGGAACCTCAAGTTGATCCTGGGCCTCATCTGGACCCTGATCCTGCACTACTCCATCTCCATGCCCATGTGGGATGAGGAGGAGGACGAGGAGGCCAAGAAGCAGACACCCAAGCAGAGGCTGCTGGGCTGGATCCAGAACAAGCTGCCACAGCTGCCCATCACCAACTTCAGCCGTGACTGGCAGAGTGGCAGAGCCCTGGGCGCCCTGGTCGACAGCTGTGCCCCGGGTGAGGGGTGTCGGGTGTTGAGGGTGAAGGGGACGGCCTCTGGCGAGGTCCCGTGGTCCCTAGACAGACGACTTTCCTCCATCTGCAGGCCTGTGCCCCGACTGGGATTCCTGGGATGCCAGCAAGCCCGTGAACAATGCACGGGAAGCCATGCAACAAGCTGATGACTGGCTGGGCATCCCTCAGGTATGCCCCCCTACTCTGGCCAGCGGGGTCTGCTTGGGGGCCGAAGTCCCCATGGGGAGAGGTGGAGTGTCCCAGGAGCCCCAGGCTTGGAGGCCCACTGACTCCTCCCTCTGTCTGTGAAGGTGATCACCCCCGAGGAGATTGTGGACCCCAACGTGGATGAGCACTCCGTCATGACCTACCTGTCCCAGTTCCCCAAGGCCAAGCTGAAACCAGGGGCTCCCCTGCGGCCCAAACTCAACCCGAAGAAAGCCCGAGCCTACGGGCCAGGTGAGGGAGCCAGGCAGGAGTGCTCCTGCGAGGTCACCTTCTCCCCGTGGGGCCGCGTCCTCTGGGAAATGTCAGCTCCTTGGGAGTCTTCCATCACGTGGCCGCAGGGTTATTGACTGCTCTCCGCAAGTCAGACAGGAGTGGGTCAGGGCTGATCAAAAGCAGCCACTGGCTGGACGTTCCCCACGTCACACCCACCCAAGGCAGAGTGTGTTTAGGGAGTAAGGACCCATCTGCTTTGCTGTAAGTGAACTTGAGACCCAGCCAGGTTATCTGACGGGAGCCTGAGCCCCGGCACGCTTGAGCGAGCGTTCTAGAAAACAGGTCCAGGCCTGTCCCACAAGAGCACCAGTTCAGAAGGGAATAGGGAGGGGTGCTGAGCCCGTGCAGGTGAGGGGGTGGCCCTGAGGCTAACCCGTGGCTTCCTCACACTTCCCGAGCAGGCATTGAGCCTACAGGCAACATGGTAAAGAAGAGGGCAGAGTTCACTGTGGAGACCAGAAGCGCCGGGCAGGGAGAGGTGCTGGTATACGTGGAGGACCCGGCTGGGCACCAGGAGGAGGTAAGGCAGCCTGCAGGTAGGCCCTCGCATTACCAGGCCTCCGTGTGCCGGGGGCTGCTCTGAACGAAGATTCACGGGCTCCTTCCCACCCTAGGCCAAGGTGACCGCCAATAACGACAAGAACCGTACCTTCTCTGTCTGGTATGTCCCCGAGGTGACGGGGACTCACAAGGTGAGCCCTCAGCCTGAGGGGAGGCTGGGAGCAAAAGCTGTGGCCGGGGGGACCCCAACCCTGGCCTCACGGCCTGCCCCTCCTGGCAACAGGTCACCGTGCTCTTTGCCGGCCAGCACATTGCCAAGAGCCCCTTCGAGGTATACGTGGACAAGTCCCAGGGAGACGCCAGCAAAGTGACTGCCCAGGGCCCTGGCCTGGAGCCCAGCGGCAACATTGCCAACAAGACCACCTACTTTGAGATCTTCACGGCGGGTGAGTGGAGGGTGCTGAGGCCAGCGGGCCCATGGGAGGACGAGAGGCTGGAAGCTGAGCCGCTGCTTCCCAGCAGGTGCGGGCATGGGTGAGGTGGAGGTGGTGATCCAGGACCCAGCAGGCCAGAAGGGTACCGTGGAGCCTCAGCTGGAGGCCCGGGGCGACAGCACGTATCGCTGCAGCTACCAGCCCAGTGTGGAGGGCGTCCACATGGTGCACGTCACTTTCGCCGGGGTGCCCATCCCTCGCAGCCCCTACACAGTCACTGTGGGTCAAGGTAGGCCAGCCCCAGCTGCCTTCCATAGGGCACAGCTCCAGCCGGGCGGTCTTGGAGGGGGGCAGCCGGGCAAGTGCTGCTGCAGCCCTGCCCTGGCTCTCGGGATGTCTGTGCTTCCACTGTTGGGGCCTCCTCCTCCTCCTCTCGCCTTCTCCCTCTCTCTCTCTCTCCACGCTTTCACCTTCGGAAGAGCTCGCTCCAGCTGTCTAGAAACCTGCTGCTCTCTGCTCTGCCCACAGGGTCAACGGTACTTGGATCTGTCTTCCTCGGGGGTTGGGGGTGGGTGGGCTGGGTGTGGGGTCTGCGGGGGGAGCTGGTGTGGATGGAGCACAGGGAAGGAGGCCTACCATGTCCGGGCCTGGGCCCCAGGTCCTTGGGTCACGGTCTCTTCCGGTTCTTTCTTACATGGCCTTCACCATCCCGGGCAGCCCACCGGCCCAGTCCGGTGGGAGACAAGGGAGGGGGTCGCTCTGCACTAGCTCCCAGCAGCTCAACCAGTCCTCTGCTCACAGCTTGTAACCCAGGTGCCTGCCGCGCTGTCGGCCGGGGTCTCCAGCCCAAGGGTGTGCGAGTGAAGGAGACGGCCGACTTCAAAGTGTACACAAAGGGGGCGGGCAGCGGAGAGCTGAAGGTCACCGTAAAGGGCCCCAGTAAGTTGGCTTGTGGCTGGGGTAGGGTGATGCCAGCCCCTGGCCACTGCTCAGCAGGCCTGAGGCCTCCCCTTGTCTCTGACAGAGGGTGAAGAGCGTGTGAAGCAGAAGGACCTGGGCGATGGTGTCTATGGTTTCGAGTATTACCCCATGATCCCCGGCACATACACTGTCACGATCACGTGGGGTGGCCAAAATATCGGGCGCAGGTGAGGCCCTGGATGAGCGCTTTAGAGGTGGCATGCCTCCTGCCCTGCAGGGCTTAGGCTCATCCCTCCAGGATGGGCCCTTCAGCACTCCCTGGGTGGCTCTCTCCTTGCAGTCCCTTCGAGGTGAAAGTGGGCACCGAGTGTGGCAATCAGAAGGTGCGGGCATGGGGCCCTGGGCTGGAGGGCGGTGTTGTCGGCAAGTCTGCAGACTTTGTCGTGGAGGCCATTGGCGACGACGTGGGCACCCTGGGTGAGTAGGTGGCTACAATGGGGGTACCCCGGGGGCAGAGGCTAGCGAGGGCCACCCTCCCAGGGCTCCAGGGCCCTCATGAGCTGGCGGCTGTTGTCAGGCTTCTCGGTGGAGGGCCCATCGCAGGCTAAGATCGAGTGTGACGACAAGGGCGATGGCTCCTGCGATGTGCGCTACTGGCCACAGGAGGCTGGTGAGTACGCGGTGCACGTGCTGTGCAACAGTGAGGACATCCGTCTCAGCCCCTTCATGGCTGACATCCGCGACGCGCCCCAGGATTTCCATCCAGACAGGGTAAAGAGCATGTGCCACTGGGTGGGGGGGCATAAGGGGGCCGGCACTCTGTGCCCTGAGAACTGGGTGGCCTCCCATCAGGTGAAGGCACGTGGGCCTGGATTGGAGAAGACCGGCGTGGCCGTGAACAAGCCAGCGGAGTTCACAGTGGATGCCAAGCACGGCGGGAAGGCTCCTCTCAAGGTCCAAGTCCAGGTGAGGTGCTCCCCCGTCCCAGGAGTGGGCTGGGCAGGTGCCCACACCTGGGCACTGACCAGGAGGCCTCTTGCTCCTGCCCACTTTGCAGGACAATGAGGGCTGCCCAGTGGAGGCAACGGTCAAGGACAATGGCAATGGCACTTACAGCTGCTCCTATGTGCCCCGGAAGCCGGTGAAGCACACAGCCATGGTGTCCTGGGGAGGTGTCAGCATCCCCAACAGCCCCTTCCGGGTGAGCCTTTAGCCCACTTCTCTGGGGCCCCTGCTTCATTTGATACAGCTCTGTTTGACGAAACTTGCACGCCATACAGTCGACCCCTTTCCAGTATCCAACTTGGTGGTTTTGGGTGAGTTCTGAGTTGTGCAGCCATCACCACGATGGAAGATGAGGCCATTTTCACCAACCCCTAATGAAAGTTGGCAACCCTCCAAAGGCCCCCTGCCCTGGCCTAAGCAGCCTCTCCTCTCTCTGCTTTCTGGCTGGGTGGGGAGGGACTCATATCCCCTGTGGCCTGTATACCGTGAGTCATTGCTTCTTGCCTTTCAATGGCTGGATGATACACCATCGTGTGGATAGACCACGTTTTCTGTTTCCAGTCATTTGTTGATGGACATTTGGGAGTTTTTTCACCTTTTGGTTGGCAGGAGCTGTGCTATGAATGGTCCAGAATGGGTGTTAGATGGGACGAGTGATCTCATGTCTCTGGGTGGATAGATACCAAAAAATGGAATTGCAGCATCATATGGTTGCTTGTGTTTGGAAAAGGAAAGGAAAGTCACTCAGTCGTGTCCCGACTCTTTGCAACCCCACAGACTGTAGCCCACCAGGTTCCTCTGTCCATGGGATTTTCCAGGCAATAATACTGGAGTGGGTTGCCATTTCCTTCTTCAGAGATCTTCCCGACCCAGGGATCGATCCCGGGTCTCCAGCATTGTAGGCAGACACTTTACCGTCTGAGCCACCAGGGAAATCTGCTTGTGTTTGAGGGGCCACCAAATGATTTCCAAGGGTGGTGGCACCACTCTGCGTGCCCGCCGGCAGTGGATCAGAAAGCCCCTGCCTGTCCTCTGGGCTGGTTGTGACCCTGCACTTGCCCCTGTGCCCTGCAGGTGAATGTGGGTGCCGGCAGCCACCCGAACAAGGTCAAGGTATACGGCCCAGGAGTGGCAAAGACAGGACTCAAGGCTCATGAGCCCACCTACTTCACTGTGGACTGCACGGAGGCTGGCCAGGGTAATGCCCTACCTCAGGAGTGGGTGGCCGGTGGGTGCGGTGTCCCTGTGAGGTCCCCAGCCCCATGCCCTCCTCCATTGCAGGTGATGTCAGCATCGGCATCAAGTGTGCCCCGGGTGTGGTGGGCCCTGCCGAGGCCGACATCGACTTCGACATCATCCGCAACGACAACGACACCTTCACGGTCAAGTACACCCCCCGCGGGGCTGGCAGCTACACCATCATGGTGCTCTTTGCTGACCAGGTAGGTGCTGCTGCTCCTGGCCCCCAAAGATGGCTGAGTGTTGGGTTGCTGCTTGCCTCTCAGCCCTTCTCCTCCTACCCCTTGCAGGCTACGCCCACCAGCCCCATCCGGGTCAAAGTGGAGCCTTCCCATGATGCCAGCAAGGTTAAGGCAGAAGGTCCCGGCCTCAGTCGCACCGGTGAGGATGGCCCCCGCCGTGGGGAGGTCGGGGCCCCGAACGGGGTATGTGTGTGCGCATGCAGGAGCCCCTAGATGGTTGCTGTGTCTCCTTAGGGGTCGAGCTTGGCAAACCCACCCACTTCACGGTCAACACCAAGGCTGCCGGCAAAGGCAAGCTGGATGTCCAGTTCTCGGGGCTGGCCAAAGGGGATGCAGTGCGTGACGTGGACATCATTGACCATCATGACAACACCTATACCGTCAAGTACACGCCTGTGCAGCAGGTAGCCAGCTCCCTTGACCCCCTGTGGCCATACCTGTCCGTACACGTGCTGAGCCTGCGGGCCCCTTCACATGGTGGGCTGGGTGGCTGGCTCCAAGAGACTTTGTGCCCACTCTGGTTTCTCACCTGGGACAGAGTGGGCACAGCAGTTGGTGGGTGCAGTGTCTCTAACCACCCAACCCCCATGCCCGAGTTGGGAAGGCACGGGCCAGGGGAGCTCAGCCATGACCTCTGACCCTGTCTTCTGTACCCCTCCCAGGGCCCAGTGGGCATCAATGTCACTTACGGAGGTGATGCTATTCCCAAAAGCCCCTTCTCGGTGGGGGTGTCTCCAAGCCTGGACCTCAGCAAGATTAAGGTGTCCGGCCTGGGAGAAAGTAAGTTGCTGGGGCCCTGGCACAGCCACTGGCGATGCCCAGGCTGTCTGAGTGGCCTCACAGTCCTGTCTTCCCCCCATGGCTTCAACAGAGATGGATGTTGGCAAAGACCAGGAGTTCACAGTCAAGTCCAAGGGCGCTGGTGGCCAGGGCAAAGTGTTGTCGAAGATCGTGGGCCCTTCAGGGGCAGCGGTTCCCTGCAAGGTGGAGCCAGGCCTCGGGGCTGACAACAGCGTGGTGCGTTTTGTGCCCCGTGAAGAGGGGCCCTACGAGGTTGAGGTGACCTATGATGGCGTACCTGTGCCCGGCAGCCCCTTTTCCCTGGAAGCTGTGCCGCCCACCAAGCCTAGCAAGGTAAGGGGGGTGCCGGGGCCACAGCCCATGTCTGCTTTGGACCTTACTCCTCCTCTTGGTCCTTCTGAGCGAGGGCCCTGCTCGGGCCTGTGCCTGCCTGGTAGGGGAGGGAAGCCAGAACAAGAAGAGAGACAGATGGAGTCAGGCTGGGGTCTGAGGGTCAAGGGTCAGAGAGCTGGTGCAGCTTGGGCTCCTGACCCGCCCCTCCTCCCCTAGGTGAAAGCCTTCGGGCCAGGGCTGCAGGGGGGCAGTGCAGGGTCTCCTGCCCGCTTCACGATCGACACAAAGGGTGCCGGCACAGGCGGCCTGGGCCTGACGGTCGAAGGCCCCTGTGAAGCTCAGCTCGAATGCCTGGACAACGGGGATGGCACGTGCTCTGTGTCCTATGTGCCCACTGAGCCTGGGGACTACAACATCAACATCCTCTTCGCCGACACCCACATCCCCGGCTCCCCATTCAAGGCCCACGTGGTTCCCTGCTTCGACCCGTCCAAGGTCAAGTGCTCAGGCCCCGGGCTGGAGCGGGCCACGGCTGGGGAGGCTGGCCAGTTCCACGTTGACTGCTCGAGTGCGGGCAGTGCGGAGCTAACCATCGAGATCCGCTCCGAGGCAGGGCTGCCGGCCGAGGTGCACATCCAGGACCACGGTGACGGCACGCACACCATCACCTACATCCCCCTGTGCCCTGGAGCCTACACCGTCACCATCAAGTACGGTGGCCAGCCTGTGCCCAACTTCCCAAGCAAGCTGCAGGTGGAGCCCGCAGTGGATACCTCGGGCATCCAGTGCTACGGGCCCGGGATTGAGGGTCAAGGTGCGAGGCTCTGCCGTGGGACATGGGTGGGGGAACTGGGGTGTCTGGAGTCCCCGTCTTCCTCTTCATGTCCCCTCCCCACAGGTGTCTTCCGAGAAGCCACCACCGAGTTCAGCGTGGATGCCCGGGCTCTGACGCAGACTGGAGGGCCCCACGTCAAGGCTCGTGTGGCCAACCCCTCGGGCAACCTGACTGAGACCTATGTGCAGGACTGTGGTGACGGCACATACAAAGTGGAGTACACGCCATATGAGGAGGGTGCGTGTCGGGGCGCCAGAGGGACTGTGGGGGGTGAAGGGGCAGGGCAGTCTGGGCCCCTTCTAAGTCAGCCCACCCTCCTGCAGGACTCCACTCTGTGGACGTGACCTACGACGGCAGTCCTGTGCCCAGCAGCCCCTTCCAGGTGCCAGTGACTGAAGGCTGCGACCCCTCCCGAGTGCGTGTCCATGGGCCAGGCATCCAAAGCGGCACCACCAACAAGCCCAACAAGTTCACTGTGGAGACCAGGTGGGCGAGAGCCCCACAAGCAGGGGCCATGGTGGGCATTAGAAGTCACGGGATAACGAGCTGTCTGTTTGGACTAGGGGAGCTGGCACAGGGGGCCTGGGCTTGGCTGTTGAGGGCCCCTCCGAGGCCAAGATGTCCTGCATGGACAACAAGGATGGCAGCTGCTCGGTTGAGTATGTCCCCTATGAGGCCGGCACCTACAGCCTTAACGTCACTTACGGCGGCCACCAAGTGCCAGGTGAGGAATCGGGTCAGCTGGGGCCTGGCTGGGGCCACCTGCCTGCCCTCCAGCCTGTCTCAGAAATGCCACCTCTCGGCCCCCACAGGCAGTCCTTTCAAGGTCCCTGTGCATGATGTGACAGATGCGTCCAAGGTCAAATGCTCTGGGCCTGGCCTGAGCCCGGGCATGGTCCGTGCCAACCTACCTCAGTCCTTCCAGGTGGACACGAGCAAGGCTGGCATGGCCCCACTGCAGGTCAAAGTGCAGGGGCCCAAAGGTGAGTGTGTTTGGGGTGTGGGGGTCAGGTCAGGAGGGCCTGGTCCCCTGAGGGAGGGGGTCTCGCACACCTTGGGGTGGGACGCAGGTGGGCAGGCAGTTGACAGAGGAGCAGCAGGTGACACCAGAGCCAGTGACCTGGTGAAGGGGACCAAAAGGACATAGACCACTGAGCAGAGGTGGGAAGGAGAGAGGGCAAGGGCCCAGGTGGTACCCAGATTAGTGTCTCATGTCACAGAGGCTCAGGGCTGTTCCTGGGGATGGGCAGGGCTAGGCCTGGGGTGGGAGCTGAGTATACATGGCTCAGATCCGGCTTTTTAGTGTAGTGGGCCTAGGAACCCAGAGCACCAGCTGAGACTCTGTCTCTGGGACTGGGGTCAGGCCTGGTGGAGCCGGTGGACGTGGTGGACAATGCCGATGGCACCCAGACTGTGAACTATGTGCCCAGCCGTGAGGGGCCCTACAGCATCTCAGTGCTGTATGGAGATGAAGAGGTACCCCGCAGGTAAGGAGCAGGACCCTCTGTCTTAGGGGAGGGGGCCCTGGCCTGGGCACCAAGAGCCATCCTAACCACCCACAACATCCTGGCCCGACAGCCCCTTCAAGGTTAAGGTGCTGCCTACACATGACGCCAGCAAGGTCAAGGCCAGCGGCCCAGGGCTCAACACCACGGGTGTGCCTGCCAGCCTGCCTGTGGAGTTCACCATTGATGCCAAGGACGCTGGGGAGGGCCTGCTGGCTGTCCAGATCACGGTGAGTGGGCCACGTGGGGGCCACCTGGCCCTGCTGTTTTGCAGCTCTGGGTCCATGGCAGGTGGGGAGGGGAGGGACCCGGCCTAAGGTCCACTGCCTGGGGCAGATGAGCCAGTCTGGGTCTCTGGTCTCACCTGGGAGCCTGGCCCCCGCCTCTAGGATGGTGGTCACAGACCCAGGCTTCCCCCACACACATACTTGCTCACGTCTGATGTCACCAAAGCCCTTAGTGCCTCAACTATTTTGCCTGTAACATTCTCCAGGGCCAGGTATAAGGCTGGGACTCTGGGATCTTTCAGAGGAGCTTGTCCTACTGCTGGGGCTGGTCCTGGGGTAGAGGACTGGGGCTGAGAAGTGTTTGTGGGGATAAAGCAGGATAGGTGCCAAGTTTCCTGGCTGTGCCTGTCATCGGGGGCTTCCCTTTTGGACCTTGCCTGTGGGGAAGTAAGTAAAGGACAGTGGTGGATGCAGGCAGCCATTTTGGGCCATGGTGGCTGACCCTGCCGCAGCAGTGCTTGACACTTGGTCCTCTGAGAGGGTCTGAGGGAATCCCGGGCCAGGGTGAGCTTGGACCAACTGTTCTTCTCTGTGCTCTGCTACACAGGACCCGGAGGGCAAGCCCAAGAAGACACACATCCAAGACAACCACGACGGCACATACACAGTGGCCTATGTTCCAGACGTGACAGGCCGCTACACTATCCTCATCAAGTATGGTGGTGACGAGATCCCCTTCTCCCCATACCGTGTCCGCGCTGTGCCCACGGGGGATGCCAGCAAGTGCACCGTCACAGGTGAGCCCAGCGTGCCAGCAGCCACGGTGCTCAGCACGGGGCTTGGGTGTGCCTGTGTGCAAGGGCTCGCTGCTTGGGGCGGCGTGTGGGAGTGGGGGCCGCCCCCTTGAGTGACTCACCTGACCTTTCTCCTTGCTCTCTGCCCTCTCACCTCAGTGTCAATCGGAGGTCACGGGCTAGGTAAGCTGCTTGCTGGGGCCACTCCCAATGCCCCTTCTGCCCAGAGGGCAGCTTCCTTTCCTCTTCCGGCTGATTCCCAGGACAGTTCCAGCTGCAGCTCTTGGCAGGGACAGAGGGGAGGAACTGGAGGGTTAGGGCCCAGGGAGGCCTCTGGAGCTGGGCATGAGTGCTCCGGCCCTCCCCCTCTCTGGGCCTCTGTTTTTCCACCTGAGAAGTCGGGTTGCAGCTGTGAGCTTTGGGGCGAGGTGCATCCCTAGAGGCACCCCCCTGGGGGCTCTGGGGTCTGGGGATCTTGGCGCCCCGGGGCAGTCTCGGGGGCGGGCAGCAGGCCCGGTCTCTTTTCACTTCCTTCTTCTAAGTCCAGGGTCTCCCCCAAGCAGCGGGAGTCCCCAGCCCCAGCCGGATCCACAGACCCCTGTCCCCACCTCCCAGGGGCCTCCGCGTCCCGGGCCGGGGGAGGTGCCAGTGCATGAGTGGGTGGGGCTGGCTGGTAGTGCCATAGCACCAGCATTGACTGCTTGGGCGGCCAGCATGGTGGGGCCCGGCCCAGCCTCAGAGTGCCAATGTGCACTCGGTGGCCCACCCTCTTCCTGCCTCCCTCCCTCCCCGCCCCTCCCAGCAGTGACGTTATTCAGATGGTCCCCAACCAGACCTGGGAGGGGAGGCCCACCCCAGCCAGGGATGCCAGCAAGAGGCCACAAGCACATGGGAGCCTCTGGAGGCTGGAGGCCTGGACCTTGGCCGAGGCGGCCCTTGAGAAAGCTAGAGGGTGGCAGGGGTTCAGTGACTCTGTCCAGGGGGCCTCAGGGTCTGAGATGACAGACCTGTGTGCCTGGGCCAGAGGGTAGGACCTTGGGGATCAGGGGCAGGGTCAAGACTGGGGCTGAGAGAGCGGTCTTGGTTTACCTTGGCCGCCATGTGCCAGCGGAGGCAAAGAGCCCAGTTGGGGAACTGAAGTCACTTCGGTATCAGTTGCAAGGCTGGCTTGGGCTAGGCTGCTGGTGGGTGGGTGGGGCTTGAGGGGAGAACCAAATTGCAGGGGTGGGGGGCTTCAAGGATGGAGCAGCCCGGACCTGCTGAAGAGCTGGGTGCTGGGCAGGGAGCGCAGGCAGTTGGGGCCAACTGAGGTTTGGGCCCAGGCCACTTGCTAGATGGTGGGTCCAGGTTCCAAGCCAGGGAGAGCAGGTGTGGCTGTGTGCGAGGTGAGGCCTCCCAGGGTGGGGTGGGTGGTGGGGGTCCAGGCATAGAGTTCTGGAGCCCCACAAAGTGGGCGCCCTCGGCGGACAGGACAGCTCAGGGGCCGGCCAAGTGGCTGGCTGGGGACCCCCTTGAACTTGGCCCCGGGGTGGGTTCGGTGTTGCCAGCTGCTTCCCTGGCAGGGGCCGGGCTCCAGAAAGCACTCGCTGCCAGGCCTCACGGTCCCCAGCCCCCCGAGCCTCCATGGCTGAGCCCAGATCATAACGTCACTGTCCCTCCCCTCTGCTCTCACCGCCTTGCAGCCGTGGTTCTGGCTTGGGCCCCCTGCCCCCCTGCCCCCTGGGTGCTGGCCCCCCCTGCTGCGCTGCACTGCCTGGGTGCTAACCCCCCTGCTTCCCTGCTCCCGGCTCCCTGCCTGCACCAGGCCGTGCCCGGCTGCCCCTTCTCTGCAAGCCTCCGGTCGAGCGAGCCTTCTCAGTTGTCAGGAAACTCCAATTGCACCTTCAGGCCCCAGGGGTGGGGAACAAGTGTCACATGCCCCACGCTGCAGCAGGACTCCGCCTCACCGCGTCCGCACACAGCACTGGGGGCCAGGGCATGGCCACAGGGGTGAAGGCAGCCCAGGGCTCAGCTGTCAGTCAGCATGGTCCAGGGCACCACTGGCTGAGGCCAAGTTGGCAGGGGAGATGGCAGCAAATGCTTAGGCCCCGGCAGTGGCTTCGGGGCTTTCCAGGCCCTTCTTCTTCTCAGACTCCTGGGTGCCACCCATTGGGCTTTTCCCATGTGGCAGGGATACCCCCCGAGACAGGACTCCTGGGCTTGAGGTGGTTCAGGGGAACCTTTCCTGCCTTCTGAGAAATCACTCACCATCCCAGCTTGGGGGGCGGGAGGCCTGGCTGTGCTTGGTGGTTGGCAGTAAGAGGCCTGGGCGGCTGACACGTGGATGGCCGCGGCCTGAGCACCGAGCTCATGCCCCGGCCCCCCCTTTGGGGACCCACCCTGCCCCACCAGGTGCTGGCATCGGCCCCACCATCCAGATCGGGGAGGAGACTGTGATCACTGTGGACACCAAGGCAGCGGGCAAAGGCAAGGTCACCTGTACTGTGTGCACCCCCGATGGCTCTGAGGTGGACGTGGACGTGGTCGAGAATGAGGATGGCACCTTTGACATCTTCTACACGGCTCCCCAGCCTGGCAAATACGTCATCTGCGTGCGCTTCGGTGGTGAACACGTGCCCAACAGTCCCTTCCAAGTGACGGTCAGGAGGGTCCGGGGCTGGGGTGGGGTCTGGGCAGGGACCTGGCTCACCGCCCCCATGGGGCTCACGGGTTTGGACAGCCTCGAGCTCTGTGCCTTGCTCTGCAGGCTCTGGCTGGAGACCAGCCCACGGCACAGCCCTCATTACGGCCTCAGCAGTTGGCACCACCATATACCTACGCCCAGGGGGGCCAGCAGACCTGGGTATGGCTTGCCCTGCCACCTCCCAGCTCGCCCTGCCCTCGGGGACACTTGGGGATGGGCCGGCTGGGTGTCCCGTGAGGTCCTGTTCCACTATCTGCGAGGAGGGACCCCGGAGCCTGTCACTCGGGACTCCCTTTCCCTCCAGCTCCTCACTCAGGCCTTCTGTGTCTCCACCCCCCGCAGGCCCCAGAAAGGCCCCTGGTGGGGGTCAATGGGCTAGATGTGAGTAGCCTGAGGCCCTTCGACCTTGTCATCCCCTTCACCATCAAGAAGGGCGAGGTCAC
The DNA here is from genome assembly GCF_019923935.1 of Bubalus bubalis. Classification (NCBI taxonomy): domain Eukaryota; kingdom Metazoa; phylum Chordata; class Mammalia; order Artiodactyla; family Bovidae; genus Bubalus; species Bubalus bubalis. The sequence goes on from NC_059181.1 coordinate 104,655,252, forward strand.
TGGTGAGTGCAGCTGGGAAGGGGCTAGGGAGCCACAGAGGCCGGAGGGTGCCCATGGACTGCCCTGACCCAGGCCCCCCCTGCCCTGCAGGGGAGGTGCGGATGCCCTCGGGCAAGGTGGCACAGCCCGCCATCACCGACAACAAGGATGGCACTGTGACTGTGCGCTACGCCCCCAGTGAAGCCGGCCTGCACGAGATGGACATCCGCTATGACAACATGCACATCCCAGGTATGTCCGCTCAGCATGCCGGACCACCTCCCCGGGGGGCGGGCTGTGGGACAGACTTGGGGATGACGGGAGGCCCCAGTCCATGTGGTCCCTCTTCCTGCTGCAGGCAGCCCCCTACAGTTCTATGTGGATTATGTCAACTGTGGCCATGTCACAGCCTATGGGCCAGGCCTCACCCATGGGGTGGTGAATAAGCCCGCTATCTTCACCGTCAACACCAAGGATGCGGGCGAAGGTGAGCAGCAGCTCTCATCCTGACCTGCCTGATTGGGGCGGGATGCTGTCATCTGGTGGGGGGTCTGGACACGGGAGATGCTCCCCAAACTGGGCTCCCCACCCCACCCCCGGCCTCCACTTGCACGGTTGGCGCAGTGTTCCCAGGCACAGTTCGTACCCTCACTCACAACTCTCTCCAGGGGGCTTGTCCCTGGCCATTGAGGGCCCCTCCAAAGCAGAGATCAGCTGCACCGACAACCAGGATGGGACGTGCAGTGTCTCCTACCTGCCCGTGTTACCTGGTGACTACAGCATCCTGGTCAAGTACAACGAACAGCACATCCCGGGCAGCCCCTTCACTGCCAGGGTCACAGGTAGGGGACGGCCTGCAGCGGTGACAAAGGAGGCAGCTGGCGGGGGGACGGTCTCCCTCCCAGTGCCTGGACACACAGTGACTGACCCTTGCCAGGTGACGACTCCATGCGCATGTCCCACCTGAAGGTGGGCTCTGCCGCCGACATCCCCATCAACATCTCCGAGACGGACCTCAGCCTGCTGACCGCCACAGTGGTGCCCCCCTCGGGCCGGGAAGAACCCTGTCTGCTGAAGCGGCTGCGCAACGGCCACGTGGGTAAGAGGCTGGGCGGCAGGGCCTTCCGGGAGGGAGGGAAGGTGGGGGGGGTTGTATATCTTTCCCTGGCTGACAGCCCCGCCCTGTGCCCAGGGATCTCATTCGTGCCCAAGGAGACAGGAGAACACCTGGTGCACGTGAAGAAGAATGGGCAGCACGTGCCAAGCAGCCCCATTCCGGTGGTGATCAGCCAATCGGAGATCGGGGATGCCAGCCGTGTGCGGGTCTCAGGCCGGGGCCTCCACGAAGGCCACACCTTTGAGCCAGCAGAGTTTATCATTGATACACGTGATGCAGGTAGGTGGTAGGGACCTGGGAGCTGAGGTCAGACCATCATACTTGGCCCCCCCGGCTCAGGGGTGTCTCGCCCACAGGCTATGGGGGGCTCAGCCTGTCCATCGAGGGTCCCAGCAAAGTAGACATCAACACAGAGGACCTGGAGGATGGCACATGCAGGGTCACCTACTGCCCCACGGAGCCTGGCAACTATATCATCAACATCAAGTTTGCTGACCAGCACGTGCCTGGTGGGTACAGCACCCATGTGCCTCCCCCACTGCTGGGCAACTCTCTGTGCCACACCCCGAGGGCCCCCAGCAGAGGGTAACCTGTCTGGGGTGTGGGTTGTGCCTTCTTCCTGCAGGCAGCCCCTTCTCCGTGAAGGTGACAGGCGAGGGGCGCGTGAAAGAGAGCATCACGCGCAGGCGACGGGCCCCATCGGTGGCTAATGTTGGCAGTCACTGTGACCTCAGCCTCAAGATCCCAGGTGGGAGCCGTGGCCGCCCGGGCGGGTCCCAGGGAGGCCTAAGCACCAGCCCTGCGGGGCCCCCGGACAGAGAGGCGTGGCCTGGGTCTCCCGCTCACCTGCCTGTTCCCCCACCTGCAGAAATTAGCATCCAGGACATGACAGCCCAGGTGACTAGCCCGTCAGGCAAGAGCCACGAGGCCGAGATCGTGGAAGGGGAGAACCATACCTACTGCATCCGCTTTGTGCCAGCTGAGATGGGCATGCACACGGTCAGCGTCAAGTACAAGGGCCAGCACGTGCCCGGGAGCCCTTTCCAGTTCACCGTGGGGCCCCTGGGGGAAGGGGGAGCCCACAAGGTCCGTGCCGGGGGCCCTGGCCTGGAAAGGGCTGAAGCTGGAGTGCCAGGTAGGCCTGCTTCCTTTGGGGCTCTGGCTGCTCCCGGCTGGGGGTGCAGTGGGAGGGAGGAAGTCTCCAGCAGCCCCTGCTGGTGGGGGGGAGCACAGCCCTTCATGAGGACACATTCTGCTTTCCTGCAGCCGAGTTCAGCATTTGGACCCGGGAAGCTGGCGCGGGGGGCCTGGCCATTGCTGTCGAGGGCCCCAGCAAGGCCGAGATCTCCTTCGAGGACCGCAAGGATGGCTCCTGTGGCGTGGCTTACGTGGTCCAGGAGCCAGGTACTGCAGTCTGGCTGGGGCCAGCAGGCTTCCCCTCGGGGTGGGTGCCCGTCCGGGTCTACACAGACAGCCCCGCCTTCTCCCCCACAACACCCTGAGGTCCCAGGGCCTCTTGGGCTGTCGGGGGAAGGCATGCATGGCCGTCTTGTTCTCGCTCCCCGTCCAGGTGACTATGAGGTGTCAGTCAAGTTCAACGAGGAGCACATCCCCGATAGCCCTTTCGTGGTGCCTGTGGCTTCTCCGTCTGGTGACGCCCGCCGCCTTACTGTTTCTAGTCTTCAGGTGAGGCACTGAGAGAAACCGCCCGCCTGGGGCTCCTGCGCCCGGCCAGACCAGAGCCCCTGTGTCCAGGGACCCAGCCAGCCCAGCTCAGGGCGCCAGGCTGCTTCTGCTCTGGCCGGGAACAGCCCACGCCTGGGTCGGCAGGACGTACCCCTGACGGCCGCGTGGAGTTTTTCTCGTGTCTCAGGTCTAAAGGCTTTGAACAGAAGCCTGTGCCCCTTGAGCACCAGGGCTGAGGTTTAAAGAGGGACAGCCGCCTGCCAGGGCTGCTGAGTGCTGCTTGCAGGCCGGGGGCCACCCCGCTTCCTGCCTGCCCGCTGTGTGCCTGGAGTGTGTGGGGCTAGGGGTTTGGGGTGTGTGCCTGGAGCTTGCTGCCCCTCGAGAAGCACTGGCTCTCCCTCTTTAAACCCACTTGGACGCCAGATGGGTAAGTGCCTCCCCCTGGGCCTCCTGCTTCTGGGGCCCAGCCTCCCCTTGCCCACCACCCCCAGCCTCCGCTATCCTAACCACATCTGCTGTGCTTCCAGGAGTCAGGGCTAAAGGTCAACCAGCCAGCCTCTTTTGCAGTCAGCCTGAATGGGGCCAAGGGGGCAATCGATGCCAAGGTGCACAGCCCCTCAGGAGCCCTGGAGGAGTGCTATGTCACCGAGATCGACCAAGGTGAGGCTCTGCCTGGCCATCCAGCCATCCACCCGGGCACTGCTGGGAGCAGTGGGCCTCCCCGGCCGGCCCTGCTGGCTGGAAGCAGGCTGAGAGTGTAAAGCAAGACACAATCTGCAAGCAGCCGAGACAGGGCCTGGGCCTCCCGCCCCCTACTTGGGACCCAAGCCCTTGGGGACTGGGCTCAGTGGCCATGCTGCTAGAAAGGACAAAGCCTTCTGGAGGCATGATCCTGCCATCTCTTACAAGAGAGACCCCAAGTCTAGCAGTTGGACCTGCCAGGGCCTGGAACTCACGGAAAGGCTTGGGGGTGGGAGGAGCTGCTCAATTTGACTAGTCCACGGCTGAGTCCTTGCCCCTTGCTGGCTGTGTGACCTCGAGCAAGTTCCTGCCTATCTCTGGGCCCCAGTTAGCATGTGGTGGATGTGGCATTCAGGGTAGCCTTTCTAAGGAGGCATTGAGGCAGGTGTTTTGCTTACAAAAGACTTCAGTCCAAATGCTGCAGCAATTAAAACTAGCTTGGGCATCTATCAGTAGCTTGGGCATCTAAAGCTTCATCCCTCGGGCTTCAAGATTTCTGTGCAGTAGGGTTAAGGTGCCCAGCACAGTTTCCAGAAGAAGCTAACTGGGCCCTGAGACCTGCTGGACTCACACTGGTGGGCACATGCCACTTGCTCAGTTTGGAGGAGGGACTCCAGGCCCACCACCTACTTCTCTGTTCCTCAGATAAGTACGCTGTGCGCTTTATCCCACGGGAGAATGGCATCTACCTGATCGATGTCAAGTTCAACGGCACCCACATCCCGGGGAGCCCCTTCAAGATCCGAGTTGGGGAGCCTGGGCATGGAGGGGACCCAGGCCTGGTGTCTGCTTATGGAGCTGGCTTGGAAGGCGGCATCACAGGTAGGTCAGCGTGGGCAGCTTCCGGTGTGTGAACACAACTAGGGTTCCCTCCTCCAAGCTCTCGGTAACAACAGGTGGCATGTGGAGGTGATAAGACTCTGTTGGGGGGTGGGGGTGGGGCAACGGGCCAGGCCAGCTGTACCTACCTTCCTGTGCCCTCAGGGAGCCCAGCTGAGTTTATCGTGAACACCAGCAATGCGGGCGCTGGTGCCCTCTCAGTCACCATCGACGGGCCTTCCAAGGTGAAGATGGATTGCCAAGAGTGCCCCGAGGGCTACCGCGTCACCTATACTCCCATGGCACCTGGCAGCTACCTCATCTCCATCAAGTACGGCGGCCCCTACCACATTGCAGGCAGCCCCTTCAAGGCCAGAGTCACAGGTGAGCCTGGTGCCAGATGGCTGCTACACACCCCATTGCTGGGCACTCCTGCTATCTCTTGGCTGTCCACTGCTCTGCCCTGCAGGTCACCGCCTTGTCAGCAACCACAGCCTCCATGAGACGTCATCCGTGTTTGTGGACTCCCTGACCAAGACTGCCACCATCCCCCAGCACAGTGCCCCAGGCCCGGGTCCCGCTGATGCCAGCAAGGTGCTGGCCAAAGGCGTGGGGCTGAGCAAGGCCTACATGGGCCAGAAGAGCAGCTTCACGGTGGACTGCAGCAAAGCAGGTGGGTGTGCGGGCCCCAGCCCTTCCAAAAATGGGAGGCTGGAGAGAAAAGCAGAGAGGCCGTGCCTGGGAAAGAGCAGGTGGGAAGGCCTCTTTGGGGGCCTTCTGGGCCCCCCTGCTAGCTCCTCTGCCCTCCAGGGCCCTGGAGAAACTGCAGGTTCTTTGGTTGTTCTGGGCGGACGGGGTGCTGGCTGTTTTTAAGAAGGGCTGTCACCCCAAGACAGGCAAGGTGGGAAGGGGAGGACCCAGGGTAGGAACAAAGCGGGTCGCTGCAGTCACCACTGATGGGAGGGGGCTTGGGGCCTGGCAGTGAGGCCCCGGCCCCCACTCCCAGGCAACAACATGCTGCTGGTGGGCGTGCATGGGCCCCGGACGCCCTGTGAAGAGATCCTGGTGAAACACGTGGGCAGCAGGCTCTACAGCGTGTCCTACCTGCTGAAGGACAAGGGGGAGTACACGCTGGTGGTCAAGTGGGGTGACGAGCACATCCCGGGCAGCCCCTACCGAGTCCTGGTGCCCTGAGTGCTGTGCGCCTGCCAGTCACCAGCTCCTAGGACGAGAAGTGCCCCTGCGCCTGCCCCTCGCCACCCAAGCAGCACCTGCCCCAGCCCTGGCCAGCCCTGGCCACCCCATCACTGCAGCCTGACCCTGCCCTGTGCTGCGCTCACCTGCCTCCACGTGGGCAAAGGAGAGAGGCGAGCAGAGGCAGCCTGCCTATCTTCTTTGGTTCTGGAAGGGGTGAAGGGGGGGGCCATGCACACCTGCCCGCTAGTTCTCTCTCCTAGCCAAGAGGAATAAAAGTTCTGCTTCCATTCTCCTGAGCATGACTCAAGCTTTGTGGCAAAGAGGGCTGACAGGGTGGCTGGAGGTGCAGGCCCGGACCACAGGCTGTGGGATCTTCTGCTCCAGTCCCCTCTGCTGCCTGAGCACCTGGAGGGCACCTGGGGACTCCGCCTCCTCTCTGCCTCCCTGGGTTCCGATCCATGCAGGCCAGGGGGTGTCTAGTGCCTCGAGAACTGAGCCTGACGTGGTTGTCCTTGTCCCAGATCATACCAGGAACAGATGCTGTCCCAGGGGAAGGCCAGGCCTTGGCCAGGCTACAGGAGGTTGCGTGCCAGGTGGGAGGGCCAGGTAAACAGAAAGCCAAATCCCAGGAGATTCCTGGCCGTGACCCAGGCATCTTAAATGTGCCACCAGCCCCTGGTAAGGGGCTGTCTCCAAGCCACGCAGGTGGCAGCAGGTGGACACCTTCAAAGCCCTGCCCCATAGCCACCATCTGCCTATCCTCACTAGGTCCTTCCGAGCCCGCACCTGTCTGGCCTCGTGTGCCTGGGTGGGCTGTGCCCTCGGCACAGTAGGGCAACCTCAGCCCCTTGGCGTGCTGTTCTGAATTGCTGTTCAGAATTCCCACCTGCACACAACCCGCCCCGGGTCTGCAGGTCAGGAAGGCTGTTAAAGCCAGCCAGGGCTCCAGCTTTCAGGCTTCCTCTCTCAACGGGGCACCTGGAAGCCATACCCCTTTCTGGAAGCACCTTTTGGGCCAGCATGAGCCCAGGGTTCACGGCACAGTTGCTTCTCAGCCACCTCAGTGATGAGTGTGAGCTCAGGAAAGGAGAGGAACAGGATCAGACCCAGCCCAGATCAAGGGCTCACCCACCCCCAGCCCCTTCTGCCATGGAGGGAGCAGGCAGAGTGCGTACAGCCACTGGTCTACAGGAAACACTTCTAGAAGCTGCTCAGCTGGACAAGGGCAAAAAGAAGCAGATGCAAGACTGGAGAAGTCCCACTCTGGGGTGGGGGCGGGGAAGGGGATCCACCCCCAATCAGCCCCTTCTCACCTCTGCTGGCTCACCAGGCACCACTCCCCTACCCAGACTCACCCAGATTCTCCTTCCTGGACCAGCCTGCCAAGAGCAGACAGTCCTCCCTGCCATCCTGTGTTCCAAAGCCTGCTTGGTGGGGGCCCCCGGAGGGAGAATGGCCCCAGAAGAGAGTGTAACCAGGAGACCTATCCCCTCCCTGGATGCCACATTGCACCTGGGTGGTCATGAGGGCTGCAGGGCGGCAAGGGGAGAAGCTGGAACCTGCAGGGGGAACGACCCTGAGGACAGCCCCAAGGAGAGACCATGGCCCAGACCAGGCCAGAGCCTTGACCAGGCAGGGGCAGGAGGGAGTGAGACAGGGTGCCACCTCTGGAGGGCTTCTGGAGAGGGGGACACACAGATGGCATCAGGAGCCCATCTGCTGGGGGAAAGCCGCCTGAGACCTGGTCCCCAGGAGCAGAGGAGGGGTCCAGCCACAGACGCCTGCCAGGGCCCTTCTTCCCTACTAAGCCTGGGGAGGGGGTGTCTGGTCACCCTGTGGGGAGCGGCCCCCGCATCCTACAGGTCCTGTCTGCTCTGAGTCAGGGGGACGGAGGACCTGACCACTCCAACACCACAGCCGGCACCCCCCCACCCTGGGGCACCCCTGCACCCCACTGTCCCTGGTGCCTGCTCCCCCAGGAGGGTGGGCCGGACCTAGGTGAAGTGAGGGGCACAGCGCCCCTCAGGATGGGACGGCCACCCACACACAGAGAGAGAGCCTCGGCATTTCAATGATGGTGACGGAGCTCTAGAGACCCTTGGAGGTCCCACACGGCCCCTGGTCTGGGCAGCCACACCCCACTCCAGGGCGCAGGATCAGGGCACTGACGGGCACCCTGCTGGAACTCTGATGGAGGCAGTGAGCCAAGAGGGGAGTAGCCGATAAGTCAGGGTCAGTGAACGTGACGAGTGATGGACGCTGGCCGCCAGGAACTCGAGTGTGTGTGTGCGTGTGTGTGTGTGATCCAGCTCCAGGTCCCAGCTGTGGACGAGTCACAGTCAGCAAACATGAGTAATGGATACTGGCCGCCAGGAACTCGAGTGTGTGTGCATCTGCATGTCTGTGTGTATCATCCAGCTCCACGTCCCAGCTGTGGACAGGTCCCCAGAGGACAAGGCCCGCCACCTACAGCAGCCTCCTCCACAGCCCATGGGCACCCCCAGGAGGACTTATGCACCCGGAAGGGGCACGCTGTGCTGCTCAGAGGTCAGGCTGGCCTCAGCCAGCTCCACCACTCGCCACAGACATCTGCAAGGTCCCCATGAGCCCAGGGAGGCCACAGCCTGGGGAGCGGGGCTGAATGAGGGGGACTGCTCCCGGACCCAGCACCGGTGGAGGATGGGCTGCTCCAGATGCCTGAGCTCCAAAGGGCAGGCACCATCATGCCCAGTGGGCGGAGGATGAGGACAAGGGTGAAGCCTGAGGCAGGCGGATAGTGGGGCGGGGCCGGGTCGCTGCCCAGACTGTGCCCATCCACCAGGTGGGTACCTGCAGGAGCTCCACAAGCCACAGTGCCTGGGCAGCAGGAGAGGGAGGACAATGCCCACGCAGCCCTGGGCCTGAGGGCACGCTTGAGGAAGGCAGCCCTGAGGGAGAAGACGGCAGGGCAGAGGCCTCTTGTCGGTCCTTGTGCCGGGGCTCAGGGGCTGCAAGGCGGCTCTACTTAGGGGAACAGTCAGCGGGCCCAAGAGTGTGGGACCGCAGGGGGCTCGAGCCTCTCCATGGGACCCCGGGACCCTGTGGCGGCCCCACATCCTGGCCGAGGGGTTTCCCCATGAGTCACGGCCACGATCCCCAAGGACAGGCCCTGCAAGCTCAGCCTCAGCCTCAGCCTCAGCTTCTGCCCTGGGACGGAGACAGAGAGCCCGACTCTCCTGAGGCCATGGTCGTCAGGCTCGAGAAGAGTGTGGTGGCCACAGACAGGGCCAGGAGCTGTCGCCAAGGGCCCCAGCACTGCCCAGAAGCAAGAGGCAACAGGAGGAGCCCTCACCATCCACAGAAGCTGCGTGATACATTCAGAGCCATCAAGCGTTTCACCGGGAAGTCCTGTCTCAGTCCCAGACAGGAGGTGGGGCAGCAGGCACGTCCCCCATGGGCACAGCGGGAGCGCCTTCCTGGGACCAAAGGGACACTCAGCTGCCACCCCAGGCTGGCAGCAGCCCAGCCCAGGGCTACCGGGCACAGCCATTGAAGAAAGGGGGCTCATCAGCCTTCACCCCCTCAACGGGGGCCCCCTGGGAAGGAGGGGGTGCAGGCAGGGCTGACCACAGGGTGGGCACACCTCGGAGGTCAGAGAGCATGGGGCCCAGGCCTGAGTGTGCACTTGCACAGCCGTGGCATGCACAGGCTGCCAGGGTGAGAAAGCTTCTGCGCCTGTGCTCAGGGCTGCACCACCGGCTGGGACGGCCCTTCAGGCTGCAGACTCCTGGGCGGAGGGCAGAGGGCACACGCCGCAGGCTCTGTGGGCCATGCTGGGATCATCACACGATCTCTGTTTCTCTGGCTTTCCGTGTGTTTGGTCTGCAACCATTTCAAGGTGAAAAGCCACTCTCTGCCTGTACAACACACGCCTGGCCTGGCTCGGTTCCGGGCTGCAACCCGCCACCCCTGCTTCCACAAAGGACACATTCCTGAGGGGCCTGGGCAGCCTGGGAGTCCCACACCCGGGCTCAGGGGCAGGGACACTCCTTGGAGCCTTCTCACGCGGCACGAACATGAAGAACCTAGGCCCACGTGGGTACCGTTCTCTTCTCCACGGGGTGACCAGTGTGATCCATAAAATCACAGCAGAGGTGAGGGAGCGTCACCTCGAGATGAGTTATGAGACAAACACTGTGGCTTCCATCTCGGGGCTGCTCTGTCTCTCTGAGATCGCTGGATCTGGGGAAGGCCTGACCCAAGCAGCCTGGTGGAGAGGCCCGGTGGGGAGGGACCGTCCCCTGCCGCAGCCCCGTGAACCCTCCAGAAGCAGAGCCTACCCCCCTCCCACCCCAACACCCCAGGCAGACCAGAGGGCTGTGGCCCCGGAGAAGCCTTGACTGCAGCCTGTGATGGACCCCAGGCCAGAAGCCCCAGCCAGGCCTTCTAGAATCCTGTCCTTCAGACACCTGGGAGATTACCAGTGCTGGTTGTTTTAAGGGACTACACTACATCTGGGGTAATTTGCTACACATGCTTGCATGCTAAGTCACTTCAGTCGTGTCCGACTCCTTGCGACCCCATGGACTGTAGCCTGCCAGGCTCCTCTGTCCATGGGATTCTCCAGGCAAGAGTACTAGAGTGGGTTGCCATTTCCTTCTCCAGGGGATCTTCCCAACCCATGTCTCTTATGTCTCCTGTGTTGACAGGCAGGTTTTTACGCTACCTTCACCTGGGTAGCCCCTTGTTATTCAGCAATGGGTAATTTATACATGATGACTTTAAATGGAGAAGATCACCGTAAGTCAATTGGGAGCAAACAAACCGACAAGAAACCCCAGAAACCAATAGGAAGACCCTGGAAAGTCTGATGACACAAACGCTAAGATCGTCTGCCTAGTCAAACGCAAACCCCAAACCACCAAGTCAAGAGACAAGTGACAAAGTGGGGCAAAAAATAGTACCAAGATGTGACTCAGGGCTCATATCGTGAAGGTATAGAGAACTTGAACCAGTAAATAAGAAAAGACCAGTGACCCAAAGGAAAAGGGTGCAGGAGAGGGCCTTGGAAAATGCCAACCAAAGCGCCACCCCCCTCCCCTGAAATGATCCCACTACAAGAATGTACTCGGGGGCTGGGGTTCCAGAGCTGCTGGTTCTGGGCACATGGGGCAGCTGGACACTGGCATTGCTTTTCATCTGTGGCTCCAACTGGATGGTGGGCCATCCTGGAGCCAAAGACAGACAAGCCTCGGCAAAGACTGGCCAAAGAAGTGGGTGGTGGTGCTGGGTGTTGAGGAGGTCTGGGCAGCATCACCCAGGAGCTGGGAGATCCTCTTGGTGAGGAACGTGTGGCAGGAAAGGCAGTGGCTTCCCACCAGCGAGAGAAGGCTGACCACACCTGCAGACCAGACAACTGTCAGGGCAGTTCCTGGGCAGACAACCCCCTTGCTGCTCTCCGTGCATGTGTGCTAAGTCACTTCAGTCGTGTCCGACTCTTCGCAACCCCATGGACTGTAGCCCACCGGCTCCTCTGTCCATGGGATTCTCCAGGCAAGAATCCTGCAGTGGGTTGCCATGCCCTCCTCCACGGGTCTTCCCGGCTCAAGGATTGAACCCGCATCTCCTTACGTCTCCTGCATCGGAAGGTGGGTTCTTTGCCACTAGCACCACCTGGGAAGCTCTTCGGGTCTCCATGCTCCCCCAGACCCACACTTGGTCTTAGGGCCGACGTTCCTTTCCCATCCCTGACCTCAGAATGTAGGCCTTTTTCCTCTGCCTCATCAGATAGTTCATCCCCACACCCAGGCACTGGATCTGATCTCGCCCCACCCTCCTACGTGTCCAGATGTTATCAGCCCAAGTGAGGAGCTGTTGAGCAACTCAACAAACCTGACACCTGATCCTGCCTGGGCTGTGGATAGCCCCTCCTTCGGCTTCAGGCAGGGAAGGGTGACGACTGCTCAATGGGAAGCCCCAGATCTCGCGAGAGCCACCAACCTCGTGGCTTTTCCCAGCCCTGCGGGAGAAGGGCAGGGGGCACACACCTAGGAGTCTCAGGCCTCTAGAGCTGCGCGCTTACTGTGGGGTTTCTGGACCAGCAGCGGCAGCAGCACTGGGAGCTTGCTGGAGTCCAAATGCTCAACCCCCACCTCAGATGAGCAAGATCAGAGATTCTAGGGCGGGGCCCTATGGTCTGGCTTTGAGTGAGCCCTCCAGGTGTTCTCACGACCCTTCCAGCATGAGAACCAGCGTCAGGATGGATAGTTTCTTTCTTTTTTTTTTTTTAACGATGGATGGTTTCTGATCACATCCACTGCTAGTGAAGCCAGGAGCTTTCTCTCCCTGCTGGGCTCACTCACCTTGACCTCCAGGGAAGAGGCAGGCAGCAGGCACTGAGGGCTGCAACCATAGGCGGTCCTGGAGAACAGGAGTGCTTGGGCAAGATTCCCTCCCAGCGGGCCACACCTGTCGAGTGACAGGGGGAAGACTGGGTTACTTCGGGCCCTCCCCACCTCCAGAAGCATGGCACCCCTGGCCGACTCCACGTTTCTGGGCACTGGGCTCAGCTCTGCCCACCTCTCCCTTGTTACTCCGTGTGGGGCGGGGGGAAGGGGGCAGGATCCGGGCTTCACAGAGAATCATCCCAGTCACACTCATGGGCTGTGGAACACGGTGGGCCGGGCAATGGGTGGGGGCGGCTGGAGGCGGCCAGATTCGAGACCCTGGGAGGGTGGAAGGCATCAGGAGCGCGGGGCAAGGCCGCCCTCAGACGCCAGGACTGGAGGGCGGGGCCAAGCGAAGACCCCCTGACCCTGCCCTTTGGCATATTGGCGGGGTTGCCGCCCACCCTCCCCGGTCACACGGTCCTTGGGCGCCCCTAATACACTGTCCTGGGCCATCTCGAGGGCCAGACGCCCTCAGTACAGCAGGGGGAGTCCAGCCGGGAGTGGGGAGTGGGGCCCCGACGGAATCCCCAAGGTCTCCAGGGCCCTGGACTCTGGGGAGGCGTCTCTTCGCCCTCTCCCCAGGAAAAGACGCACAACCCAGCGAACTGCGGGGCTTTGGCCCCGCCCAGGACCCAGAGGGCAGGCTTCTGTGCACCGAGATGGAGGGGCGGGGGACACGAAGCGGAGGGCCGTTTCCGTGCTTCGAGCCCCGCCCTGAGCGTCCCCGCGGCCGTCGCCTCTCACTCCCCTCCTCAGGCCGCCCACCGGAAGCCGTGGAGTACCGCCTTCCTGCCCACCTCTTCCGGCTGGCTTCACCAATGACCATGCTTGACTCCTGAGAAGACCCGCCCTCCAGCTCCAAGCAAGCCTGTCTCTCTTTGTGACTGGCAGCTCTATGGCCCAATCAGAGCAGGCCGATCGCGTGAGCTTCGCCTTCCGCCCAGCGGTCGGTCTCTTTTTCCTCAGTCCGTAGTCGGGCGTGCTGTGGGCCCCTGGACTTTCCCGCTGGGAGATCCAGACTGTCCGCGTACAGATTACGTACAGAGTAATCCGATGTGTATACGCCAAGCCCTGCGGTGTGCCTATAGTGTGAGCTTGTATTCTGAAGGAATTAAGTTCACAGGAAGTTACAGGGAAATGCCCCTCCCGTTGTTGCCCCAGCATCAGCGTGTTGCGTAGCCAGTGGGCCCTCACACCAAGAGATGGCATTGGTACCATCAGAAAGCTGCTCAAGGTTCTCCGTGTGTGTGTGCGCGCAAGCCAGTGTTTAGGACACCACACTCCCACTGCTGGTGGCCTGGGTTTGAGTCCTGGATGGGGAGCTGGGATGCAGGATACCTCGCCATACACACACACACACACGTCAGTACATTAATGAAACCATGCAATTTGATAATGGGGTGTGCTTTTTTTAATCACACACTGCCCTTGAGATCCATCCATCTCAATCAATAGTTGGTTTCAGCAGTCAGTTTGTATTGCTAGCCTTCTTCCTTGGTGTGGCTCAGCCACAGTTGTTCAAGCCTTCACCCACTGTTGCCTGTTTCCACTTTTAGGTTTCTAGAAAAAATCTGCTTTGAACATTTGTATCCAGGCTTTCCTGTGGTCAGAATTTTCCATTTCTTTGGCATGAATGCCCAGCAGTGCAAGTGCTGTGTCCTAAGGAAGTGGACGATTAGCCTTAGAAGAAACTGCCAATTTGCATTCCACTGTGGCTGGACCATTTTACCTTACCACCCTGGATATTTTTAAAGCACGTAATTGAAGATTTTTACAAAACATTGTTTTAGGCATGACTGTTAACAATTCTGTTTCTCACCTCTAACTATATTCTTCTATGGGATCACTTACATAGTTCCTCACTCAGGTTAAAAATACACACACCCTGTATATTCAATGTGATTTTAACTAGCAATAATATATCTGCAAAAGTCTTCCTTCTCAGTACACAAGTCTAGCTCATGTCATCTCTGGCCACAAGGTACTGGATGGAGCACATGTGCTATAATTTACATAAGGAATCCCCAACTCATGTAGTGTTACCTTTTCCATTCTTCTTCTTCTTTGTTTGTTAGCAGCTCTGAAGATGTGTAAATCTCCTGCTAGGATAATTATCTTTAAGTGGAACTGCCAGGTCAAAACCTATGGGTATTTACCATGTTTATTGATACTAAGCAGTTGCCTCCCCAAAAGACCCTGATCGGCATATAGCAGGGCTGTTAGCCCTGTGTTCCATATGTTGCAGAGATTTTCTCTCAGTCTCTCTCTAAAGAGCTCAGCTTTTTATTGAATGTGTTATTACTAAAGTGAGTGAAGTTGCTCAGTCGTGTACGATTTTTTGCGACTCCATGGACTGTAGCCTACCAGAATCCTCAATCCATGGGATTTTCCAGGCAAGAGTACTGGAGAGGGTTGCCATTTCCTTCTCCAGGGGATCTTCCCGACCCAGGGATCGAACCCGGGTCTCCCACATTGTAGGCAGACACTTTACCATCTGAGCCACCAGGGAAGTTATTACAGAGGTTTAGTCCAAAAGAGCAAAGCTCATGTCATCATCAGAGTCTTCAGATTCTTTTTACTTTGTTCTACTTTCTTCTCCTCAGCTGGGGCTGCAGTGGTGGAGGGGGCAGGACCTTATGGTGGTGCAGCACCACTTGTCGGGACAGGTCCACCAGCCCCCACATGGCAGATGAAGCTGCCGATGCTGACACTGGCCAAAGCCTTTACAAACAAGCCTGGCCAGAAAGGGTCAACATTTACACTGGCTGCTTTAACGAGGGCACTGATCTTATCCTCTGTGACCATCACCTCACTGGGCAGAATGAGGGCCGAGTAGGTGCAAAGAAGTTCCGAGACAGAGGCCACAGTGCGGGCCAGTGCTCGGTGGGGCTGCTGGCTTGGTGCCAGTCGCCAGATGAAGTGAGGGCCTCACCCCAAAACAGCCTTGGCTTTTCAGAAGGACAGAGCACCTTAGGGGCCACGGAAGAAAGGATCTCTCTTTTTTGGCTGCGCAGCATGGCATGCCAGATCTTAGTTCTGAGACCAAGAATTGAATCGAGCCCGCCCCCTGCAGTGGAAGCATGGAGTCTTAACCACTGTACCACTGTGGGATTCCCGTCTCTTGTCTCAAAAGACTAGGCCGGCTGGTTTCGGCTGTCAAGAAGTTACACAATTTTATGTGACCAAATTATTACACTCTGGATTGATGATTTCTGGGTTGTGTATTTTGGGCACAAAGTTGTCCTGCCTCAAGTGAGGAGAGTCATGTGACTCAGGGCAGAATTTCTGAGTTCCCACACCCAATGCTTCATGGACCCAGGCTGGCTGATTCTTGCTGTCCTGCTGGCCCCACTACTGTGTGTGTGTGTGTGTGTGGGGTGTCCTATGATCTCAGGTTAGGTAGGCCGGGACTCAGGCCAGTGCCCATCAGACACCCAGCCCCTGCCCCCCTGGGATGCCAGGTCAGTTGGGGAAAAGACAAGGAAACGTGTACAGAGAAGAGTGTTTTATATTATTTAAATGCATAGGTGGCCCGCCAGTGAGCAAGCGAGATCCATGGGGAAAGCACAAATAAAAACGAGAATCCACCTAAAACCAGTGCTCTTGAAAGATCACCTGCATGGTACGAAGGAAGGACAAGGCTGTAAAAGGAACTGGGTCCATCCCAGCATGCGTCTGAGTGAGCAGAAGTCCGGTCCCCATCATCTGCAAGCAGGGGCTTCCATCCCTCTGCCACAGACAGTGGGGCTTCAGCAAACCACTGGCTGAGGGAGGCTCCCCCAACACCCACCCCCCGCACTGTGGTTGTACTGCTGGGCTCCTGGCAGAGTGAATGCTCCCAGAAGGGACGCCTCACCTCTGGCTTCCCACTCAGGAGTCCCAGAGGGCCAGCTGAAGACCAGTCTGCAATCTCACCTTGAAGACACCACACATCCTCATGGAATGCTGGCAGGTCCCTCAGAGAGAGGAGTGGCCCTGTTACATCTCCAGGGTGTCACTGTCAGAGGCCAGATGATATAATTTTCGGAAAGGGCTGGGAGTGTCTGCTACGGGCCTGGATTCCCCCATCCCAGCCTCGCGGAGGCCCTAGAAAGTTGGTAGCATGTCACCCCCTTCTCCAGATGAGCAAATGAGGACAGGAAGACTTGAGCAGCTTGTTCTGAATCTCTAGCTAGCAGAGGGAGGGGTGGATAAGGACACTGGCCTCTAAGCCTGACCTCCTTTTGCAGGATGTGAAGTGAAGTGAAAGTCTCTTAGTCGTGTCCGACTCTTTGCGACCCCATGGACTGTACAGTCCACAGAATTCTCTGGGCCAGAATACTGGAGTGGGTAGCTCTTCCCTTCTCCCAGGGATCTTCCCAACCCAGGGATCAAACCCAGGTCTCCCACATTGCAGGCGGATTCTTTACCACCTCAGCCACTAGGGAAGCCCAAGAATACTGGATTCGGTAGCCTATCCCTTCTCTAGAGGATCTTCTGGACCCAGGAATCAAACTGAGGTCTCCTGCATTGCAGGTGGATTCTTTACCAACTGAGCTCTCAGGGAAGCTCTTTCGCAGGCTACGCTTTCCATCTGGCTCCCAAGGAGGTTCCTGGGGCATCATATCACACATCAGCTTGTCCTGAAGGCATAAGAGGTGAGTTCCAGTGACTATCCCTGGGCCTTGGACCAGTCCATAAAGGAAGGAGGTGAGAAAGAGAAACACCTTTACTCTTGTGCCTAATCGGGGGGACTTTGAAACAGACTGACAGTACCTTTGAATTCTCATGAGATCAGAGAGTGGTTCTCATGGATATTTACCAGTCATCTGCATTCCTGTGATAGAAGGCTACTGCAACTCCCCCAATCTTCACTGGCCTCCAAGACACCAAAAGAGACACACACGGTGGAAGGTGGGAGGGAGGTTCAAGAGGGAGGGGGACATATGTATACCTATGGCTGATCCATGTTGATGTATGACAGGAACCAATGCAGTATTGTAAAGCAATTATCCTCCAATTAAAAATGAACTTCAAAAAGTAGATACACAAGAAGGAATCAAAAAGATAAGACAAATTCTAAAAGTCTAGGTGGATTTGAAAACAAAAAAAGAACTTTAGACATTAGAAACAAAACCATAGTCTTTGAAACAAAAATCTCAGCTGATGAATCAAACCACAGGTAGATGACTCGGAAGATGACAAGGCAGTGACCCTGAGGAGAGATGGGCCGGTCTTCGTGGCCCCTCATCCTGGCTTCCCAGCTTCCAATGATGTCAACCCCTTCCCTTCTTGCCCTGGGTCTGGGAAGGCAGCTGCTTCCTGTACTCGCTGCGTGCCTTCAGCCCTCAGAGCCACCCCTGAGTGACCACCTGTGTTCGAGGCTCTCATGACCTGCAGGGGTCTCAGCAGTCACCATGCTGTCCCTGCCCTCGACTGGGGTGAAGGGCCAAGAACAGCAAGTGCCTGAGGAGCCAGAGCGGCTGCTACCTTGAACTGTCATGGAGGGAACGCCAGGAACCAAGGCTGGGCTGTGCGGTGACTGCAGTGTCCCTGGGAGGAAACTGACAAGGACACCTGCCTTAGCTCTCGGCTCAGGTCACAGGATGACAGCCACAGCTCTTCCATGGCAGCCTGCAAATTCCCCTGTGCCTGCAGGGCTGACGGGGCTGGAAATCAAACACAGCATTCCACCATGTCAGTTGCAGAATCCCCAGGTTGCCTGAATTCCCAGCCTCTCTGCATTTCCTAGGTGAAAGGCAGGGCACTGCGTGGATGTCAGTTCAGTTCAGTTCAGTTGTTCAGTCCTGTCCGACTCTTTGCGACCCCATGAATTGCAGCACGCCAGGCCTCCCTGTCCATCACCAACTCCCGGACTCAAACTCACATCCATCGAGTTGGTGATGCTATCTAGCCATCTCATCCTCTGTCGTCCCCTTCTCCTCCTGCCCCCAATCCCTCCCAGCATCAGAGTCTTTTCCAATGAGTCAACTCTTCCATGAGGTGGCCAAAGTACTGGAGTTTCAGCTTTAGCATCATTCCTTCCAAAGAACACCCAGGACTGATCTCCCCAAGGGACTCTCAAGAGTCTTCTCCAATACCACAGTTCAAAAGCATTAATTCTTTGGTACTCAGCTTTCTTCACAGTTCAACTCTCAAATCCATACATGACTACTGGAAAAACCATAGCCTTGACTAGACGGACCTTTGGTGGCAAAGTAATGTCTCTGCTTTTCAATATGCTATCTGGGTTGGTCATAACTTTCCTTCCAAGTAGTAAGCGTCTTTTAATTTCATGGCTGCAGTCACCATCTGCAGTGATTTTGGAGCCCCCCAAAATAAAATCTGACACTGTTTCCCTTGTTTCCCCATCTATTTCCCATGAAGTGATGGGACCAGATGCCATGATCTTAGTTTTCTGAATGTTGAGCTTGAAGCCAACTTTTTCACTCTCCTCTTTCACTTTTATCAAGAGGCTTTTTAGTTCCTCTTCATTTTCTGCCATAAGGGTGGCGTCATCTGCATATCTGAGGTTATTGATATTTCTCTCAGAAATCTTGATTCCAGCTTGTGCTTCTTCCAGCCAAGCATTTCTCATGATGTACTCTGCATATAAGTTAAATGAGCAGGGTGACAATATACAGCCTTGCCATACTCCTTTTCCTATTTGGAACCAGTCTGTTGTTCCATGTCCAGTTCTAACTGTTGCTTCCTGACCTGCATATAGGTTTCTCAAGAGGCAGGTCAGATGGTCTGGTGGTCCCATCTCTTTCAGAATTTTCCACAGTTTATTGTGACCCACACAGTCAAAGGCTTTGGCATAGTCAATAAAGCAGAAATAGATGTTTTTCTGGAACTCTCTTGCTTTTTCCATGATCCAGCAGATGTTGGCAATTTGATCTCTTAACCAGAGATAAAAATTCCTCTGCCTTTTCTAAAACCAGCTTGAACATCTGGAAGTTCACCGTTCACGTACTGCTGAAGCCTGGCTTGGAGAATTTGAGCATTACTTTACTAGCGTGTGAGATGAGTGCAATTGTGCGGTAGTTTGAGCATTCTTTGGCATTGCCCTTCTTGGGATTGGAAGAAGACTGACCTTTTCCAGTCCTGTGGCCACTGCTGAGTTTTCCAAATTTGCTGGCATATTGAGTGCAGCACTTTCACAGCATCATCTTTCAGGATTTGAAATAGCTCAACTGGAATTCCATCACTTCCACTAGTTTTGTTCGTAGTGATGCTTTCTAAGGCCCACTTGACTTCACATTCCAGGATGTCTGGCTGTAGGTCAGTGATCACCTAGAGCCATCGTGATTATCTGGGTCGTGAAGATCTTTTTTGTACAGTTCTTCTGTGTATTCTTGCCACCTCTTCTTAATATTTTCTGCTTCTGTTAGGTCCATACCATTTCTGTCCTTTATTGAGCCTATCCTTGCATTAAATGTTCCCTTGGTATCTCTAATTTTCTTGAAGAGATCTCTAGTCTTTCCCATTCTGTTGTTTTCCTCTATTTCTTTGCATTGATCACTAAGAAAGGCTTTCTTATTTCTTCTTGCTATTCTTTGGAACTCTGCATTCAGATGCTATATCTTTCCTTTTCTCCTTTGCTTTTCACTTCTCTTCTTTTCACAGCTATTTGTAAAGCCTCCCCAGACAGCCATTTTTCTTTTTTGCATTTCTTTTCCATGGCGAAAGTCTTGATCCCTGTCTCCTGTACAATGTCACAAACCTCTGTCCATAGTTCACCAGGCACTCTATCTATCAGATCTAGTCCCTTAAATCTATTTCTCACTTCCACTGTATAATCATAAGGGATTTGATTTAGGTCATACCTGAATGGTCTAGTGGTTTTTCCTACTTTCTTCAATGTAAGTCTGAATTTGGCAATAAGGAGTTCATGATCTGAGCCACAGTCAGCTCCCAGTCTTGTTTTTGCTGACTGTATAGAGCTTCTCCATCTTTGGCTGCAAAGAATATAATCAATCTGATTTTGGTGTTGATCATCTGGTGATGTCCACGTGTAGAGTCTGCTCTTGTGTTGTTGGAAGAGGGTGTTTGCTATGACCAGTGTGTTCTTGGCAAAACTCTATTAGCCTTTGCCCTGCTTCATTCTGTATTCCAAGGCCAAATTTGCCTGTTACTCCAGGTGTTTCTTGACTTCCTACTTTTGCATTCCAGTCCCCTATAATGAAAAGGACATCTTTTGAGGGTATTAGTTCTAAAAGGTCTTGTAGGTCTTCATAGAACCTTTTAACTTCAGCTTCTTCAACGTTACTGGTTGGGGCATAGGCTTGGATTACTGTGACATTGAATGGTTTGCCTTGGAAACGAACAGAGATCATTCTGTCGTTTTTGAGATTGCATCTAAGTACTGCATTTCAGACTCTTTTGTTGACCATGATGGCTACTCCATTTCTTCTAAGGGATTCCTGCCCACAGTAGTAGATATAATGGTCATCTGAGTTAAATTCACCCATTCAAGTCCATTTTAGTTCGCTGACTCCTAGAATGTCAACGTTCACTCTTGCCATCTGTTTAACCACTTCCAATTTGCCTTGATTCATGGACCTAACATTCCAGGTTCCTATGCAATATTGCTCTTTACAGCATTGGACCTTGCTTCTATCACCAGTCACATCCACAACTGGGTATTGTTTTTCCTTTGGCTCCATCCCTTCATTCTTTCTGGAGTTATTTCTCCACTGATCTCCAGTAGCATATTGGGCACCTACTGACCTGGGGAGTTCCTCTTTCAGTATCCTATCATTTTGCCTTTTCATACTGTTCATGGGGTTTTCAAGGCAAGAATACTGAAGTGGTTTGCCATTCCCTTCTCCAGTGGACCACATTCTGTCAGACCTCTCCACCATGACCCGCCCGTCTTGGGTGGCCCCACATGGCATGGCTTAGTTTCATTGAGTTAGACAAGGCTGTTGTCCATGTGATTAGATTGACTAGTTTTCTGTGAGTATGGTTTCTGTGTGTCTGCCCTCTGATGCCCTCTTGCAACATCTACTGTCTTACTTGGGTTTCTTTTACCTTGGACGTGGGGTATCTCTTCACAGCTGCTCCAGCAAAGCACAGCCACTGCTCCTTACCTTGGATGAGGGGTATCTCCTCACTACCGCCCCTCCTGACCTTGAACATGGAGTAGCTCCTCTAGGCCCTCCTGTGCCTGCGCAGCCACCGCTCCTTTGACGTGGGGTAGCTCCTCCCGGCCACCACCCCTGGCTTCGGGCGTGGGGTAGATCCTCTCAGCTGCTCCTGCACTGTCACAGCCTGGCACTCAGCTCACCGCAGGTAATTGTCTTAGTGTGGGTGCGGGCTCCCTAGCCATCCGAGGGGCTCCTCGAGTGGGCGGTCCAGGCGCGGTCACCTCAGCGACCTCCCACGGAATCGGGCTTCAGGCCAGCGCCTGTGCAGCCTTCCACTGCGTGGATGAGTGGGGCCTTAAAACCAAGACTTGGGATATTTGGTTGCCCTCAGTGGAAGCTGACAATCGGCAAGCCCCCAGTCCCCCAGAGCCTCCCTTGCTGATGGAAGTAGCTTGCCCAGCTGTGTCTGGGATGCTGGTGTTCTGTCCTTTGAGGACTGTGTCATTACCTTATCTGGTGCCAATGCCTTGCAAGGGGACACCAATTGTCCTCCAGACCCTCTGCCACCATGTCCTGTTGCCACGAGACCCACAGTGAAGTGAGTGAAGTCAAAGTCGCTCAGTCGTGTCCAATTCTTTGCGACCCCATGGACTATATTGTCCATGGAATTATCCAGGCCAGAATACTGGAGTGGGTAGCCTTTCCCTTCTCCCGGGGATCTTCCTGGCCCAGAGATCAAACCCAGGTCTCCCACATTGCAGGAGTATTCTTTACCAGCTGAGCCACAAGGGAAGCCCTTTAGACCCCTAAGTGGGGTCCGATTACTGCATGATCCAGGGGACAGGGATACAGTGAGGGTGGGGGCATCTTTCATCTCTGCACCTCTCCACTACACTCCTCCCTTCTTGCTTGAGTGGCCTGCAAGTTTTCTGTTTGTTCTTCTCAGTAAGCAGGGAACCCTGTAGGGATCATTTCAGGATTACCGAGTGTCAGGCACCCCGTTTCTTATCCTGTGCATGGCCCAGCAAGTTATTGTGCCACAGTAGGGAGAGAGAATGTACCTATCTTCTCTCTGGTGGCTGGTAAAGCTGTCCTTGGGGAGGCATGTCTGTAGGTGAGCGTGCTCCGACTGGAGGACTCCGCTCCCAGACCCCAACTCTCCACGTGGAATCACTTTCTCTGTCCTTTTATGTCCAGGAGGGCTTGTGCTGCACACCTTTGCCACCAGCCTTTTGTGCACCTTCACGCATATCTGCCATCACGCCCCGGCCCCGCCCGTCCACCACTACCTCAACCACCAACCTCAGCTTCCTCTTCTCTCGGGCCATACCTCTTGCTTTCTGCTGGCCGTCAGCTCTTGGTTGGGAGCACTGTCCTTATTCGGTTTGTTTCTGGGGACCTAGGCCACCGCAGGCCTCTCTCCGCTTCGGGGGCCGAGGCTGCAGCCTCACGCCATCATATTCACCCCTTTCAGGGCGGCCCCACCCCCCCTAGGGCGGTGCCTGTGATGCTGATTGGCTAAGGCTCAGTGAGTGACCGGACAAAACCCAATGACATGGCCCAGGCTGCGTGGATTGGCCAACCCCGGGCAGGCGGGCACAAGGTGTGCGGAGAGCCGAATGCGCGGGTGGGGTGCAGGCCTTCGCCAGGCAGTGGCCAAATGGTGGGTAGGTACAGGCGGGTTGGAGGTGGGGGAGGTTGGAGCAGCCAAGGCTGCCGAGGAGAGGGTTGGCCAGAGAGGGAGAAGGCGGGGCCGATTCTCTGCTGAGCCCTGGGCGATCCCAGTGAGGCTGGAAAGTGGCTGGGGCGTGCATGCGTGCGTACTGGAGGCCACTGCTGGGGAGTACGAACGCGCCACAAGCGAGGGTAGCCTTCAGTGGGGACATTTATATGGCATTTCTAAAATCCTGGCTACAGCCCTATGGGAGAAGCTGTCCCCACCCTCAACACTGTCATCCCCTTTGAGAAATGAAACTGAGGCCAAAACGGGTGACTTTAGTTCACCTTTACATACACAAGTAGGCAACCTGTGGATTAGAATCATGCGGCAGGGTCACCCGAGTCTGTGGCTCCAGAACAATCAAGGGACATTCAGACACTTAAGCACCTAGACCAGTTGACAGCATTCCTGTCCCCTATCACCTCGGCTACTCTGCACCCTGGAGGTATAGCCGGGCCACTCCCATCCCTACATGATCATCTCTCCTCCCAGCCCCTATTCCTAAGGTCAGCTCTTCTATTCTTGCCCAACTCCTGTGGGGGCCTGAACTCAGGCTTTTGGAATGGAGTTTTTATCATGGATTGTATTTGGAACCCCATTTAGGCCTCAACAGTGCACTGCTGCACAGTATTTGTTGTGAACATCACCAAATCAGGCATTATACATCTAAATACAAGCTGGTGTGGTGCACAGTGCCTGGTCACACATCCTAGCTTATCTGTGTTCATAATAGCTTTACCTTAGAGTGCTTTTACAGATGTCACAGTATCATTATGGTCATTGTTTCATTCAGCCCTCGTGAATCTACTTTAACCACACACACACACACACACACATTCAAAAGAGTAAACAGAATTATCACATGACCCAGCAACTCCTAGCTTTATATACACCCAATGTAGGGGCAATGGCACCCCACTACAGTACTCTTGCCTGGAAAATCCCACGGACAGAGGAGCCTGGTAGGCTGCAGTCCATGGGGTCGCTAAGTGTCGGACACGACTGAGCAACTTCACTTTCACTTTTCACTTTCATGCATTGGAGGAGGAAATGGCAATCCACTCCAGTGTTCTTGCCTAGAGAATCCCATGGACAGAGGAGCCTGGTGGGCTGCCGTCTATGGGGTCGCACAGAGTTGGACACGACTGAAGCGACTTAACAGTAGCAATGTAAGTAAAACTATAATCCACAAACTTGAAAAGGAATGTTTGTAGCATTATTCACAATAGACAAAAAGTAAAAATCCAGATTTCTACAAACCAATGGACAAAACAGTCTATACATAGGATGGACTATTATGTGGCCATAAAAAAGAATGAAATTCTGTAACATGCTCTAATGTAGATGAACCTGAAATACATTATGCTAAAAAGCTAGGAGACAAAAAGGTCACATACTCTGATTCCCTTCATACAAAATGTCCAGAATATGTTAAAACCCTAGAAACAGTAAATACACGAGTGGTTACCAGGGGCTGGGACAGTGAATGGGGACAGACTACTCAGGGGTGCAGTTCTCTCTGGAGTGATACAATGTCCTAAAATGAACCACAGTGATGGTTACAGAACTCTGAGTATGCTAAGTACCACTAACTTGTATTCTTTCAATGGCTGAACTGCATGGAATGTGAGATGTCCAGTTAAGTGAGGTAAAATTTTGATTATTTGCATTTTATCAATTTTCTATATGACCCTGTAATCAACTGTTATTTTTATAGAAAAATGTCAACTATTTAATATTTACTTAGCTGCACCAGGACCTACTTGCAGCATTGCAGCATGTGGGCTCTAGCTCCAACCAGGGATTTAACCCAGGCCCTTTGCATTGGGAGTGCAGAGTCTTAGCCACTGGACCATAAGGGAAGTCCCTGATATTTTTAATATTTTTGTATTTTGATACATTTGATATATTTTCTATCAATTACATCAACTATTTTTAAAATTTTTGAAGTTTTATGAAATAAGCATACGAACTATCATGCTAATTTTACAGGCCAGGGAACCAGCTTAGCGAGTTAAAAAGCCAGGAACAGAAAGACTAGGCTCTGCAGATGACTCAGTGGCAGACTGGTTCTTCCATCTCTACCACACATTCTAGTAACAAAAACCCCTTGATGACCAGTTAGTGAGAATGATAGAAATAAGGACCACGACATTCCAGATACATCCAGCCAACTTTAGTTTTGAAACTCCGGTCTATCCTTCATTTATCTGGCAGGTATTCTCTTGTATTCCAACCACATGGTTTAAATGCTCTGACCTAAAATAAGGAGTTGGCTCAGGGCTGGCTTTTCAGGCTGCATACTGTCCTCTAGTGGTACACCTCCTGCCCACTACCCTTTCCAGGGCTTGTTGGGGACATGGATCTCTCTCCTGGTTTAAAGAACAGCTTCTTCCTTATTTAGGATTTTATCAAGGAGAAACAAAATCACACATACAAGGCACAGACAGAACAAAACAGCTAGCCAGTTCTTCATTGCTTTATTAACGTCAACTTTAATATCCTCAGTAGATGAGTACAATTGAGCTAACAGTTTGGTTTGGTCACTGAGTAAATAAGACATTCCTGAGATCTGACCAGAGAGCACAGTGTGGAAGTCAGACCTAGTCGTGTCCTCTCTTCACAGAACAGTCACTTCAAACAGTACAGCACATCCTAAGAGCTTTCACTGCTGCTCCACAGCCTCTGCACGGGAGAGGGATGAAGGCAAACACCAGAGGAAATTCCACATCAACTGCAGTCACACAGTACCTGGAAGGCTGCAGGTAGGATAGTAGCACCTGACCTCATGCACGGGCCATCAGTGGGCAGCATGGTGGTATAATGCTGCCCAACTTGGGCGACTGCAGTCTACAATTCAATTCACATTTTTTTCTTTTACTTATGAGGAAAATGCACACATTTAAGAAACTGTTACCTTATGTTGGTCTCTACCCCAGTTATCTCTAGTCTCATCAGAAAACTTGCTATCAGGTGGTTGTTTTGTTAGCTATTCTGTCACTTCAAACTTTATCTTATAATCCACTTTAATGATTCAAAGGTAAGAGTTATACGTGTATATGTAGTTATGGCTTAACAAGAAAGCAGTTAACTTGCCTTATTTTTAAAAAGAATAAAGCACAATAGCATAGATTTAAGTGATCATTTGGCAACAAGCATAAACGTAAGGTAAGGTAAACAGGCCAGTCTGTTGGTCAAAGCCAACAGCTAAGCTATTTCATTAAAATTCGTTCCACAGCACATATGATGTGTTTGGAACTGATTCCAAACATATCCAGCAGGTCACTGGGCTTCCCGCTCCGAAGGATTCCTGACACTGCCAGCTGATGGACCACGATGTCAGGCTCCATGGAGACGGCTGCAGAGACGGCCTCCCCGATACCACCTGAAGAAGCAAGGGATATTAGGGTCTGTTCTGGAAGCAGCTCGTCAGCCTCAAAACCCCATCATGTAGAGACCTTTGAATGTGGTGGTTCCCAGGGAGAAAAGTTTCTCAGTAGGCACTGATTTATAAACAGCTGTTCCCTAACTGTCCAGAAGAGTTCTCATTCAAAAGTACAAGTCTTCAAATTACTCCTAGCCCCACTTATGAAGGGGTTATCTCCACTGGGGCTCCATGGACGCAAGGATCTGTGGAGCTCAGATTCTCAAACCTGTCAGGAGCCCAAGAATTAGCTTCTGACTTCAGAAAGGCCAGCGTGCAAGGCTGGCCTGGGGGTGGTGCCCAGGCAGGCTGGTATGAGTCCTTGACATCAATGAGACACTTTCCCTACTGCTAAGAGTGGTCTCTGTGCCTCAGCTGTTGGCACCACAGGGTGATTTATGGGGCTCACCTGCTTTCCTCTGGGAGTCGGGAAGTTTGGCACGTGCCTGGCAGCCATCAGCCCTTAATACTACTCACGGCAATGAGTCTCGAGTGGGTTCCCTAGGTCTCCAGGGGGGCATCTGTTGCTGCCAGTTAAGGGAGCGTACTGGGGGCCCCCCAAAGGAGGGAGGGAACCAAAGGCATGGGGGTCTTCACCCCTGACCCATGTCTTCTGCCCCTGGGGGTCCCAGTGTGTGCCCTTTCCTTGGAGAGTGCTTCCCTGCAGACCATGGGCTTGCTCTGGAGCCCCTGACACACGAACACATGAAGCTCCCCACTTGCTCCTCTGCCCTACCTGACCTTCCCAGGCCAAACACTGCTTAGCCCCCTCTCGCTGGTCACACTTCCTGCATTTGCTGTGTTCTCTGCTTGCAAGGTACTGTCTGCATTTTTTGCAGGGGGCAAACTATGAATCAGTCAATACACAAGAGCAACTGTGAAGCTTCTTACGATCCATCCTGCCACAATGCCAAGTTAGACATTCCTCTGTACTGCCACTGAGCCAGCCAAGGACCAGGCAGGGCACACTGTGCTGAAACACACCGACAAGGATGGACATGGGACCTCCCTTAGCTAGTGTAGATGGGCAAGAGACCCTACACCCACACCCTTACAAAGAGAAAGTAATACAGGGTGAGTGGTCGGCTGGAGGGACTGCCCATGGTCATGGCATACTTCTGGTCAAGGAAAACAAAACATGTTCCACCAAAGCAGACTTTCAAAATGGTCCCCGCTAAGGCTTGCACACACCTTCTGGGTAGTGATCCTCCACTGTGATAATCTGGCCACCTGTGGCTTTTGCATTGGAGATGATGGTGGCAGCATCCAGAGGTTTAACAGTAAACAGGTCAATGACACGGATAGAAATATCTGGAAAAGAGCAATAACCAGCTTAGTGTATCAAGCAGACTTAGACTAAAAAGATGCATTGGGGCAGACAGGCAGCCCAACCTCTTCCAGCCCAAACTTCAGTGTTCAGCAACCCCCAACTGACCTTGCTTGGAAAGATCATCAGCGGCAGCTAAGGCTTCGTGCAAAGTAATTCCAGCTCCGACAACCGTAAT
The DNA here is from genome assembly GCF_019923935.1 of Bubalus bubalis. Taxonomy (NCBI): domain Eukaryota; kingdom Metazoa; phylum Chordata; class Mammalia; order Artiodactyla; family Bovidae; genus Bubalus; species Bubalus bubalis. The sequence continues at coordinate 104,682,939 of NC_059181.1, forward strand.
CTTGTCATTCACACTTTGACGGATGACCTGGTGTTGTGCCCACAAAACAAAAATGCTGCACTTACTACACAGAATCAATCTCAAAGTGGAGGACAGTCCGCTCTCCCGAGCCTACCAATTTCAGTGCTTCATAGTTCACTATACGAAAGGCTGAGTCAGCACACTGACCAATAAGGACTGCTCTTTTTAATAAGCCCCACTTCATGTTTATTTAACAAATTTGTCTACCTTTCCTCATGATTTACAATGCCAAATCACTAAGTTCTTTTACAGTATGTATGCAAAATGACCCTTTACCAAAGCAAGTGGATTTCCAACTGGAATGTGAAAGGCAGAAGGCCAGAAGCAAATTCAACAGCCCATTTGTTCCAGTGTGGACTCACCCCCACCAAGGGATCTGAAAAGGCACCACCTCTGGACTGCTTAGACCTCTTTCTGGAGGTATCCATGCAGATTGGACTCTGATGATGAATGTGCTAATGAGGGCTATTTGAGAGCATCTTGGGGTGCTCTGTGCCAAGCACCCTGCATGCCCAAGTGCCCTCTGACGCCCATGCATTAGTGGGCCCATTCTGTGACTGAGGAAAGCAAACCTGAGAACAGGAGGAACTCGCCCAGGGCAGGGTTGAGACCAACAGCCAGACCCGTATGAATTCAAAGCCCATGTTCCCAACCATTTGCTAGTCTGTAAGCAGACAGGGTTCTCTGCTCTGTTTTTCATTGGTTTGTTTCTTTCAAAGTCACCCAACCAAAGGCATCTGGAATTAGTCTGCATTGCATTCCTCTCTATAGGTTTCCCTGTAGCATAAGCACCACTGCTGACTAGATATTTAGGGCTTCAAACCACTTGCCCCATCCTTTAAGAATGTCCTAGCCTTTTTATGTGTGTATATGTAAATATACATACACACCCCTATATGCCCCTTTGCAAACCCAGCCTTGAATTACTCATGCCATGCATATCATCACACATAATTTAACTCACATCAGGAAATTTACTTCATTTTGTCAGGATAGGACAAACATCATGGGGAAAAAAAGACGAGAGAGATGTGAAAACTCTGAAAACCACATGACTGTCAGCAAGACACCCTCCCTGCCACCCCCAGAGGCAAACAGATGGCCTTGAGTGGGAGTCCATGTAACAATAGCACCTGTACTTCACACTGAAGTGAACAGTTCAGCTTTTCCATTCAGTGGAATGAAACTATGGGGGGCTGGAACAGTTCTGAATATACCTGCTCTCCTGTGGCACTAAAGCTATTCAGGGCTCATTTATTCATTCTGAGCACACTACCACTGTGAATTCTGGTGCAGCCTAGTCCTTATCAATCAAGTTGGAAGTCATGTATTGCTCCTTTAAGAGTGACTATCATTCTTTTACATACTTAAGAAGAGTATTCTAAAAGGCTTATAAGATAAAAGGCAGGACATAAAACAGTCCTACACAGCATGATCTCAACTAAGATATACACCTAGAAAAAGTCAGGAAGAAAACATGCCCAAACGTCTTAAGGCCTGCCCTCTAGGTGGTGGACAATCATGTATTTTCTCCACAGATGCTATCGGCTTTCTGCATGCACAACTCCGAAAGGCAGGCCCACAGACAGCAGGTTGCTGACTGGGCTTGCTGCTCACCCTTCTTTGGCCCTTATCTTCAAAACATGGCTGCAATGAACATTGGGGTACAAAAAAAATAAATAAAATAAATAAATAAATAATAAAAATTTAATTAATAAGCAAAAAAAAAAAAAATATGGCTGCTAACTATCTGTGCTTCCAAGGCTTTCTCAAGGACACAGGAGATAGGAAGCACCCAGCAGGCCTGAAGGTGTGGCCACATCCCACAAAACCAACCTCAGGGCCACACGATGGCCAGAGGCAAGACGGTTCATGTTTGTTATATTCCTGGCCTCTGATGGGCAAAACAAGAACCTAACAGATCTACTACTCATTTGAAATGGGTTCTATCATTTTTTTAGCTTGACGTCTGTGGTAACGTACAGCCAAGCAACTCAAGAGTCTTCAAGTTATTTATCTTTAAGGGTTCAACAGAGACTCCTTTCAGAAAGGAGAAAAGTTAAGTTCAGGCTGACATTGGCAGAATATTCCTTTCTAAAGAAAAGCAGGCAAATATTTTTTAAAAAACTAGAACAAAGGAAGAATGAAGCCTCAACTGTTGGGGCCCCTGACTCTGGCTGTAAAGAACAGTGCTCCCAACACAAACTAATACTGGAAGATACAGGAGAACTTAAGGCCTTACCTTGGCCTGTCCAATCTCAAAGATTTCTTGTGGGGTGTAAATAACAGCAGTTTCTGGCCGACTGATTCGAATGTAGCACATCCCCTAGAGTGTAAATGAATACCAGAGCCACAGTTTAGAAAATAAAACTAAATTTCCAACTAATAAACCTTAAAAAGAAGCTGGGAAGTACTGAACAATTCTTAGTACGAAAAACAAAATGTGCATTCTGGAGCGAGGGATAACCGTCTCTAACCACTGGCAACAGGTCAGGTGTTACTGATCAGGAGGCAAAAGCCTGTGAGGGAAACCGCTGGATGCCCAGTGACAAGCTCTCCATGCTATCATGCTCACCCCTTTGGGAAAGCTTCCTCAGATACACACCAATCTGTCTCAACAGAATGTAAACTCAGGGCACGAGCTCTTACTTACCTTGAATAGAAACCCTAAAACATAATGGTAAACAATTTTTGTCACAACAGTGTGTAATACTTCATTCTTAGAAATACCTTAGATACCAGAACATAAAATTACTCGTCTTCCAATGAGAAGATGTCAATTCTTTTCATCATCATCACCTTGAACATATAAATAGAACTATAAACAAATACTCAAATATCTATAGAGTATTTGTTAATTTGTGTGCATGCATGCTAAGTCATGTTGAACTCTGTGACCCCATGGACTGCGTAGCCCACCAGGCTTCTCTGTCTATGGGGCTTCCCAGGTGGCATTAGTGGTAAAGAACCCACCTCCCAGTGCAGGAGACCTAAGAGACCCGGGTTTAATTCCTGGATTGGGAAGATCCCCTGATAGGGGGAAATGGCAAATTCTCTGTGCCACCAGAGAACCCAATTGTTGAAATCACACACGATAAACTAATACATTAATTTAGAAACACTGCTTCCTTTTGTTCATTTACACACTATGAACCACTTCTGTTCAGTACATTTTTAGGAGGTAAAATTTACTTAAGTGGAGCACACCCTGAATTCTCACAAGTTATACACCATGTGTCTGTCTCCTCAGTTTGGAGAGCATTTGTACTTGCCCAGAAAGTTCCCTCATGCCTCTCCCCCACCCAAGAAGCAATCTCTATTCTGATGTTTCTTTTGAACTTTCCACAAATAAGATACTGCAACACACATGAGTTTGTGCTGTATGTGCAGACAATGTCCAGGATACACCAAGTAGAAAAGTACAGAACCATGTGTGAGCTCACTTAGGTTAAAAAATAAAAAAAAGGTCAAAGAAACTCATGTGTCATACATGTTGGAAATGCCAGGAATGGAACCTGCGTGCTGCATGACCCATCTCAACTGTGCACAGGGTTGTGTGCAGGGCTGGGGGGTGGTAGTGGTGAGGTGAGTCCAGTGACTGCTAGCTGGAGAGTTTGGAAAGGTAAAGATTCTGTTCCCTAAACTTTCCTGCAGCTTCAGGGTTCTGTGTCTCCTGTACTGCAGGCAGATTCTTTACCCGCTGAGCCATCAGGGAAGCCCCTGCAGCTGGGTTCTGGCCAGGAGCCAGGAGGGGCAGGCAGGGCAGAAGTCAGACTCTTACCCTTCTAAGCAGTTTTTGAGGAGGGCGGGCCCCAGGGCTGGGGATTCTAGGGTTCATGTGCAGTTGCAGCTGACAACTCTCCAGCTTTCTGGCTATCACGAGGTGGCAGTCACACAGGCTGTGTCTAACACCCGCACTTGGTGGCTTGTCACTGGAGCCCACTCCCATGGCTCTGCCAAGGACTCTGAGTCCCGGAGCCCCCCAGTTTCCCCCTCTTCTTGACCTAAGTCCCACCCCATACAGGCCGCTGGGAATTTGACCTTGTTCTGCACTGTTTTTTTTTACAATGCAAATGTGTTCATGTTCTACATGCTTCAATTACCCTTTTAGGGGTAATGGCTCTATATTTAAAGGGAATCCTACAGGACTTCCCTGGTGGTCCAGTGGTTAAGAATTTGCCTGCCAGTGCAGGGGACACAGGTTAGATCCCTGGACCAGGAGGATCCCACATGCCGCAGAGAGACTAAGCCCATGCACCGCAACTACTGAAGCCCATGTGCACCCTAGAGCCCATGCTCTGCAACAAGAGAAGCCATCACAATGAAAAGCCTGCGCACCACAACTAGAAAGTAGGCCCCATTTGCCACAACTAGAGTAAACCTGTGCAGCAACAAAGACCCAGTGCAGCCGAAAAAAGCCTGTGATCAAATTACGTGTGTGTGTGTGTGTGTGTGTGTGTGTGTGTGTGTTAGTCACTCAGTTGTGTCCAACCCTCAGCGACCCCATGGACTGCAGACTTCCAGGCTCCTCCGTCCATGGGATTTTCCAGGCAAGAGTACTGGAGTGGGGTGCCATTTAACCTCTGAGCCACCAAATTACTTGTAACAAGTATCTATTACCTTTATGATGAGAAAAATAATATCAAACCATCAGTACCAAACTAGCAGCAGAGCCCAGACACTTCTGTCTGCACCAGTGCTTTCTAAGAAATACCTTGATATTGGCCGCCAGGAAAATAGCATGCTCTGTCGAGATGGCATCAGTTGGATAGAAAATCGTGCAGTTTGGAATGGCTCGGAACATGGCTAGGTCCTCCAGGGCCATCTGGCAGGGGCCGTCTTTACCTGAGAAAGCAAAACCATAGCCCAACAAAGAGACCCCAGTAGGAGCTTGCCCTCCACTGGATGAGTGACTGTGCTGCCTGCCATGGGGGCCACAATCCCAGCAGTCACTACGGACATTGCAAGCAACACACCAGAAGCCACTTCTTGGCCTCGAGCCTCGCCAGCATCTGGCACTCAGTGTGACTGGTACTGCTGCCCTAGGTTACCCGTGTTCTCTTCCAAGTACCAGGTCTCTGCCCCTGTCCTCTTCTCTGAGAAGGGTCCCTCCAGACTCGGTTGTTTCTTCTCTGCTCTTTTACCTTTTCCATCAAGAGATGAAAATTTTCAGACTCGAGTGGTCTCTCATTTCTCATGGCCTTTAAAGTAGCTGAGCATTATAGAACATACCTTCGGGGTGCCCTGGGGGTACTGTTGGAACTCAGGGACTTCATGTAACCCTATGTACACCAGGATGTCCGAGCTCTTCCAGCTAAAAAGGAGACTGTCACCATGGACACTGCCTAGCCTGGGACCGTTGTCTCTCCAAAGAACTCCAGTTCTTCTGGGTTGGACTTAGAACCACTTTTCCACTTGGCTGACTTTAAAACTGACTTTGCACCCAGCCCCAGGAGAGGCCCCTGTGCAGGACCTCCTTTCTTCTGTTGAATCTGGCCCACCCATAGTCTCCTTTGCCAGTTGAGCTCTCCCTGAAGTCCCTGGGACAACACCCAGACGTGCAGTTCCAGCCCTCCCCTCCAGCCTTCTGGCAGCAAGGGTCAGCTGTCAGTCACATCTACCTTGATGACCTGTCCTGCCACAGGCGTGTCAGGTGCCCCATCTTTCTAGAGTCCCCATTGCTATCCTCCACAAACACAACTCCCAGATGTTTCCTAGGCAAGAAACCACTGGGCACTGGCGTTTTGCTTTTCATGCAGTTTGGGACTCCTCCTTCTGTCAGTGATGTTGACGTCTTTGCTCAGGCTCTTGCAGGTTCGTTCCATTTTCCATCCAGTGCTAATGGACACCTCCATCCTCCTCCTGGCTCCCCCATTTCCCATCCACAGTTAATGCCCTGATGTTGAGCTCCTTGAGGCTTCCCATTCTACCTGACCAGGCTGCTTATCCCAGCAGAGCCCTGGCAGGCTGTTTGTCCCAACTCAGACTGAGGTGACCAAACAGCAGGAAAGAATTCTGTGATGCCAGAGTGGCCCAATCACTACCTAGTATGTGGCTTGACACAGAAGAGGCACTCAGGGTAAGTATTTCTCAATGACTGAAACAATGGGCACTTTACAGTAATGCCAGGAGATCAGCTAAAAAGTTACCCAGTTTCTGGAACTTCTAAAACATAATATGGCCTTTTTAAAAAAACAGGTTACAAATAATCAAACTAATATCATGGAACTCTACGTTGGGCAGTTCAACTGCTCACACACTGATCTTTCTCTGTAAAGGAGGGGGGCAATTAAGACGATGGCATTGAGAACTCATACCTACGGACACCCCACAGTGGGACCCAATAAGATTGATGTTGGTTTGCAAGATGGCTCCCATCCGGATCTGATCAAATGCTCGGGTTAAAAAGGCAGCGAAGGTGCAAGCAAAAGCCACGGTGCGACCACGGCTGACACATCCCAGTGCCACGCTCACCTGCATCACAAAGAAGGTGAATCAGAACACTCTTGGAGCCCACTTCCCCTCCTGTTTCCCAGTGTAGAGTGTATGCTTCTCAGGATCACCTATCCTTCGTACCCCCTCACCTCACCACACCCCTCCTCCAGTCACCTACCTGGGAAAATCCCAAACCTGGCAAATTCACCATGTCCCCTGAACACTGCCAGAAATGAGAGGAACTGAAGTGCTGGCCCCATTCCTTCAGATCCAAGCTGGGGAACCTCAGGACACTCAAGGCTGCCCTGCAGTCCTTGTGGGTCTCCTTCCCACTCTCCTCGTCCCTTGCCTCTGTCCCCTCTCCCCACCCTGCTGAATCTCATCCTTCTCCTGGTTTCTCAAGGGGCTCTCTGACCGTGCAGTTGTCCCCTCCCTTCCCACATCACCTCAGTTTCTCCCTCACTTTCCCCTTGCACTCCTGCTCCAGATCCTGCCCTTCGTCCATGTTCTCCTTCCCAGGAAAACCTTGCACACTTTCTCATTTCCCACTTTCTGCACGTTCTCCTTCATCTAGGCTGCCATCCCCTTGAGGGACCTGGAAGGGGCCAAATGCAAGAGATCACCTGAGTTCCTCTGCATTGCATCTGACCTCTGAGGTGCATCCAGCACTAGGGACCACCTGCCTCACTGGATGTTGCTGCTCCCTCCCCGGCTGGATCTGCCAGGAGGTGCACCTGGACTAAGTGCCACACTCCTCCTCATCTGCCCCCTTCACAGGGAACCAGCATGGGGTCCCACGGTGTCACTCTTATCTGCATGATGCTAAGGTCTCCTCTGTCTCTCTATTGCTCACCTCTCCTGCAAAGCCAGGCTCACACACCCTGGTGGCCTTCAAACTAGAAGATGAGTATCTCGGAGGTAAACAAAGACCTTTCAAAGGGTGCATGGCTATGGCTGGTCTCAACATCAAGATCCTTGACTCCCACATCTGCCTGCTAGGGAAAGGGCCCAGGGCCTCCTTCCCACTGTCTCCCTGATAATCACCTCCCAGCAACTAACTGCCAAAAGGTATACTCTCACCCACCATGGGTTGCTCCTTCAGTGGGGCAACATCCTGGAATGTAAGAGCTCCAGAAACAGAAAGAATAATTTGAAATAATCACAGCAGCCTTGAAAAACTAAAAAGCTCAAAAGACTGGACAACAAATCCTTCCGTAAGTCAGGGGTTTTCCAATTCTTCTAACAAAACTGAAAAAGAATCTAACTGAAGTGCCAATCCTTTACAAATAATTTTCCAAAAACAACTGGACATGAAAGATCACTGTGTGATTTTTGGCTTATAGCTGGGACGGGATTCAAATGAACTGAATGACGTTGACGCAACAAAATTCTTACTCTTTCCAGCACCATATTTACTTGAATAAGGTTTTCTGGCACTTACATCATTTAAATACAAATAGATTTTGTTCTGAATCTTACCTCATTCTAGCTCTAAATGTACTTAACTACTGCTACACAAGCTAAAAATTATAGCCATAGCTCAATTCAGAGGAAAAAAATGGTAATGCTCTAAGGCCTGTGGATGTAGGAAACAAATTTTAAAAACCATCAATGTATATGCATAGTTTATTGCAGAATTATCAGTAAAAGGCTTTCATGAATAAGAAGTAGAATGGAATTAAGAATTCAAGTAGAAAAACATGTAATTTCTGACAAAGAGAGCCTTCATGTAACTGGATGATTTAAGTATTCAAGTGTCACAAATTACAATATATGGGAAGTTACATCCTCAGCATCAGTTAAATCTAGATACCAAGGATATATTTAGATGCGAACTTAAAAAACTTAACGAAAAATTTAGATGTTAACTTAAAGCTTTTAGATCTACTTAGAAAAAGACATTCAGCGGTTTGGAAAGCAAACACATTTGGAGATAAATGATCTATCCTCTGACCTACCTGGCACCCCTACCCCCAGTCTAAGAGGTAGTCTAACCCCTCAGGGCTCACTGAGAGCTCCTGTGCCCCCAAAACCCATTCCTGCCCCAGTCTTGTCTGTCTCCAAGGTGCTCTGGCCTATGCCCTATTGCCAGCCTTGGTTCCACCCGGTCATCTACCCTGCATGAGTCTGCATCTCCCCAACCCCACAGCTACTGTCCTGGTCCAAGCTGTCATCTCCTGCCACTCCCCCACTTCCCTCAACAAGCTCTTCTCCATACCAGAGTCTCGGGCCCTTCCTCCTGCTCCCTGAACAGCTCCAATTTGGGAATGCAGGAGAGCTAGCTGGGCGCTCTGCTGGGAATGCTGTCCCTGGATCTGCGTGTGACAGACTCCTTGTCACTTAAGTCTCAGTTTAAATGTCACCTCTTCTGAAAGCTTGCTCCTGATTGGCCCTAGTCATGCTCTTCCTGTAGCCACCAGTTTTATCTGGCAGCACAGGACACTACTCACTTGGTGGCTGCTTCTTTACTAGTTTTTTTTTTTTTTTTCAGTTGCTGGTTGAAAGAATCAATGCATAGGGAAGCAAACTTTTTGAGGCTCAATTCAGAAAAATATGAGTTGTATTTTTTTTCCATTCAAAATGGAAATAGGTTAATGAGACCCACTGAAAAATGCTCATATCCTTACAATTGCAGTGACCTGCTTTACTGAACAGAGGGGCTTAGATTCCAACACTGATAGGGCCAAGGAAGCACCATGAACAAAGGAGCAGGCCAGCAGGAGGCAGGGACATGGCGAGATGGCTGTGGATGCCCATTTAAACAGGGCTCCTGCTTGACTCCAGCCAACTGGTGGCAGGAAGGAGGGAATGTTGTTCCAGTGTTGCCAGATCTTCCCATTCTTTAAGAAAAATCCAGAAATCTGGATTCCATATAAAAATTTCCTGAGCTTAAAAAGCTGGCAACTAATTTAAAATATTTGTAAATACTATTTGTTCCAAACAAAATATCTCTGGTCACGTGAGGCCTGCTGGCCCATAGATTTCTGGCCAGTGCTGTTTCTGACCTCTATGTAAATGTGTGCTATCCTCTGCACTGGTGCAGAGCTTTAGAAGTCAAGGCATTTACTTGCACGAACACTGAAATATCTAGGATATATTAGGCCCCATAATACAAGGTGGAGAGACAGACCACAATTCCTTGAGGTTCTGCACCTACTGGCCACAGCCAGGCAATCCTACAACATCCCAGGGGCCACCTAGAGCTACTAGGGAGCTAGGCATTCTTCAGATTAGGAGCCCTGAAGTCAGATGGCTGCAGCTTGCAGACTCTTTGGAGAGAGTGTGGGGCCATCTAACCATGCCTGGCCCAGCAATCCTGGAAGCCACCCCTCACACTCTTCCTGACTGCTCTCTACTTGTTTCCCTGGAGACATTTTCCCTCCACTTCCTTTACCTTTATAAGTGGAAAGAAAAACTGTAAGGGGGGCGGGCCTCCTCGAGTGGGTCACCATTTGTCAATGAGATGACTCGAAGTGATGTTCCTAGCACACGTACCATGTTTTGCTCAGCAACAAAACACTCGATGAAGCGCTCAGGGTGTTCTCTCTTGAATATGTCAGAGAAGGTGGAGTTCTTGGTATCACCCTTCAGCACAATAACTCTGTCGTTTGCATGGCCTAGCTTGGCCAGAGCCAAACCACATGCTTTCCGAGTAGCTATCTGAAAGTCAACAGCAGAGTTTCTTAGAATGCATTTAGAAGGAAGGCGAAATTTGGTAGAATTATGAATTGTCATCCTCCTTAATGAACAAAGCAAATTTGTAATTCACCAATAATCTCCTTTGGGGTAATAAGAAAGGACTGCTGGGACTTCCCTGGTGGGTCAAGTGGTTAAAACTCTGCGCTCCCAATGCAGGGGCACAGGTTCAAGCCCTGATCAGGGAACTAAGATCCCACATGCCACACATGCTACCAAAAGGGAAAAAAATCCAAAACAACAGGATTGCTAGCCAATCTTACATCCATACTTGGCTCACTTGAGTATCAATTTCCCAAAGATAAATTTATTCTTGTCTCATTCTTATAGTTGATTAAAAACTTAAATTTCCCAACATGCAAATGCCTCTGTAACTTATTTTAATTATAAAGCTGGTAACAGGGGCTTCCCTGGTGGTCCAGTGGTTGAGAATCTGCCCTGCAATGCAGGGGACACTGGCTCAATCCCTGCTCCCGGGAGATTCCACAGCTGTGCAACAACTGAGCCCATGCACCACAACTACTGAAGCCCATGTGCCCAAGAGCCCATGCTCTGCAACTAGAGAAGTCACAGTGTGAGAAGCCGCACAACGCAACTAGAAAGTAGTCCCTGCTCTCCACAACTAGAGAAAGGCCATGTGTAATGAAGATACAGCACAGACAAAAATAAGTATTTTTTAAAAATGATAATACTCACTGTAAATGTTAAAACGGAGAACTTCGGAATCATTATACAAATAATAAATAATTCCATTAGCATACTGTTTGAGACTGGACTGAACCCATGGATTAATCTGGGGGAGAACTGACATATTCACTATATTTTTTCTATTAAAAACCCCCCAGATTTTATATTCCCTCGAAGAGTTAAACATAGAATTACAATTATGATCCAGCAACTCTACTCCTAGGTAATTACCCAAGAGAAAAATACAAATACACAAAAAGCTGTACACTAATGTTCACTGCAGCATTATTCACAATAGCCAAAAGGTAGAAATAACCCAAATATGCAGCAACAGATGAATGGATAAATAGCAGACTCATAAAGTTTACATATTAGATGATCTCATTTATATGAAATGTCTGGAATAGGCAAATCCACAGACACAGAAAGTAAATTAGCAGTTACTAGGGGCTGGGTGGGAATGGAGAGTAATGTTTGTGAATATAGTGTTTCTCTATGGGATGACTGAAATGCTGTAAGATTCAGTGTGGTAATAGCTGCACAACTCTGTCATATGCTAAAAACCACTGGATTGTACACTTCAAATGGGTATATTGTAGAGAAAATTTTACCTCAATAAAGCTGTTATTAAAAAAATAAGGTTTGCCTCTTCATTTATTTATCTTTGTTCATTCATTTAAACACTCTTAAAAAATATTTTTTTAAAACAGGCACTTCACATAGATGAGTACAAAAGTCAAGTTATGAAAGGATACTGAATGAAGAGGCCATCTTCCTCCTGCTCTCCCAGTTCCTCTCTCCAGAGGTAGGGAAATGATAGGGTTGTGAAGTATCCTTTTGAGAATGGTCTACTCACACAGCATGTGAGCTTTTAAAGCTATAGTTTCCTAAGTACCTTAATATAATATAGACCGTATGCATTTATTCATATTTTACTTTTTATTGCTATTGTAAAAAGGAATAATCTCTCAATTGTATTAATACGAGAAAACAATCAATCCTTATATATTAGTTTAGCTACAAGCTCTCTTTCTGGACTCTTATTTCTAACATATTTTCTTATTTCTTTTCTTACTCATTCTGATTTCGATTCTCTTTTGAGTTTTCCAGACATACAACTCTACCACCTGCAAACAGGCTTGCCTTCTCATTGTCAGGATGGAGTCTTTTATTGTGAATGACCACAATTTCTCCTCTCTTAATATTGGTGAATGATTTGCATTACTAATTTGAATTTCACTGATTCTGATACTTCTTTTAAGGCACTAAAGAAATTGAGGCTGGTGAATGTCTTATTTCAGTTCCATTAGTTCAGTTCAGTCACTCAGTCGTGTCCAACTCTTTGCAATGTCTTATTTAGAATTTTTAAATCAATATTCCTAAGTGAGGCTGGCCTGTAGTTTCTTCCTTTGGGCTAGCTTTATAACATTTTGGCTTCATAAATGACCTTCTCCATATTCAAGAAGGTTTGAAATAGCAGAGGAATTAATCTATCCCTTGAAGGTTAAAATTAAATCACTCTTGTAACTAACTGAGCCTGATACTTTGGAGGTATAATTCCTAGACAGTTTTCTCAAATTTTCCTAATGGCTGTTGATCTCCTTAAGTGTTTTTAATAATTTTTATTTGTGGCCATACTGTGCAGCATTCAGCACCTTAGTTCCCTGACTGGGAATCAAATCCACGCTCCCTGCATTGGGAGCGTGGTCTTAACCACTGGATCGCCAGGGAAGTCCCTGACCTACTTAAGCCTTTTGTGTATTTTTACTTAACTTTGGTATTTTATGTATTCCTTAAGAAGGTCCATTTTTAAAATAGGTTTTCAAACCAATTAGCGTATTTTTCTCAAAATTCTCTGAATGTTCTCTCGATTTGTGTTTATCTCCTCTAGTGACTAATTTTATTCATTTATAGTTTTCATCTCTTTAAGTAGACTAGATAATGGCTTGTCTATTGTTTAGTAATTCAGAGAGCCAACTCCTAGATTTGTGTATTAATGTGACTTTTTGTTCTTTCATTTACTAACTTTTTAATCAACTGGCCTGTGTCCTTAATTTCTCCTATTAATATTTACACTTCAAACAAAAAGTTCCAATAATCTAACATATTTTCTAAACATAAACACTTCACCATAATCAATGCTGGAATCAACATTCATTCTATTCTGCACACTTGCACAGGTATTTCTGTAGGATAAATACCTGTGAGTTGCACTTCTACTTTGAAGGGTGTGAACAGCTGGTGTTAACACATATTACCAAAGTACCTTCTGTTAATATGTGCTTTTTATTAATAGCTTTCTTCTGCTTTTAAATTTGCTTTCTAATTTCTCAAAGTCAATTCATTTATTATTAATCCATATTACCAGGCTAAGAAAACGTAAGTAACACTCAAAATGTCCCCAAATAAATAAGGAAAACAAACAAGGGTCAGAAAAATTTCCTTCCTCCCAGGCTCACCACCTTGTTTCCTTAGGTTGTGAAGAGCCTGCCTATTTTGGATCTGCTGTAATATACCAGAAGGCAGGACACAAAAATCATGATAAAAACAGAAAGGGTTAATCAGGGTTTCATGTCTAATTTGTTTCCTTTTTGAAGAACTGGTCTTCAGTGAACTGGTGCTCTTCCTTGTGTAATTCAGGGATTAAGCCCAAAACATCAATCCAGCTAGGCCCCTGTCCTTCAAGTTTACATACAATCATGGAGTTTCATGCACAATGGTCTGCCAGACTACAGACTGAATTTAGGAAGCAAGCAAAAGCTGCGTAACACTGGATGCAAATAAGTAATGACTGACTGGTAAGAAAGTTCAGACCCGAGTTAAGTTTGAAATCAAAGATTAAATATCAAAATAGTTAAAAGACAAGGTAAATCCATCTTTGTTGCTTATAACCTTCAGCTAAATGCCACACCACCTAAGAATTGGTTCATTTGGGGAAATCAGAGTAAACAAGAGTCCTCTGTATTTAGCAAAAACAGAGAAAAAACAGTTTGCCTACCACATCACTGATTTCATAATCAGGTGGAGAGGTCATTTCTATATTTGAGATGTTGATTTGAGGCGAGTCTTCAATAGGGGCTTTTGGTTCAAGACTCCTGTTGGTCTCTATCTGGCTCTCAATTAATTTGATAATTGCATCTGCTCTTTCTTTTGGCATTGGCTTTCCGTGCCAATTTTCTGCATCTTCAACACCTGTAACCCAATGGATAAAAGACATTTATTCTGTAACTCACGAGCTCCTGTTTAGTCATCTGAAAGACATTTGGAAGGGAAAGATGTCAGCCACAGAGTAAAAACCTGGCACAGGGGGCCTGACATGGTACTGCGGTGGCAGGAGACAGCCTGGACAAAGGCCGAGAGGCTCTTAAGGGGGCCACTGGCCAATGTGCTGGTGAATGGAGGGAACGGTGAGGGAGACGAGGCTGGAGACAGGCAGGGAGGATCCTGTGGGTACAAAGAGTTTGAGTTTTGCCCAAAGCAAGATGGGAAACTCCTGAAGGGTTTGGAAATGGGGGAGGTAACTGATAAGATCCATGTTGTAGAAAGATCACCAAGGCAGGCATATGAGGATTGGCTTGAGGAGTCTGAAGTGAGGGAGAGAAGACCAGGCTTGGGCAAGAGAGGTGGAGAGGAGTGAACAGACTTGAGACATATGTTAGGAGCAGAATCAATTAGAATGGATGACAGTGGGGGTATGTGTGGGGGGCACATAAAGGAGAGGTGGAGGCAAAGAAATACCTAGGTTTATTACAGGAGCAAATTGGGCAAGTTGTCATTTATTGAACTGAGTATACCAGAAGACTATTTTGAGGAGAAATCAGAGAATAGTTTTCTTCTAAAATGTTAGTATTAAGAACACACCAGAAATCACTCCCACTGCAACTATTTATACTGGAGATGAACAACTTTAGTTGTCCGCTTTGAAATCTGCAAGAAGTTACAACTTTCAACCCCCCCCCTCCCGTCAGTTCCACAGCTGCCTTTCCCAGAGGGGCCACTTTACTAGCGGCCTGTGTGTCCTCCCAGGTAGCGTGGGCACAGGCCATCGCATGCATGTGCATACATTCCTATTTATGTATCTGCTCACACACCCTCTCTGACTCTGCATGCCCCATGGAGATGGTTCCCTGCTGGTCCGATAACTGATGGACTATCCTCCCAGCCACTCCCTCGTGCTCACTTACTGGGCGTCTGGGTTTCCCCTCCCCAGCCCTGACCAGATCTGCTATTTACAAGCATCAAGGAGAGCGAGAGCATCTGGCACATGTCAGAAGCGTAATCACTGTGCGTGAAGTCAGCTGTCTGTCTGCTCAGCGAGCCTCAGCCTCCTTCTGCCTCATGTGCTGTGCAGGGGCTGACAACCCTAAGCATAAAATCAACACTTCCTTACTTGAAACGCCCCGGCCCTTGAAGGTCTTGGCAACCACAGCTGTGGGCTTGTTCTTCATGTGAGCTGCCTGCCAGAACACCTCGCACAGTGCCTCCACGTCACGGCCATCCACTACCGAAGTATTCCACCTGTCAACAGAAGCAGCAGCCAGGTTACAAGGCGAAGGGGGAAGGACCAGAAAGAAGGTGACACCAAATAGGAAAATTACCCAAAGGCTTCGCAGCGCTTCTGATAGACATCTATGGAGTGCTCGAGAGGCAAAGTGGTGCTGTGGGTCAGGCGATGCACATCAAAGATGGCCACAAGATTGTCCAGACCGTAGTGGGATGCAAAGGCCAGGGCCTCCCAGACGGAGCCTTCCCAAGACTCGACATCTCCCAAGAGGCAGAATACCCGGTAGCTGGGGCAAGTCAAGAGAGGTTAGGACCCTGCCTGGGGCTCCTCTGAGCCATTCGAACAAGTACATTTCACAAAGAGAAACGGAGGAAGAGAATGAAGCAGGTGCTTCAGATCAGCAGGTTCCTATGAGACAATTTCCCTTATCAAAGCTGCCCAAACTCAACAACTGAGGAATCGCAGCTTTAAAAGCTTGGGCTTCATGAGGTGGGCTGCACCTTTGGCTAGTTCTCTCATTCTAGCTGCAGACACTATTTCCAGGTTCTTCTTCAACTTCTCCAGGTCCAATAAACAAGAGGGGATGGAGAGAAGGCCCTTAAACACCCAAACATTCACATATACAGCTTCTTGGTAAGCTTCTTTTTAAAGCACATCTACCTTCTATTTCTGATCTTACAAATTTATTTATAATAACCATTAACAATCAAAACATTCTACTTCAGGAGCATATGTTGTTGTAAATATTAAACTCCTCTGCAGCAGAAACATGAAATGTTTATACCAATAAAATATAATGCAGACCCCAGGGTGTAACTGAACTTTTAAAAAAGTGATTAACCACACAACAGGGACTAATAGAGGCAAAAAGGAGAGATGAAAAAAGTCAACAGTCTTATGGGAAATGGAGCAGGGCAACTGCCCCAGCAGTGGAGAAAGCACGCCATGGAGTGTATATTCTAGTCCTATGGTTCCCCCAGGGCACCTGAGTCTGTGGCCCCTCAGTCCCAGGTTCCAGCCCAGGTGGCTCCTCTGGAAGCACTTTATTGTGCTTTCTCCACTGCTGGCGCAGAAAAATGCTGTAAGTGAAATTTTTAAAGAGCGACTTACCACACAACATGGACACCCCACTTTGCTGCTCTATATCAGCAGCACCCAGACACACACCCTTATAATAAAGGCATGAATCAGTCTTTCGGAAGTGGAACCATTCCAAAAAGAGACCTTTGATTATTAACATACAGGGGTCCCAAATGGAAAGGCGAACACAACATCTGTTCACTGTATAGTGAAGCTCACTGAGAGATGGGAAACAGGAAGATATCTATATTGGTAAAGACTTCAATCCTAACAAACTAGTTTCGATACTGCAGGCAGCACTTAGAACCCAACCAGAGATGCCAGAACAGTTTCATGAAATACAATTTCTTTTTATTGCTTGAATACTTGGTGACCTGAACTTTTAAATCACTGTATTTCCAAACTAATAAATGATAAACAAAGCCAAAGTGCCAGGGGTGGGATAGTTGGAGAGTTAAATGGTTTCTGAGTAAGTGTCTTACCTGGCCTTGTCAAAGTACTTGCCAGTATACGCCATCCCACACGCAGCCCCCAGTCCTTGTCCCAGCCATCCAGTTGCCACATCAACAAATGCGAGTCTCTGTAGGCGAAGGGACCAAATGAACCTAGGTTAGGTGCACCTGCAGGGCATGAGTATCAGACCAACTTCCAAACAAAGGTTACTCTTCACAGCAGCCCCTCCCACAATGCAAGGGAATTACTCTTCCCCACACCCACACGCACCCCAAGTCTCAGATCAATATTACAAAGACAAGGAAATCACAGGGAATCTATGCAGCTGGTGAGGTTGACTGCAGCTCCGACAACATAGAAGAGGGCATCTTCTCCACACGGCATCCTAAGCAGAGCCCAAGAGCAAACCAGAAAAAAAAAAAACATCTAAGCATGAGCCTTGCCATTTTCGCAAGGCCTTTCATCTAGCCATATACCAACCAGATGTTCAATGTTTTTGAAGAACACAGGCTCTTAAACAGGAATCAGAAACACTAAGGACTTCTATTTCCCTGGTTTGTAAAACTCAAGTCAACTGAGATTTGGGAAGGGGTTATGTAAAAGGTCACGCTAGAAATAAATCCTTTTCCACCACCACTCCAGTTTCCCCCCACACTGCTTGTACACACAGGCTGTCACTGTCCCATGGAGAGAAGGTGGTGTCAAAGGTTTGCTGCACTGAGGCCCCACTCCCAAGCTTCTAAAGAGACACCAAACTTAGTCAATGCTTCCACTGCTACCATCTCTTCCTGTCCACAAACCTCTCTCTCCTCTGTCGCTGCAGTGGCCTCCCCACTTCCCTGTTCCACAGTCAATTCTCAACACAGCCACCAGGCGGAGCATGTTAAAACCTAAGCCCGCTCCTCAACTGCCGTGGAGAACTGTCCAAGGTCTTGCCATCTAATGTCAAACAAAGCTCAGGTTCTTGCAGTGACCCCCATCACCTCCCACTCTCCCCCCCGCTGCCCCGGGTGCCTGGTGTCCTGGCTGTCTTCTGAATGCACCAGGCACACACCTGACTCAGGGCTTCAGCATTTGTGCCTTCCTCTACCCCCAGAGTGCCCAGTGCTTATGCCTAGGTAGGGGCACAGCTCACTCCTTTCAACTCTCAGCTCAAATGTCAAAACCAAGACCTTCCTGGACTATCTCTTTCACCTGGTACTTTCTGCCCCTCCACTTCCTTTGGATTTAGGATTCTTGGCCCCTCTGGCATGCTAACTATTTCTGGGTTAGTTTCTTCTCTGTCCCCTCCCTCCATTCAGATGTCAGCTTCATTCAAGCATAGACTGGTTAGTGTTGTCACTACAGGATGGCTGAATGGTACTTGTGAGTTCTCTAATCCCTCTCTTGTCTTGATCCACTCTATGGTTCTGCTCCTCCTGGGGCTCCTGACCTTCCTCCATGTGCTTCGTGCCCTCACTCTTTTTCTGTTTTGCACCTCTAGCTCTGACAACTGTCCCACTGAAATCCCTCCTGACAACCTTTCTGTCTTCTTCCCCACAGCTCCTAGTTTACTTCTGTAACAAGCTCTGGCTCCCAGGTGCCTTGCATGCCCTTGGACCAAGCCTGGGCTCTATGCTCAGACCAACTCCACTTCCCCCAGGTTTAATGTGGGAATTAAGTAAGACCACCCCCGCAAGGCTTTGCTTTCTGGGTATGATGGTGATGAAATCCCCCTCAGGCAGCAAGAGGCTGTAGGATTGATTGAGGAGACTGGCGGGGCATCAGCACAACGTCTGCTGTGGTGGAAGCACCCTTCCCATGGGTTCCCTTTTCTTTTCCAAGAATTCCTAAACCGTGTGGGGACACACAACTGAGGTGGCCCAAGGCCAAAAATAAAGATGCACTCAGTGTGCCAAGGGCACCCAGAAAAGAAAGTCTTCTCTTCCAGGTAGCATTTCTCATCTTTGTTCTGACACAAAGCACACTTCAGGAACAAGTTTACAAACAGGCTTTTTGGTTACTTCCCAGGCCTGCTTCGCTGAAGAAAGCAAAAGAGTTTGTGAAACAAAAACTAAGGCTGGAGTGGTGGATGGAGGGATCATGAGCACCATGAGGGCTCCAAGGGAATCTGAGCACTTCAGTCAGCACCATGGCCAGGCCTTAGCAGGTGGCCTCCATCTGTAGTTGTCTGCATAGACACTTGTGCCCTGGGAGCACGGATTATGAAGATCCTGGCTTCTTGGCCTCTAGCAAGTCCATTTACTCTATTCCCGACCAGAGCCGAGATGGACTATGCTCCTTAGTGTTTTCTCTTTTCTTCTAACTTTATCTGCTGCATAAATCTGACACACACACAAATATTGGTAGCTAACCAGTGTCCAGCCTGTGACTGCATGCCAGAAAGTCACTCTATACCTCTAAGGCTAATGACTCTGATTATATGACAGCAGCAGTTATGAGAGAATCTAGGCATTTTTTTGGGGCCCATGCTGTCCTGCTTGCAGCCATCTCCTGGACTAGGGATCGAACCTGCACCCCTGGCAGTGGAAACACCAAATCTTAACCACTGGACTGCAGGGAATTCCCACATCTCTCTCTTTCTATTTGGCTGCGTCCCATGGCACAGGGTATCCTACTTCCCCAACCAGGGATCAAACTTGAGTCCCCTGCAAAGGAAGCACAGAGTCTCACCCACTGGACCACCGGGGAAGTCCCTCTTTCCTTTTTTTAAAAACTAGAGCTCTAGGGACTTCCCTAGTGGTCGAGTAGTTGAGACTCTACGCTTCCACTGCTCAGGGTGTGGGTTCAATCCCTGGTCAGGGAAGTAAGATTCTGAATGCTGCAGCCACTCCCCCCCCCACCCAAAACCAATAAACAAAAAACCCCAAAACAAACTAGAGCTCTAAACAGTCATACTTTATATATCTATAGCTATTCACTTTTTATGATGAAGGAAATCTAAACTTACAGAAATGTTGTAAAAAGAACACAATGAAGTTCCCCATATTCTTTACCTAGATTTTATTAGCTATTACTAATTGCACTCGTCTGCTTTATCTCTCTTCCTCTACACACATCTTTTATTCATCCTTGGGCAAACCTCACTTGAGATTACATTTTAGACACCAAGACAAGGGTCATTAACTACAGCTCCAGGTTCTCTGCCCATACTCTGCCTTCTCTTTACTTTCCACTGCCTAGATCTGGGGTTTCTATTTGCACATGATGTTCTACCAGTTAAGTTCTGAATGCTTTGCTCAGAACACAGCAAACCTTCAGATAGCATCAAAAGAGCTGCTTGTTCTCCTAGGTCGATCTTGTTTTTAACATTCCTTTTCTTTCCTGTCCTCCAATGTCATGAGGTACCTGGTTACCATATCTAGACTCATGAGAAACTCCCTACTGGTGATCTGCAGAAAAATGGAAGAGAAAGCTGACTGATCAGAGCAGGATGTACCTTCAAATCAAGCTCAATGTTGCCCTCCTCTACCCAGGTGGCACAGGATGGGAGGAGCATGACTCTGGGTAGGGGGGCCTTAGTGCCAGATCTGTTAAGGTGAAGTACCAAAGGAAAACAGGGGCTGCCAGTTGCTGCAAGTCATCCTTCCCACTATGCAGTTTCTGCTAGAACACCTTTTAGATCTTTATGAGTTGCCATGGTCTCAATGTTTGTGCCTCTCCTTCCAAATCTCTTATGTTGAAAATCTGAAGCTGAAGGTGATGGTATAAGGAGGTGGGGGTCTTTGGGGAGTGATCAGGTCATGAGGGCAGAATACTCAGGAGTGGGGTCAGTGCCCTTATAAAAAGGGAAACCGTTTCTCCTTCCACTGCACAATACAATGAGAAGACCGTAACTGGGAAGATGGCCCTCACAAGAACACAACCATGTTAGTGCCTTGATCTTAGACTTCTGGCCCCCAGAACTGTGAGAAATAACTTTCTATTGTTTATAAGCCACCTAGTCTCTGGTGTTTTGTTACACCAACCTAAACAGATGAAGACATGAAGCAAAGAGGGAAGAACCAAAACAATAAACAGAGGCCATCTCAGGCCTTGTTGACACACAGTGGCTTTTAAAATGAGTTTAAGAACCAAGTATCTGAACTGGCCCTAGGTTCCTGTGCCAGCTTACCTTGGAGAGGACGAAACGGTCATTGTGTGGGTTCTTCGGGTCCGCTTGTTTATACTTCATGACGTAGAAGAACAGCACAGACATGATCTCAGCAGCACTGCTGCATGATGCGGGGTGGTTGGAAGACATGGCACAGGTCATTTCTCACAGGCAAGTGACTCACCAGGGACACACACAGTGCACAAGGAGGCCTTTCAACACATGGTCTCCTCAAACCAAAAGCAGCAGTCATTTCTTCCAGCCCCAGAAGAATCCAGTCAAGGGAAACGGATGCTAAGGCACTCAGTGCCCCCCCTCCCTCCAAGCTCACAGCTTTTAAGAATGCTTTAAGGCCCAGTAATCTCACAACTCCTCTCCCAGAAGACAGCAAGGCCTCATAGACTAGACTCCTTCTATCAGTGGAGCACGACATACTTGAGGAGGTTCACCTGATGACTCTGTAAACATTTGAATGTTATTTCACTTGAATTCATTTGTGATATCATTAATCAGAAATTCCACAAAGCAGAAATAAACCCGCGCCTATGTGGTCAACTAACTTTTGACAAGGGAGCCAAGGATACTCAATGCAGAAAGAACAAGTCTCTTCAACAAACGGTAAGGGAAAAACTGGATATTCACATGTGAAAACATGAAACTGGACCTCTATCTTATACCACTCACAAAAATTAACTTGAAATAGATTAAGACTTAAATGTAACACTGGAAACCATAAAAATCCTAGAAGAAAACATAGGCACTAAGCACCCTGACCTGAGTCTTGGTGAGGATTTTTTGAATTTGACACTAAAAGCAAAAGCAAAAACAAGCAACAAAAACAATAAAACAACAACAAACATAAACCAAGTGGGACTGAGTCAAATTCTTGATGGCAAAGGAAGCCATCAACAAAATGCAAAGTCAACCTGCTGAATAGGAGAAAAGTATTTGCAAATCACATATCCGATAAGGTGTTTACATACAAAATATATAAAAAGCTCACACAATTTCATAACAAAACAACAAAAAATTCTATTAAAAATGGGCAATGGATCTGAATAGGCATTTTCCCAGAGAAAATAGACAGCCAATATGCATATGAAAAGGTACTGAATATCACTGATCATCAGGGAAATTGCAAGTCAAAATCACAATGAGATATCCCCTCACACTCATAAGAATGGCTATCATCAAAAAGGTGAATTAACAAATGCTAGCAAGGATGTGGATAAAAGGGAATCCTGTGCACTGTCAGTGGGAATGTAAACCAGAGCAGCCACTATAGAAAACAATAAGAGGATCTTAGAAAACAAACAAAAAAACAACCTACCTTATGACTCAGCAATTCAACTACTGGGAATGTATCTGAAGGAAATGAAAACACTATGTGGAAGAGATATCTACACCCCTACATTCACAGCAGCATTATTTATAATAGCCAAGCCATGGAAACAACCTAAGTGTCCACTGATAGATGAATGGGGGATTTCCCTGGTTAGGAAACTATGATCCCACATGCTGAGCCACCAAAACTAAATAAATACATAAAATATAGTATTTCTTTAAAAAAAGATGAACGGATAAAGGAGATGTGGTACATATATATATGATGTAATAAAAAGGAAATTCTGTCATTTGTGACAATATAGATGGACCCTGAGAACATTATTCTAACTGAAATAACTCAGAGAAAAACAAATACTCTATTATCTCACTTATATGTAGACTCTAAAAACAAACAAAAAACCCACACCAAACATCCAAACTCATAGAAGATCATAGGATTTGTGGTTACCAGAGGTGGGGGCTGGGGGGAGCTGGAATTGGATAAAGTTGTCAAAAGCTACGAACTTCCAGATATGGGAAGTAAAACACAACTAAACGACTGTAGTTAACACTGCTGTATGATATATACTTTAAAGTTGTTGAAAGAGTAGATCCTAAGAGTTTTCATTACAAGGAAAAAACATTTTTCTTTTCCGTTATATCTATGAGATGGTGGATGGTAAATAAACTTTTGGTCATCATTTTACAATATATTTAAGTCAAATTATTATGCTGATAATATTAACGCTGTGTGCTCAATTGTTTAGTTGCTAGGTCGTGTCCCACTCTGAGTGACCCCATGGACTATAGTCTGCCAGGCTCCTCTGTCCATGGGATTTCCTAGGCAAGAATAAATACTCGAGGGGGTTGCTATTTCCTTCTCCGGGGATCAAACCCTCATCTCCTGCATTGGCAGGCATATTCTTTACTGCTGAGCCACCAGGGAAGCCCCGTGTGGTCAATTACATCTCAATAACACTGGGAAAGAAAATTTTAAAAAACCCCAATGAATAAAATGCATTCTACTACCTAAAGTGAATTTCTTTTAGGAAGTAAATGGTCAGACTGAGAAGTTTCTCATGGTGGAGTAACTTGAGGCCCTTACAGAATTAAACAACCCTTGCTCTTAAAAAGCAGCTTTCATGGGCGTCCAGGCAGGCACTCTAGAGCCCTGCCATGCCCCAAAAGTCAGAAGAGTAAGATTTTAAGTGCAGCTCATGTGTATTACTAATCTCCCCTTTCAAATTTCACAGTACAGAAAATGGAGAGTTAAACCTCTTGGCTTTCAAGTATCCCCTAAGTGGATGCTCCTGTTAAGAGATCTCTTGAGAAAATGTAAACCATTATTAATTTAGAAGGTGAAGGGAGCAAAATGTAAGTGTAAAAAAAAAAAATCAGAACCACACACATCTCCATGACAGGGTGAAGTTAGAAGTCAATAATAGAAGGAAAATGGTAAAGCTTACACATTTGTGGGAATTAGGCAACACACTCTTAAAATAACTTTACATGCAGTATAATCTGTAAAAATATTGAATCACTGTATTGTACACCTTACATTAATATTGCAAGTCAACCATAATTCAATTTTAAAAAAAAAACAACAAAAATTCTCCACAGTGTACTTAAATGAATAGGTCAAAGAAGAAACTGCAAGAAAAGCTGATGAACTTTTAGAGACAAATGAGATACACATTATACCAAAATTTGTGGGATGTGGCAAAAGCAGTGATGAGAGAAGTTTATAGCTATAAATGATTGCATTAAAAAAGAACTATCTCTGGGAATCCCCTGGCGGTGCAGTCGTTGGAACTCGGCGCTTTCATTACCCTGGGCCCTGGTTCGATCCCCGGCCCGGCAACTAAGATCTTGCAAGCTGCACGGTGAGGCCGATAGATAGATAAATAAAAAGTCTCTCAAGGGAAAAAACCAAACAAACAACTAAACAAACAAACAAACCTAAGTGCACAGTGAAAGAAAGTGAGCTCGCTCAGTCCTGTCCGACTTTTTGCGACCCCATGGACTGTAGCCCGCCAGGCTCCTCCATCCATGGGATTTTCCAGGCAAGAATATTGGAGTGGGAGGCCATTTCCTTCTCCACAGGATCCTCCGGACCCAGGCATCTAACCTGGGTCTCGCGCACTGCAGTCACCAGGGGAAGCCCTTAAGTTCACAACTTACTGAAAAACGCAGAACTAAATCAAAGCTACTAAAATGGAAAAAGTAATAAAATACTAGAGCAGAAACAAATAGACTAGGAAAACAATGTAGAAAATGAACCAAAACAGAAGTTGGTTCTTTGAATAGATTAACAAAATTAACAAACCTTTAACTAGAATAAATGAAAAAGATAAATTACTAAATGTACTAAACCAGATTCGAAATTACTAATTTCATGTCAGGAATGAAAGTAAGGCTATAAACCACCAATTCAACAGACATAAAAAGCACTATCAAGTACTGTGAACAATTGTATGGCAATAAATCGTTTAACCTAGAAATTTCTAGAAACAAAATCGAAGACGACTGAAGCACAAAGAGAAAATCTGAATAAATCTACAATACGGAAGTTATATCAGTAGTGGAAAAGCTCCATGACAAAGAAAAACTTTGAACCTGATGGCCTCACTGTCGAAGCCTCAATCCTCTTCCAACTCTTCTAGGAAAAAAAAACAAAAAACAAAAAAACACACACCAAAAAACCCTGAAGAGAACACGTTAAAACTCACTCTGGGCCAGAACAGCCCTTATACCGATGCTAAAGGCAGACAAATACCTTCCAAGAAAACTAACTGCCAATATCTCTTATGAATATTGACGGAAACATCTTCGACAAAATACCAGCAGAAGCAACAGTTCCCCCTTTGCTCGGATTCTTGCTCCCCCATCACTTTCTTTTAAGCTTTATTTCTCCGAACTCCACCTACTGGGTTCGAGGCCTTGGCGACGAGGACAACTCCTCACACAAACAGCGCCAGGCCGCTCCCGCTCCCATGCTAGCCGCCCGGGCCATGCGCTCCGCCCGCCGCGTCCGGGCTCTTCTCCGTTAACCTGAGAGACCGGAGGCCCCGGGCCGCCACTGTCGGCCGGCCACGGGCCCGAGAAGGGTGGCTGCTGGAGCATATGGCAGCCAAACCCGGAGAGCATGAAACGGGGCCTCCACAACCGAGCCCTCCCCGCCCCCCGACAGCTCCCTCAACTCTCTCCACAGGCGTCCCGCAGGGCGAGCCGCTCAACGACCCGAGCTTCGACGAGGGCGCCTTACCCAGAACTCGAGGCGCAGGTGGCCCTGATGGAATGGATGCGCAGGCGATTGGCCATGTCCCGCAGAATCTGCAAAGTCGTCGAGTCAGGTCTGGCTTCGTTCTCCATCGTGGCGCTCGCCTCAGCGTCGGCCACAGCTGCGAACACGCCCGCGTCTGAGGAGCAAATGCGGCGGAGCGTGCTGCGCGGCGTACAAACGCGTCGCTCCCTCCGCGCGCCGCTCCCTCCGCGCGCCGCTCCCTCCGCGCGCCGCTCCCTCCGCGCGCCCTCCAATCCCACGGATTTTGAATATTTGTCTTTCATATATTGCACATTATTCGAGATACCTTGAGATAGTCCTTTGTATCTGCGCTTGTCCTGTCAACTCAAAGAGAGCTGCCTTCGCATCAGCACCAGAGTCTACTTTGCGGGTGCGGGGGGGTGATAATCAATTTTTGGAACTAGATGATGCGATGGTTGCGATAAGGCTGACTGGAATAGCGGAGTACCTGTGCTTTCACAAGCTTTAAAAGAGTTACAGTGGTTAAGTTTGTTTTGTGCATTTTCTCACACTATGATAAAAGCCACGCTGGAATTTTCCAGTTGGCAGCTGCCCCCTTTCCAGCCCCACAGAAGCCCAATGTCCGGCGGTGGCGAGGGGGAGCGGGGGTGGGGAACGCGGTTCACAAAAGGTGAAGCGGTCTGAGCGTCTTAAGGCAGCAAGGCGTTTCTGCACGGACCTCGTTTCTTTTTCTAGAAACTTCTGTACTTCAAACCCCGCCAAACCGTTGAGCTGCTGTGCGCCCAATGCTAGGCTACAGTCCCGGGAGCCTAACTTAAAGGGACTCCCATTAACTTTCCATCTTTCTGAAAGCCCCCATCAGCAAGGCCACGGAGCTCGTCCCTGTGACTCTGAGGTGCTCTTCCGTGGTCCCCCTGGCACCTTCTCTGCACCAACACACTGAAGTAATCAGCCACTTAGTTCAAACCTGCCGCTCTCCCGAGAGCTCCCACAATGGCCCTGAAGGCGGCCAGGGACCCACGTCCTTGCTGGGTTAAAGGCTTCGTGCAGTGATAATGGCGCAATGAAACCCAGAACCCCTGTGTCATTCTATTCGCAGTTATGTGAGTGCACCTTTCCCCAGGTCCCCGTCAACAATGAATATTGTTTTTATTTTTAATGTCCGGCCTTCTGATGGATAAGAAAACCGTTTTTAATCATTCGTCTCATGTCTGCCTGATTTACTTGCAGTTGTACATTTTTTTGTACGTTTACTGGCATTCGTAGTTCATCCTTTCTGAATTGCCTGTTACAACCCTTTACTGTTCTTATGTTGGTAAATTATTTTTAGCTTCCTAATTTGTAGGAATTTAAAAAATATTATGTTAATTAGTCCTTTGTCTCTTACAGGGTATTGCAGATCTTTTAATCTGTTGCTTTTTAAAAATATTAATGGAGATACTTTTTTTTTTGGCAACACCTAATGAGTTTATGTGAGCAGGCTCAGGGAGTTGGTGACGGACAGGGAAGCCTGGCATGCTGCTGCAGTCCACGGGGTTGCCAAGAGGCGGACACGACTGAGTGACTGAACTGAGCTGAATGAGTTTATCAGGAGATACTTTATTTTTAAGGAGCAAGTTTTGAACCAAGCTGAAATGTTGCTTCTTTTTAATTTTATACTTCTTTCATTATAAGAAGGTTTATAGATTAAAAAAAAATTTTAATGTAGTACATTTACAATATGTAAATCTTTTCCTTTATGGCATTTTGGCTTGAGACTTGTTCAGAAAGATGTTCTCCACACAAAGATTACAAAAACATTTCCTATTGTGTCCTTCTGATACCTTTTTAGTTTCATCTTTATGTTTAGTTCTCTATGCTGTCTCGGCTTTCTTATTGTTGTTGTTTAATCACTAAGTCGTGTCCAGCTGTTTTTGACCCCATGAGCCACAATATGCCAGGCTTTCCTGTTCTTCACTTTCTCCTGGAGTTTGCTCAAACTCGTGTCCATTGACTTGGTGATGCCATCCAACCATCTCATCCTCTGTCGCCCCCTTCTCCCTCTGCCCTCAGTCTTCCCCAGCATCAGGGTCTTTTTCTAATGAGTTGGCTCTTCACATCAGGTGGGCGAAGTATTGGGGCTTCAGCTTCAGCGTCAGTCCTTCCAATGACTATTCAGCGTTGATTTCCTTTATGGTTGAGTGGTTTGATCTCCTTGCTGTCCAAGGGACTCTTAAGAGTCTGTTCCAGCACCACAGTTTGAAAGCATCAATTCTTTGGTGCTCAGCCTTCTTTATGGTCCACCTCTCACATCCGTATACGACTACTAGAAAAATCATAGCTTTGACTATATGGATCTTTGCTGGGACACTGATGTCTCTGTGATGTAAAGTAGCACTCTAACTAAATTTATTTTATATATAGCCACATATCCCAAGACTATTTATTTTTCTTAAAATTTCTTAGCTACTGTTTTTCATTTTCTCTTTCAAGTAAGTTTTGGTATTAGCTAATCTAAGATTCATAAGACAGTCCCATTGGGTTTTAAATTGGGATTTTATTAAATTTATACATTAATGCTGGAGAAGGGAAAGGCTACCCACTCCAGTATTCTGGCTTGGAGAATTCCATGGACTGTATAGTCCATGGAGTCACAAAGAATCAGACATGGCTGATGGACTTTAACTTTCACTTATTTTTCATATATTAATAAGTAGAGGACTGACATATTTACAGTATGGAGTGTTATTCTCGAGAACATGATATACAGTCACTGATAATCACATCTTATTGCCATCCTATTTTATATTTACTCTGGTATCCCATTTATTTTTGTTCCTCCTTTCCTTCTGCTTTTTGAATTAATCAAGTTCCTTTCTTTCTTCCCTTGGTTATTTGGATGTTATGTACCTGTCTCTTTTTTCCACTAGTGGTCTTGCATTTTTTTTCACCAACCTATTCTTCTCTCAATTTTGAGTTTTCTTAATTACATTTTGTTGTTCAGTCACTCAGTTGTGTCCAACTCTTTGTACCCTATGGACTGCAGCATTCCAGGCCTCCCTCAGTTCAGTTCAGTTCAGCTGCTCAGTCATATCTGACTCTTTGCGATCCCATGGACTACAGCACACTAGGCCTCCCTGTCCATCACCAGCTCCCGGAGCTTGCTCAAACTCAAGCCCATTGAGTCGGTGATGCCATCCAACCATCTCATCCTCTGTCGTCCCCTTCTCCTGCCTTCAATCTTTCCCAGCATCAGGGTCTTTTTCCAGTGAGTCAGTTGTTCACATCAGGTGGCCGAAGTATTGGAGCTTCAGCTTCAGTCCTTCCAATGAATATTCGGGATTGATTTCCTTTAGGAGTGGCTTGTTTGATCTCGCTCAAAAATCTTCTCCAACACCACAGTTCAAAAGCATCAATTCCTTGGTGCTCAGCTTTCTTTATGGTCCAACTCTCACATCCATACATGACTACTGGAAAGACCATAGCTTTGACTGTATGGACCTTTGTCAGAAAAGTGATGTCTCTGCTTTTTAATATGCTGTCTAGATTGGTCATACCTTTTCTTACAAGGAGCAAGCATCTTTTAATTTCACGGCTACGGTCACCATCTGCAGTGATTTTGGAGCCCCCCAAAATAAAGTCTGTCACTGTTTCCATTGTTTCCCCATCTATTTGCCATGTAGTGATGGGACCGGATTCCATGATCTTAGTTTTTGGAATGTTGAGTTTTAAGCCAGCTTTTTCACTCTCTTCTTTCAGTTTCATCAAGAGGCTCTTTAGTTCCTCTTAACTTTCTGCCATTAGGGTGGTGTCGTCTGCATATCTCAGGTTATTGGTATTTCTCCTGGCAGTCTTGATTCCAGCTTGTGATTCATCCAGTGTGGCATTTTACATGAGGTACTCTGTATAAAAGTTAAATAAGCAGGGTGACAATATACAGCCTTGAAATACTCCTTTCCTAATTTTGAACCAGTCTGTTGATCCATGTCCTGTTCTGTTACTTTTTGACCTGCATATAGGTTTCTCAGGAGGTAGGTAAGGTGGTCTGGTATTCCCATCTCTTTAAGAATTTCCCACAGTTTGTTATGATCCACACAGTCAAAGGCTTTAGTGTAGTCAATGAGTTAATTAAATAATTTTTATTGGGGTATAGTTGCTTTACAATGTGGTGTTAGGTTATGCTGTACAGTGAAGTGAACCAGCTACATGTATACCTATATCCTCTCTTTTTTTTGGATTTCCTTCCCATTTAGGTCACCCCAATTTTGAGTTTTATATGATATCTATAAAATTCCCCAATAGAACAAGTCATTAGCAAATTTTAATTTTCTGTATTACCTACTTCCTTTAAAAATACTTAGTTCTTTCATTTATTAGTGGTATGTATGAACATAGTTTAAAGCAGGGATCAGCAAACTGTTTCTATAAAGGGCCAGATAGTAAATATTTGAGGCCACATGTTCTTTGTTTTAGCTGCTCAACTGGACCTTTGTTATGACACAAAGTTGGTCAGAGACTATATATAAGTGAACCAGTGTGGCTGTGTGCTAATAACACTTCGGACGCTGAAATTTGAACCTCACATCATTTTCACATGCCAGAAAATGTCCTTCTTTTGATTTTTTTCAACCATTTAAATGTAAAAACCATACTTAGCTCATCCATGTACAAAACCAGCCCAGAGTTTGCCAACCCCTGGTTCAAAGAGGAAAAGGGTTCCCCTACAAGGTTTATTACAAAAATAGCAATCTGTTGCTTGCACCCACATTCATCCATCCATTCCCCAGAATCAACTATATTCATCCCTTTTAGCTGTTTCTTTTGGCATTTACTTCCAACTCTCTAAATAAATTGTTTATAGTGCTATTTCTTTAGTTTTTAGATTTTAGGAATTACTGACTATTCTTAGAATAAAAGATGATGATGTAGCTCTTCCACCACCCCCATCCTCCCAAGACAGTATACAATGATCTGCATTAGGTCATTCCTTGGTGTTCACATTATCAAGTCTATGACAACCCTGATTATTTTTCCTTTCTCTCTTGATATATTTTTAAAAATATTTATTTATTTGACTCTGCAGGGTAATAGTTGCAGCATGGGGGGGGGGGTCTAGTTCCCTGACCAGGGCTCAAACCAAGGCCCCCTGCATTGGGAGTGTGGAGTCTTGGCCACTGGACCACTAGGGAAGTCCCCTGTCTTGATATTTTGTTTTCCTTACAGTTAACACTGTTTCTCCCCACCCCCGTGTTGCTTGTTGTCTACTACTTACCATAGGTCAGTACTTTCCCAAACTGGCTCTCTCTCCTTGCCAGCTGCTGAAAGATGTCCTACAGTATGCCATTGATTTCATTCACTTGGAGCACTCTTTCCTGGAGCCTTTTGACTTGCCCTCCAGGCACACATCCAGCTTGGTCTCCCCTTCCATCATCCTGGAGATTGCACTTGACTTTTTTTGGGCTTGAGACTCCGGTTTCATAGATCCCATCTCTACTTCTTTCTTAGGTTTTTCTCTGGTTTTAGTGGCACATCTTCTCTAGTAGCTTCCAGAAAAAAAAAAAAAAAAAAGAATGCAGAGGAAGTAAACTATTTGAGTTCTTTCATGCTGGAAAAACCTTTAGTCTAACCTGAAAATTGACAGTTTGGTTGTAGACTTCTAGGTGAGAAAATTGTTTCCCCTCCACATTTTGAAGGCATTGCGTCAATGTTTTCTAATTCTTAGTGCTTCACTGAAAAGTCCGAAAACATTCTCGCTTCTGATTCTTTGAATGTGACCTATTTTTTTTTCTCTTTGACAGTTACTCTGTCAGCGTATTGAAGATATCATTCAACTCTCTTCTGGATTTCATTGATGCCACTGAGAAGGCAGCTTTCAGTCTAAAAGTCATGGTTTTAAAGGTAATCAGCTTTTTAAATCTGGCTGCTTCTAAGATCTGTGTCTAGATTTGTATATATTTGTGTTTTATCCTGTTTGGTTTATCTTGGGCTTCTTGAATTTGTGGATTTATGTTTTTCATCAATTTTGGAAAGTTCTTAGTGACTGTCTCTTAAAGTCTTGCTGTTACCTGAGGCTGTCCTCTCCCTGTGGCATGGCAGTTACTTTTTTGTTAGACTTTCTCATTCTATCTTCAGTGTGTCCTATTTTTCGGTATTTTCAGGTTTTCTATTTCTTTGTGCCTCTGTGCTACATTCTGGATGCTTTCTTTAGCTCTGTTTTACAATTTATTAATTGTTTCTCCAGCCATTTCTAATCCACTATTAAAGCCATGTGTTGAACATTTAAAAACTTTTAAAAATTGTGAAATTTGGCATATGCATATAAAGGTGCAAAAACCTCAACATTTAGTTTAGGAAGTAGTGATAATGTAAACACACATTTAGCTACCACTCAGATCAAGCACCCTAGCTTCCACATGTTTCTCCCAATCACAATCCCCTTCTCTCGCTCTAGTGGAAATTTCAGGAACCACTATCCTGATGATTATGCTACTAAAGCCCATGTGTTTCTTTATAACTTTACTTCCTCTGTATGCATCCCTGAACAACATCATTTCATTTTATCTGCTTTTGAACTTGATATGAAGTGGGAGGAGATGGGGAAAACAGAGGATGAGATGGTTGGATGGCATCACTGACTCAGTGGACATGAGTTTGAGTAAATCCGGGAGTTAGTGATATACAGGGAAGCCTGGCATGCTACAGTACATGGGGTTGCGAAGAATCGGACACGACTGAGTGACTGAACTGAACTGAACTTAATATGAATAGAGCCATGTATTGTATGGATTCTTCTGCGTTTGACTCCTTTTGTTTAACATTATACTTGTTCATTCATGTTTTCAAGACTGTAGTTTATTTTTATTGCTGCATGCGTGGGTGCGTGCCAAGTTGCTTCAGTCGTGTCCAACTCTTTGTAACCCCATGGATTGCGGCCTGCCAGGCTCCTCTGTCCATAGGATTCTCAGGCAAGAATACTGTAGTGGGTTGCCATGCCCTCCTCCAGAGAATCTTCCTGACCCAGGGATCGAACTCATGTCTCTTATGTCTCCTACATTGGTAGGTGGGTTCTTTACCACTAGTGCCACCTGGGAAGTGCCATTGCTGTAGTATATTACTGAATATATTACAGTTCACTTACATATTCTTTGATCTATGGACCAGGTGGGTTGTTTCTAGCAGTTGATTATTGGGAGTATTATTGTACCTGCCTCTCAAGGGTATATCTAGGTATGTAATTGCCAGGCCATTCAGCATTAGTGTGTTAGTCGCTCAGTCATGTCTGACTCTTTGCGGTGGTCCCATGGACTGTAGCTTGCCAGGCTCCTCTATCCATGGAATTTTCCAGGCAGAAATGCTGGAGTGGGTTGCCATTCCTTTCTCCAGGGGATCTTCCCCACCCAAGGATCAAACCTGGGTCTCCTGCATTGCAGGCAGATTCTTTACCATCTAAGCCATGAGGGTACCTGGGCCATTCAGCATGCATGTCTTCAACTTCATGATATTACCAAATGCTTTCCCCAAAGTTTTACACCATTTACTCTCCCACCCGGAGTGATGGAGGGTTCCTGTTGTTTCATATCCTGTCTGAGATTTATTACTGTTAGTCTAAATTTTGCCACTCTGCTCGGTGCATAGTGGTATCACATTTCTTTTTTAAGATTAAGGTATAATTTGCATAGAATAAAATACACGGAACCAAAATATCTATTACAATATAATCACTCCTGGCTCTCCGCTGGGAGAGCGTTTTCAGATCAAACACATTCATGAAGGTGTTTTTAGTTAAAAAGTAGGGACAGAACAGAGGCTCCACCTGTCCTGATCATACCTATATCTCCTAGTTCATCACTGTCCACTCTGCCCTGGCTTTCTGTGTTCCAGTTATGCTGTTATGGCCATTTTTATTTTAGAAGTGAGAAATCTGACCCTCTGAGTGCTCAAGGTCTCAGAGTGGTGGTGTCAGGATTTGAACTGGGCTCTGTCTCCAAGGCAGTGTGCTTACTATTATCCCTTTCCACGTAAGAGACTCCTTTGTGTTACAGTAGAACCATCCACCCTGGATGGTCAGCTCTATGAGAGTACAGAATGTGTCTGCCTTCTGTTCCACATGGCAGACTCAGGAATATGTGTTCAAAGAATGATTAGGTGAAGGAATGAACCTGTTAGGCTGCAAATCTCCATGCCTCTCCCTTCTGTCCACCTAGCAGTAGCAATATAGCAAGCTGTATGAGTTGATGGAAATGAGTTTATTCCATGCTTCACAATAACAGTTCTCTATAAAATGAGATTCACAGCTGGTAAATCTTTGAAGAGAAGTTCAGGAACAGACAGGGCAGGTGTGGAGGGTGTGCTAGCCACCTGGAGATCACAGTGAGGTATGCCATGCCCATAAAGCATGTCCAGTCTGTGTCGCATGTACTCACACATGTTTTTGCACATGTAAGTACGTGGAAGTGCATGTAGGGCATGTAAATACCTGCTCACACCTGGAAGTATTGTTTAGGGTGGAGCAATGAGTCTGATTCTCCCATTGTTTGCCTCTTACGGAAGTACCCGTTTTGTGATTCTTATCTCCCAATGCAGACAGAATACACCAAGGGCCCAACTACCACCCTCTCCTCCAGTGTCCCCTCCTGTAGATCCCTGTCATCCAGCGAGGATGGCCCCAGTGGCCACTCCAGCCTTTCAGATGGGAAGCTGACCTGGAACGTACAGGACAGCATCAAGCACCGTATCCTCTACCTCTCAGAGCAGCTGAGGGTGGAGAAGGCCAGCCGTGATGAGAACACAGTGGGCTACCTCAAACTGGTATCCAAGGCCGACCGGCACCAGGCCCTCCACATCCGGCAAGCCTTTGAGAAGGTGAACCAGCGAACCTCTGCCACCATCGCCCAGATTGAGCGAAGGCTCCGCCAGTGTCATCAGCAGCTGCAGGAGCTAGAGGAGGGCTGCAGGCCCAAGGACTTAGTGCTGGGGACCAAAAGCAGCCTGGACAACAACTGCAAGCAGCCCCGTGAAAAGGTTCTGTGTGCAGAGCCCCCCCGGCCAGGTGGAGAAGACTGCTCATCCAGCGACCTGTCTACTGTCATCAGACACGTCCCTCTCCAGGCTCATTTCCCAGCCTGCCAGCAGCAGAGGTCCTTGGAGAGCAAGTGTGGGGCCCAGCCACGAGCCCTGCTGGAGCAGAAGATGAAGGAGGAGCTGAGAGAGGTCAAGATGGTCCACTTGAGCCTGCAGGAGTCCTACCAGAGCCTCAGGGAGCAGTATCTGACTGACCTGCAAGCATCGCTGGAGTCCCTTCAGAAGGAAAAGTCTAGGTGAGGCGGAGCTCCTGGCCACCTGGGCTCTGGGGAGGGCAGGGGTGGTATCAGTGTTCCTCTCGGAGTGGCAGATGATACATGAGTGGAATTGCCTTGTCTGCCCTGACCCCATCAACTGGGCTCATGGCTAAGTTGAGGCATAAGCTCCCATGTGGGTGATATGTTCCAAAAATGACTGCCTTCCAGGGAATGCTTTCTCTCCTCCTCAGCCCCTGGTGCGGTGGGTTGATTTTATTCATCCAAGAGGCTTCCCTGGTGGCTCAGACAGTAAAGAAACGGCCTGCAATATGGGTGACCTGGGTTTGATCCCTGGGTTTGGGAAGATCCCCTGGAGAAGGGCATGGCAAACCACTCCAATATTCTTGCCTGGGAAATCCCATGGACAGACGACCTGATGGGCTACAGTCCATGGGGTCACAGAGTCCAATACGACTGAGCAACTTGACACTTTCACTTTTACTTTCAAGACCAGACTAGGGTCCACTAACAGGGGAAAAAAAAGGCAAACTCAATCTCTCAAGGACATCCCCATTTCTATTGAACCCTTCTTGGGGTGCCAGCCGCCCTCATAGGTGCCAAGCTCCCTCCTCTGAGCCCTGCAGTCATCCTCTGTTTGCATAGGGAAATCCTACCTGCACTGACACTGCTGGACCAATCCCTGAAGGGCAGTTAAAGGAGTATGAAGGGGCAACCTGCTGTCAAGTAAGGCAGCCAGTCACAATTCAGGTTTTTTTGAGGGGTGACTTTTTCAAGGTTATTGTAGTTGTTCCATCACTATTGCGTCCAACTCTTTGCAACCCCATGAACTGCAGCACACCAGGCTTCCCTGTCCTTCAGCATCTCCTGGAGCTTGCTCAAACTCAAGTCCATCTAGTTGGTGACGTCATCCAACCATCTCATCCTCTGTCGTCCCCTTCTCCTCCTGCCTTCAATCTTTCCCAGCGTCAGGGTCTTTTCCAATGAGTCAGTTCTTGGCATCAGGTGGCCAAAGTATTGGAGCTTCAGGTTCATCATCAGTCCCTCCAGTGAATATTTAGGACTGATCTCTTTTAGGATGGACTGGTTGGATCTCCTTGCAGTCCAAGGGACTCTCAAGAGTCTTCTCCAGCACCACAGTTCAAAAGCATCAATTCTTCAGTGCTCAGCCTTCTTTATGGTCCCCTTTTCAAGGTTGGTTTTATGTAAAGCAAGACCAGAACTCAGGACAGTTGTGCATTTCCTTGTATGTTTCCACACTGCCTAGGCCAATGGGACTGTGGTGCTCTAGAAAGTTCTTAACCCATAGCATATTAGTGTCTGCCAGCTGTACTGGGGAGCAGAGCAAACTACCTCCTCGCAAAACTCTGTGGGAATTGTGCAAGGTTGCGCTTCTAAGTCAGCACCTTCCTCATACCAACACCACTACCAGTGAACTGTGAAATAAACTGGCATTGTCTTCAGCCACCAAGATGTTCTGGTCATTGGCTATAGCAGTTAGCCTACCTTGATTAGTATACATTAAAAACAAAAAAGCAGGTCCATAGGACTCAGATTTCTTGAGAGAAATGGTGAATGGACTGAAGAAGACAATGCAGTCATAGTGACAACAGGGAGCGTTTAGCATTGATCACCTGTACCATTCAGCGCCCACTTTACAGAGGGGGAAACAGTCTCAGGCACAAGGGCATATGTTCAGCTCAATGAAGTGTCACCCGGTGTCCACAGCTGGGCACTACCCAGGCCCCTGCGATTGTCATGTCTTCTCTGGTGTGTCACAAACTGAGGTTTCAAACTGGAGAGTTCTGTGACACTTCTCACAGGTTATATGTATTTGCTTTCAAGAGGGCTATTTTCTTTTTCAATTGAGACAAAATTGACAAAACATAAAGTTATTAATTTTATTTTATTTTTTATCCAAAACATGTTTATGGGGATGGTTTCCCATTCCTCTTGATACAGGTTACTTTTAGTGCTACTTCCGTCTGCAGGAGCAGCCTTCTGTAAGCCTTGCTTTTCCTCCTGTAGGCTGGCGGAAGACAGTAGAGCAGCCAACACACAAAACTACCGTTTGTGCATAGCTAAAGACAGTGATGATTTTATAACATCCTGGGCATTTCACATCCATGAAATAGGAATTGAGGCTCTGCACCAGATGCTTCTTCTTGTGTTTCATATTGTCTTCTGGAGAGAGATGAGGGAGATCCTTTTAAGAGGCATGTTCTTATAGGGAGGTTGTTGCTGCTGGAAAGGCTAAAATTGCTGATTTTAAAGTGTACAATGGCATTCGGTGCATTCACAGTATTGTGCAATGAAAAGTACATTATCAATAATAGTTCCCCAACGTTTTCATCGGAGAAGGCAATGGCACCCCACTCCAGTACTCTTGCCTGGAAAATCCCAGGGACGGGGGAGCCTGGTGGGCTGCCGTCTATGGGGTCGCACAGAGTTGAACATGACTGAAGCGACTTAGCAGCAGCAGCAGCAGCAACAACAACAACGTTTTCATCACTCTGGAAAGAGACACTGCCACTCCCCATTTGCCTTCCCTCAGCCCCTGGTAACCACCAATCTGTTTTCCATCTCTCTGGATTTGTCTGTTCTGGTACATTTCATGTAAATGGAAGCATATGTTATATCAGACTTTGTGTCTTCTTTCACATAATGTAATGATTTTGAGATTTATCCGCATTGCACACAGGAGTGGCTCATTCCTTCTTGTTCAGCAGTGCTCTGTGATGTGAATGCAGTGCATTGACCCATTCATTTGCTACCAGTTGGGGCTGTGAGGAGTAGAGCTACTGTGAACACTATGCGTGTCTTTTTGTGAACATATGCTTTTATATGTGAAATTGCCAGATCAACATCTAAAGCAACTTTCCAGCATGTGCTGTGCTTAGTCGTTCAGTCATGTCCAACTCTTGGCAACCCCATGGACTGTAGCCCTCCAGGCTCCTCTGTCCATGGGATTCTCTAGGCAAGGATACTGGAGTGGGTTGCCATGCCCTCCTCCAGAAGATCTTCCCAACCAGGAATCAACCTTCCCAACCCAGGTCTCCTGCATGATTGTACCATTTTACATTCCCATTAGGAGTCTGTGAGAGTTTGAGTTGCTGCACGCTCTTGCCAGTATTTGGTGGTATGGTCAGTCTTAGAAGTTTCAGGCTCCTAAAGTCAGGTGTCACCTAGTGGAAGGGAACTCTAGATGGTGTCACCAAAGTGCAGTTTTTTTTTCAACCTCAACACTACTGGCATTTTTGACCAGGTGATTATCTGTTGTAGGAGGCCATGCCACGTGTGGTGGGCTGTTTAGCTACGTCCCTGTTCTCTCCCCACCAGATGCAGTTGGAGGGCTTTCGTCTGGCCGTCCTAACAAAGTATCTCAAACTTAGTGGCTTCAAACAACAGAGATGGATTCTCTCAGTTCTGGAGGTCGGCACAGTGAAGTCAAAGTCAGCGTGTGGGTGGGGCTGCGTCCTTTCTGGAAGGGCAAATCTGTTCCTAGCCTCTCCCAGCTTCCGGGGGCTGCTGGCTTCCTTAGCTTGTGGCCTTGTCACTGCAGTCTTCCAGGCCAGCACCTTCCCCTTCCCTGTGCTCTGTCTTCACATGCCCTTTTCCTCTGTGTGTGACCGTTGCTGCTGCCTCCACTTCTAAGGATGTGTGTGACATACCACGTGAGCTTGGAGGAGTTGCTCTGTCTCTACCAGGTTACCCCATCTGCCCCGCTTCATCCTTCCCACCTCAGTCTCTCCATCTCAGACTTCTCTATGTTTCAGGCTGTTAGGTTCTAGCTCAGTTTGTCAAAGCCCATTCTCAGCTATGAACAAGAATATACTTTTCTGCAGCAGCAATGATGTTTGAGGCCATTTTTATCAGACAGGGTGGCCTTAACAGCTTTGGAAGAATTTGAGGGGCGTTTCGGTTGACCATCATTTTGCCCTCATAAGAGCATTTTGCACGGTGGTGCTTCTACCTCCGTGGCTGTAGGAGCTGGACAGAAAGGAGTCCTTGACCAAGGGAGGGACGTGTCACAAGCCAGGACCCTGCTGTGGCCCCACTGATAAGGAGAGATGGAGGGAACAGCCTTACATGTTAATATTGTCTTATTCAACAGTCTCTGCAAGAACGTGTATAAGAGTATAGTCATTTGTTCTTAGAAATACATTAATGAAGAATCTGCTTGCTAATTTCATCTTCATGAAGAACATGTTCATGAATATACACTTGAACCTGGTAGATATCTTGAATGTCCTTGCAGCTCCATCCCATATGTGAATGGAAGGACAGACACAGGGGAATCTGCTTTCAGGGTGGACACCCCACTCTCTCCCCTTCTCTGTGGGTGGTAGTCTTAGTCAGGTTGTCAGACCAATCTCTTGTCAACAGGGAACAGGGCAGAGACTGGCTCTTGATGAACTGGCTTCCACAAATGAGTGTTTCAGCTTCTCAGCTGCCTGGGGACCATCTCCACGGCATGCCAGTCAAATCCCTGAACAGGACCTAACTGAACTTCTCACTTCCCAGTTCCTATCCCTGCCTCTGCTTCTCTGCAGGACTCCAGGCCCCCACTGGTATCCAGCGTTGTCACCCTGGCTCTGGTCAGGCCTTCCTCAGTTTTCCTTAAAGAGCCAGAAGCTGCCTGGCCTGTGTCTTTCCAGCCCATCCTTGCTGGTGCCCAAATGAGGGACCTCAAAGTGTTTTTTGACATCATGAAATATTCTAAACCCAGGGAAAGCAGAGAATAACTTGGTCAAGGTTATCTGTCCACCCCCAGCTTTCTCATATCTTAACATATTCAAATTTTATTTAAGAAATAAAAGCTTAAAAGATGAGTTGCTTGAAACTCTCCCCTTCACCTTCCCCCCTTCTGCCCACTTGCTATCCTTGTTAGGCGCTTAGCTTTTCCAGACATATTTTTAGACTTTTGCTACTTAAATATGTGGCTGTAAACAACAGGTAGTGATGTTGTGTGTTTTTTTTTTTTTTGATAGGTCTACTGAGATATTACTTACATGCCATAAAATGTACCATTTTAACCGTATGTTTCAATGAGCTTTAGTAAATTTACTTAGTTGAAATGGCAACCCACTCCAGTGTTCTTGCCTGGAGAATCCCAGGGACGGGGCAGCCTGGTGAGCTGCCGTCTATGGGGTCGCACAGAGTCGGACACAACTGAAGCGACTTAGCAGCAGCAGCAGCATAACCGTTACCACAATCCAATTTTGGTTTCTGTTTTAATAACAGCTTTATTGAGATATAATTGACATCCCATACAATTCACCCATTTAAACTGTTTTTCTCATATTCACAAAGCCGCGCCATAGTCGCCACTGTCTCAGTCCGGGGCCCTGTCACCCCTCCCAGCAGAAGCTCCATCCCTGCTAGCAGTCACTCCCCACCTCCTCCCTCCCCCAGCCTCCTCTCTCTTTACGGATTGGCTTATGCTGGGCATTTCCTACCCATGGTGTCATACAGTTATGTGGAGTTTTGAGACTGTTCCATCCTGATAATCAACAGATGATTTTTAGGGAAGAGCTACTGCACACGAAACACTGGGGTGGGGGTATATATATATATATATATATATATATGGAATTTAATGGCATACACAGGCAGTTTAGATCTCGATTTCTACTTCTTATATATTGCTATTTTTGTAAAGCCATTACAAAAGAGTGACTATATATATAAAAGATTCATGAATATTGGTGTGTGTGTGTGTGTGTGTGTGTGTGGCTGGCTGATGTGCATCTGGGGTGTTCTGAGACCGACCTGGAGGAGGAGTCAGGGTTCGACTGCAGCTTGAGGAGAGAGGAGGAAGGCGTGTTCTGAAGCCACATCTAGTGTGGCTTTGAGCAGGGTTGCTCAGGGCCTGTCACTGTCTTTTGCTCCCAAGACAAGTGCTGCTGGAAGGACAGGTGAATGGGCACCTGCAGGGGCACCTGGACGAGATTTACCACCTCAAACAGAACCTGGCCTGCACCGAGGAGAGAATCGTCTACCTGTCCTATGAGAGAGCCAAGGAGATCTGGGTGAGCAGCCCTGGGGGTCCTTTGTGAGAAATGGCTGATAAGGAGGTGGTGATAGGGACCAGGCCAGCAGAAGATGAGGGAGTCTGCTCTGACACCCCCGGAGCCCAGGGAAGGGATCGTGCCTGGCACTGTGCCCCTGCAGCGCCTGGTCTTTATGATCACGCTGCCCTCTCCTGGGGCCGGGGCCGGCTTAGCCAATCTGGGAACTCGGGCACAATCTGCGACTCTCCAGCTCCTGGGCAGCAGGGACGCAGGGTCCCAGCTTCATGGTCTTCCTCCTGCAGGAGGTCATGGATACCTTCAAGAACCGCATGGGCAAGCTCGAGGCTCTGCAGCAGGTGACCCAGCTGGGGCTGACAGAACGCCCACAGAGCTGGCCCCAGGACATCCTGTGCCACTTGACGAGCCTGCTGCTGAAGCTGGCCACGGTGCTCCTGGTTCTGCTGTCCGGCACTTGTGCCTGCCCCCTGCTGCTGCACTTGCGCCTGCACACATGCACCATGCTCCTGCTCCTTGGGCTCAGCACCCTGGCCTGGCAGAAGCGGCACGCCATCTCTGCCCCAGAGTGGCAGGCCTGGGTCCCCTCCAGGTGGAGATGGTTTGCCAGGGCCTCTCGGCCTCCACCCAAGGGGCCTTAAAAGGCCTGGCTTTGCTAGCTCCTCCCACCTCTCCAGATGGCCACTGCTCAGCTCTGCCTTTCCTGGTTCATCCCTGGCAGCCCGGTGATGCCCACCTGCTTCACACTTCTCTTTCCCACCTGCAGACAGGAGGCTTATAAAAGATGAACATCTCTGGAGTACTGCACCCTTCTCTACCCTGCGTGCCCTCCCGTGACCCAGTGACCCAATGCCCAGAGGCTTGGTTGCCCCCAAATGGCCGGGGCAGCCCCTGTGACATGGTTGTTTTTGGCAAAGAGAAACTACAATTATTTCACAGGGATGGAGAAGCAAGGGTGGGGAGGCGGGGTGGATGGGGGCCAAAGCCCTGGAGGTGGGGACAGGTTCCATTTTCCATTTTCGGGTGAGAGGCAGGCGTTTTCGTTTTCAGGGCTGGCAGAGACTCATGCAGGTGACACCGAAGAAACAGATGACGCCTCTGTTTTGGAAACACTGGAGAGTTCAGAGCTGTCATCCACCTTCTTCCCAAAAAGTTGCAAGATGCAGTTTCGAAACTGGCAGGACAGAAAGGGTTATTGAATAGCAGAGCAGGTAGGGCCAGTGTGCTAGGCTAAATGCAACAGAAGGGCCCTGTGAGGATAGCAGTCCTTATGTGTCACCTTGATGGCTTAGGAGGCCTGAAGCTGAAACTCCAATATTTTGGCTACCTGATGAGAAGAACTGACTCATTGGAAAAGACCCTGATGGTGGGAAAGATCGAAGGCAGGAGAAGGGGACGACAGGGGATGAGATGGTTGGATGGCATCACCAACTCAATGGACATGAGTTTGAGTGAAGTCTGGCAGTTGGTGATGGACAGGGAGGCCTGGTGTGTTGCAGTCCATGAGGTCACAAAGAGTTGGACAGGACTGAGCAACTGAACTGAACTGACGGCTTACACATTCAGAATCTACAAGGAGAATGGAGGAAGGCTCTAGTTACTCCTTGCACAGGTGGATAGTCTATCCCTGACTATTAGGTTATCTGAGTTACCTAATTGACCAGTTGATGGTGACTACTGTGGGCCAAATTGTGTTCCTCCAAAGATACGTTCAAGTCCTAATCCTTGATGTGATTAAGGTACATATTATCATGAGGTCATATTGGAGTAGGGTGGGGCCTTATCCAATAACAGATGTCCTCAGGAAAAGAAGGCAATTTGGATTCAGACACAGAAGAACACCATGTGAAGGTAAAGGGCAGAGATCACAGGGGACTCATCTCCAACGCGAGGAACACCAGAATTTATGGGTACCTGTCAAGACCTAGGAGAAAGAACCAACCCTGCCCACACCCTGATCTCAAACCAAGAGAGAATAGATTTCTGTTGTTTGAACACCCCTAGCTTGTGGTACTTTGTTATGACCGCCCCATGAAACATATACAGTGACGAAAGATGATCCCAGCTAAGGGGCCAATGTCTGGGAGAGTCTCAGAGGCATTCTAGTGAAAAGGAAAGTAACTGTTGTCTTGTTTCTGGTCTGTCAACAAGGGGCCAGGTAAGGATTAGGTAGGCAAGAGCCCACCTCATCTCTTGAACCAAGAGTCTTCTGGCATCAGGAGGACTCTGATCTGTGCTGTGCTGTGCTTAGTCGCTCATTTGTGTCCAACTCTTGGCGACCCTGTTGACTGTAGCCCGCCAGGCTCCTCTGTCCATGGGGATTCTCCAGGCCAGAATACTAGAATGGGTTGCCATGCGCCCCTTCAGGGGATCTTCCCAATCCAGAAATCGAACCCAGTTCTCCTGCACTGCAGGTGGATTCTTTACTGTCTGAGCCATCAGGGAAGCCCAAGAATACTGGAGTGGGTAGCCTATCCCTTCTCCAGGGGATCTTCCTGACCCAGGAATTGAACTGGGGTCTCCCACATTGCAGGTAGATTCTTTACCAGCTGAGCTACCAGGGAAGCCCTCTGCTCTTTGCTACTGAACCCCTAATGGGATATATGCATTTTCCAGATTATATCTCATGACTGAGTTAACAACAATGCTTTGAGAATACAAAGCAGAGGCGTTTCCTATATATTTGGGGCCTGTTCTTGACTACCTCCAATATCAAAACTCTAGCAAAAACATAATTATTGAAGTCAGTAACACCAGAATTGGGCTGAGCAGCAGAAGAGACTCAGCTGAAGACCCAGCAGACGAGGCTGAGGGATCCATTGGCCACACACTCAGCATCTACATACTGAGCACCCACGCTGAACCCATGTGTCTTTGGGGTATCTGCATTGAATCAAAAGAGCAACAT
The DNA here is from genome assembly GCF_019923935.1 of Bubalus bubalis. Classification (NCBI taxonomy): domain Eukaryota; kingdom Metazoa; phylum Chordata; class Mammalia; order Artiodactyla; family Bovidae; genus Bubalus; species Bubalus bubalis. The sequence goes on from NC_059181.1 coordinate 104,726,711, forward strand.
TTCATGTCCTTGTGGAGCTCCATTCCAGAAAATTCTCTCTGAATGCAACAGGAAGGGATAACAGTGTGGAAAGGGTGAAAGCAAAGTTTGAAAGCCTGGAGAATCTGGGAATGCAGACAGCGGTAGAGGAGGGAGAGTTCCAGGGGGGAGAATGGAAAAGCTCAAGAAAAGACAAAGATGGCCTAGGATTCCGCAAGTGAAAGCTAAACCTCAGAAGAGACCCATGGGAAAGACAGGAAATGAGGGCCAAGGGGTGAGCTCTGCTCTTGGTGTGAAGTCCTGGGGACTCCATAGTGGTGTTGGTTATACTCGATAACTTAAACATTACCATGGTGAGATGCGAGGCCCCTGGGAGAGTGGTATTCTGACCCGCAGACCTTTCTGATTATCAAGCCACATCACATCTACTTGACACCTTAGTGGAGTGGACATGATGGATTCAAGGAAGAATAAGGCAAATGGCCCTTCAAAGATGATGGTCACCTGTAATTTTGCAGGAAGTCTAGGAGTCATGGGCAGTTTATGCTGAGGCTCAATATGCCAGCTTCTGATGGCTGCCATCTGGCAAGACCACAGCATGTCCTGCCTGGAGTGACCCACAAAGTTAAGAAGGCCAAAAGTCAGCACAGGCAAGAAAGGCCTCTGTGTCCTTGTCAGAATTGGGGTTTGAATATGGAAAGATTAAGTTCGCGAGAAGAGTTGTGTCTGTGAAATCAAGACGCACATGCCCAGGGTACTCTGTATGCTAGATGCATTCTGGTAATCCTAGGGTGTCTGAGCTCCAGGCTCAGCTAAGGCCAGCCAATGAGATGGGCATGCACACATAGTGCCCTGCAGGAAGTGCCCACTGTCAAGCCCAGAACATAAAAGGATCCAGAGGGACGGCTGTCTGGGGCTGGGTCACTGGTGCCAAGCCTCCCAGGGTTATTTTCCTGGAGGTCATTTTCAGGCAGACACACTTCCTGGTGGGAGCCATCACTGGGCTCTTCCAGGGTCTATCTGCAGTTTGCTCTGCCAACTGTGTGCCTTACCTGGCGGTTCATGAAGACATAGATAATGGGGTTGTAGATAGTGGCACTTTTGGCAAAGTAGGCTGGCAGGGCAGCCACCAGAGGGTGGAAGGCGTAGCCGGGGTGTGCAGCGGCGAAGCAGGCAAAGAAGGTGTAGGGCCCCCAGCAGAGACAGTAGGCGAAGATCATCACCATCACCATGCGGGTTACCTCCTTCTCTGCCTTCTGGGTGGACTCAGATTCTTTCTGCTGCTTTGCCACCTGGGGGAGATGGAGAATCATCCTGGGGACCGTGAGGGGTATCTCAGGAGATTCCCTGCTGCTGACTTCCCTGGTGGCTCAGATGGTAAAGTGTCTGCCTACAATGCGGGAGACCCGGGTTCGATCCCTGGGTTGGGAAGATCCCCTAGAGAAGGAAATGGCCACCCACTCCAGTACTCCCACCTAAGGGAGTGCCTGGCCTGGCCAGGGCTGGTCTTGTGGGAGTTCTTAGAGGCTTTGAGCGGAACTTGGCTAACACCTGCCATGCCCTTGGCTTCGCTTGGTTCCCATCAGGAGGCGGGGAAGGAGCTAATGAGGCTGTTTCCAGCCTCCCCTAGTCCCCTATCAGAGTGTGTCCCCCTGCCCCCACCGCCCTTCCCCACGGTCAGGTCTCAAGGGTGATTGATGGCTGGGGTGTGTGTCCCGTAGCCCAGATTCCACAGCTCATGACTCGCCCAGCCCAAGTTGTGTGTAGCTACCCGTGGAAGTCAGCTAAGTTGCTTCTGATCCCTGACTGCCAATGGGGGGTGGGGGTGGGCAGCGAGAAGGGGGAGCAAATCACAGGCTGAAGGCAGGGGGAGGGGAGCTTATCTCAGCCGTGATGGCCTCCCCTCCACAAAGAGCTGCGACAGCCTGTGCTGAGCCGATTGTGGGCACAAGCCGCTTTGTAGAGGAAAGTCACCACCCCAGAGGCCTCAGACTCTGTGTGCCAGGCCCGGGAGGCACCTTCAGGCCAAGCTGATTGACAAAGACGCGACTTCTGTGTGGTGTTTCGGGCAACTCGGGGGAGTGCAGAGTTCTCAGAAGCCCTTCTCCTGCCTTGCTCTGATTTCCTGCACCCCGGTGGCGGGGGAGGGGACCAGCTTCTCAGGGAGGAGGGTGTGAATGCACCCCTTGGACAGCCCCCTGAAGGGAGCCCTCGGGTGGCAGCCTTTTGAAAATACCCCTTGCTTTGCAGGTTTTGCTTTGGGATCTGGCCGTCTGTGGCTAGCTTTCCTCCCCACCCCCCTCCCCGGGGTCAGCTCTGGGTCCCTCCACAAAGAGAGGGGGGCCATCCCTGCCCACCCTGTACAGGCAGGGCCAAGGGAGCCTCACGTCTGGTTTGGAGGCAGGAGAGCAGACTGTGCGGTCCTCTGTGGCTCCCCTCTGCCTGCATGATCCAGCAGGCAGGAGGGAAGCCAGGAGGGTGAGGCGCTCACCGCTCGGATGGCCAGCCACACTTGCAGGTAGCAGAGGATGATGACGCTGAGTGGGATGAAGCAACACGTGATCATGAGAACGATCATGTACGACTGCACCCCTGGGTAGGAGCTGCCGCTGAACACATCGGGGCCACATGAAGTCTTCAGGCCGTGGGGCCAGTACCTGCAGAGAAGGGCCAGAAGCCCGTGCTGAAATGGGCAGGGACCAGAATCTCCACCCCGGCTCCCCAATGACTTGATTGAGGGTTGTTGGGCTTTTTTTTTTATTATTGTGGTGAAATTCACATTACCCGAATTGACTTTTTTTGCAGTTAACAGTTCAGGGCCATCTAGGACATACACGGTATGGGGCAACTGCCACCTGTCTGCTTCCAGGACATTTTCATCACCACCCCTCAAAGGAAGGCCTTTGGTAGGATTTCTGTAAATCCTTCTCCATCTCTGATCTCATTTTCCCCTCTTTTATTTTTTTTTTTTTGGTGGTAAAACACACATAGGTGGCTCAGACGGTAAAGCATCTGCCTGCAATTGGGGAGACCCAGGTTCAGGAAGGGTCAGGAAGACCCTGGGTCAGAAAGATCCCCTGTAGAAGGAAATGGCAACCCACTCCAGTACTCTTGCCTAGAAAATTCCATGGATGGAGGCGCCTGGTGTGTTACAGTCCATGGGGTCACAAAGAGTCGGACACGACTGAGTGACTTTACTTTCTTTTTTGCTTTACACATAATTAGGAGGTTTGGTACATTCACGATGTTGTGCATCCATCACCAATCTGGTTCTACAACATTTTCATCATTCCCATCACATCCTGTTTTTACAAAGGGGAGGTGGGGCACCCTCTTGCCTTAAGAACAGCTGTGAGCCCCTGAGGATTACATGAACATGTGTTCAACAATCCCAGCTATTGTGGGCATGGGGGCATGAGGAGGGTGACAGACAGAGCCTCGCCTCCATGATGATGGAAGCTTCCCAAAGAAAGAACTTGTTCACCAGCTTGCACCAGAAGACAGAAATGCAGCAGCCTTGTCCCATCCTGCCCACCCAAATATCAGAGCCGCTTCCTTGGAAATTCGGGTCTTCTCCCAAAGAATCCACTTGATGAGGACACTGGTGAGCTGCGACCCAAGGAGCCTCTGCAAAGGGGGCCCCTTAGCAGGTGCAAGAAAGAGGCCTGGGACAGAGTGGGTAAGACTCTGTGTGCCCAGTGATCCAATGTGCCCATGGCCTGAGCCTGCAGTGTTCCTCTCTGAGCTCTCATGAGCTGCTCCTGTCTGGGAGAAACAGACCTTTGCTGAGGCTTGGAGGACCTGTGCCCACGTGGCAGCCAGGCAGAGTCATACAGCTGCAGACCTGGCCTGCTTGAAGGGCCCTCAGGAGGAGTCAGGTCTACTTTCACTTCACTCCTGGGGCCACAGAGGCCCAGAGACAGACAGTGATTTGCCCCAAGGTCTTAAAGTGAATGACGAGTTTGACCCTCCTTGCCCTGTTCTACACACATTGTCTTCCTGGCACCCCGCCTCCTCACCTACTCCAACCAAAGATGGGCGGAGCCGTCCACACAGCAGCCCAGATCCAGGAGAAGGCGATGCCCGTGATGGCCAACTTGGCATCAAATCTGACGTTGCCAAAGGGCTTGCAGACCACCATCCACCTCTCCCAGGAGATGATGGCCAAGGACCAGAGACCGGTGATCCCTTTGGGGCAGAGCAGACATAGGAGGGCTTTGAGTCAACACTTTGCAAGATCAAGAGGGAGAACGCCCCCACCCCCCCCCCCACCTACCTGCAAAACCTGATTCTCCAAAAAGTGTTTTCGGGTCCATGGAGCAGGTCTCTTGGTCAATTTCTTTCTCTAACACCTGTGTCCCCTGTTCCTTCCCTGATGTGCATGCAGCCGCCTCCCTTTGCCCACTCTGGTTCAGCCTCATGGCCCACCTCGCTTCTCATCTCTCTTTTATCTGGCCACCAGCCTTTCTCGTGATACTGTCAATGCAAGTCCTGATGGCCACGTACACCCCTGAGGCCACACTGAGGTGCCACCGTCCCAGCCAAGGCCAGGAAACAGGACGTGTCCGGTGACTGGCACACTCCAGCCGTGGGCATGCCTGCCCTCAGCCCAGGCCTCTCAGCACGGCCTACCTGGCAGCAATCTGTGTGTGGAATTCAGGGCTCCATGAGCTGGGATGGGGCAACAATGTGTTCATTTCCACCAACGTCTGCTGGACACTTGGCCTCCCTTACTCCCAACATGAGTGCAGTAGCGTTAGCAGCACCTGTGGCTTGTCACTTTACAGAGGTGCCAGGCATTTGCCAAGACAACTATATTCATTACCACGTTGACCTTTCAGGGGCTCTCCAGCCAGATACAGTTGATACTTTCATGGAGTGGTGTCCTGAATACTTCTACAAACTACTTTTAATATGAACACTTTGAATGAGGGACTGTGTCATTAAGTCATGTTTCATACTTCAATAACCGTATTTCAGTATCATTGGCTTCCTTGGGAATCTATGGCCCCCAAACTGGTGACCTGAGAGCAGACCTTGAGCAGTTACAAAGGTGGGATGGACGGGATGGAGGAGCCACTCGGGGGCCCTGGCATGAGCTACCCACGGTGCCCAAAGGGTTTGAACTTGGTTAGGTCAGTGAGCAGAGGTGACACTGCCAGTGGCTCAGGTCACTGACCAGGTCCCCTCTCACCTGCCCCGCTAATCCTGTTGTCTTTCTATGGCTCATCTCTTGAGAATCCAAATTGGAGATCACTGTAGGATAATGAGACAAACCCAACATAGATGTGGGTGCCAAGGACCCAGGCATGTGAGCAGGTGGCCATGGGAACTTAAAACCGGGAGGAGGCAGCTGCGAGCCTTTGCTGCTTTGATGGCTGGAGGCCTGGAGACAGGGTGCACGTGCTGAGCACTGGGGCCCTTGGACTCCTTGTCATCTTCGGTGGATGCCAAGCTGCAACCCTGCAGCCCTTGCTTCTCTCCTGGGGGTGTGTGCCCCCGAGGGGTCCATGTCCTCTTCATAGGCCCCTGGCAAGCAGATCTGGCCTCCCAGCATGCCCCAGCCTTGCCTAGTGCTCAGCGTGTGGTGGATGCCAGCCAGCCCTGGTTTCCTCACATCCTCCCGGCTGTTGGCGAGCCTCCTCTTGGTCTCCCCCTCCAATCCCCTCATCCCCATCTCAGCCTGCCATCCTGGGCCTCCTCCGTCCCTTGTCTGCCCACCCAGCCTCCGGCCACCCAACCAGCCTAGCTGTTGGCACCCCACCCTCCTCGCCCACTTGGCGTGAGTGCCCTCGCGTCCTTCTGACCCAACATCCAGCTCCCTCATGGCCTCCTCCAGGTCCCGGTCCTCTAAGGACTGATGGCACCATATTCTCACTATCCAGATGCCCGACAGCACAGAGCAACGAACACAGGGGCTTGGCAGCCAATGGAGATCTCAGCAGAGCCATGACCCATGTAGAAATGAGCGATCAGTCTGGGGAAAGGGACATAGGATCTAGTTTCAATATCTCAGGAGCTCTCCTGGGAATTGCTTCCTTGCCAGGGAAAAACTGACACAGGTGAGCTGAAAGGGCACGTGTCCCAGATTTGAGTGGGAGTCTCATTTGGGGGGCCTCCTGTGCCACCCTGTTCTGGGATTATGTGGATCTGTCTGTCTCCACCCATGCCAGCTATATGGTCTCAAACTGAATGTCACCAGGTCAGGTCTATTTCAGAGCAGACACCTCTAATGGTCCCAGCCCAACTTCCCCAGCAGGTCCATCCCCCTTCAAAGATGTGCTGAGCCTGCGTCCCACAGCTGCCTCTGGTGATTTCGCCCACATGGCGGTCTCCTTTATGTGCAGCAGGCTGGGTCTCCCCCAAACCCAGGCCCCCAGGTGACTTACCACACAAGGAGACAGTGTAGCCCTCCACAACACACAAGGGGTGGCCCAGCACAAAGTAGCCATACATCTGGTTCACAACGCTGATGGTGCTGGCGATGATGGTCTCTGCCAGGTCAGCGATGGCCAAGTTGACCAGGATCCAGTTGAGAGGGTGGCGGAGCTTCTTGAACCTCATGGTGGCTGCCAGCACGAGCCCATTAGTGAAGACAGATGCGATGACCACGAAGACCATCCAGGCGCTGGTGAGGTGGTACACCCATCTGGGAGCGATGTGGTAATTGGGGCCTTCAAAGGGATCTTGAGGCAGGAGGTACAGAGTGAGCAGAGGACTCGGGCAGCTGCTTCATCACCTGTACGGCCACACCTGCCCTTGCCTTTGCAACTGGCCTTAACCCCCTAGCTTTGTTCATCTGCAGGCAACCTTCCCTTGATTCTGTCTCTCAGACCCAAGGCCACGACCTGCTGGAAACACCTGCATGGGCATCCTTGAACTTAACAAAGCATCATCCATGCCAGGTATTGCTCCCTGGTCTGAGTTGCCCACCCACTCCTGGAGTGTGGTTGGCTGGCTCCTGCTCCCCTGAAAGCCCCTCGGTGCCCCGGTGCTGTTGCCTGTGTGCCCTGCACATCATTCTGTCATCAGATCTTTGCTCGTGGTCTCCCTCATACCTGGGTCCTCAGCTGGTTCATACCATCCATTGTGACTCTGTGCCCTTGCCTTCCAGGACCCTTTCCAGATTCCCCAGCTGAGATTTAACTCCATATCGGAGCTCTGCACGTGCGTGTCCTGTCTTTCTCACTGGACTGTGTCTCGTGCATGTACAGTCAGTCCCCCAAGAATAAATGATTGAAGGCCTTTGCTATGGATTGGATTGTGTCCCTTCCAAAAAAAGGCATGTAGGAATCATAACCCCCACTCCCTCAGAATGTGACCTTATTTAGAGAAAGGGTTTGTACAGAGATGATCAAGTTTTGATGACGTTGCTAGGCTGGCCCTAGTCCAATAGGACTTGTGTCCTTACAAAAAAGCAAAATTTGGACACACATGCATTCAGGAGAAGATGGCCGTGTGAAAATGAAAGTAAGGATCAGGGTGGTGTTTCAATAGCCAAGGGATACCATGGATTACCAGAGATTATTATAACCTGGGGGAGGGATACCGTGGATTACCAGAGACTACTATAACCCAGGGGAGGGATACCACGGATCGCTGGAGACTACCATAAACTGGGGGAGGGATACTACGGGTTACCAGAGACTACCATAACCCTGGTGGTGTTCCCTGGTGGCTGGTTTGGGGGATTAGCCACCTGGATGGGTGAGGAAAATCTGATGGTTATCAGCTCTGAGCTCTGCTGTAGAAGGGATAGGCTACCCACACCAGTGTTCTTGGGCTTCCCTGGTGGCTCAGCTGGTAAAGAATATGCCTGCAATGCAGGAGACCTGGGTTCGATCCCTGGGTTGGGAAGATCCCCTGGAGAAGGAAATGGCAGTCCACTGTGGTACTCTTGCCTAGAAAATCCCATGGACGGAGAAGCCTGGTAGCCACCGTCCATGGAGTTGCAAAGAGTCAAACGTGACTGAGCGACTTCACTCACTCACCATAACCCAGGGGAGGGACCTGGAACAGAGTGTCCCTCAGAGCCACCGGGAGGAGCCAACCCTGTCGAGCCCGTGATCACTGGCCTCCTGAACTGGGAGATGATCAATTTCTTTTGCTTAAGCCACCCAGTCTGTGGTGCTTTGTCATGGCAGCTGGAGCAAACACACAGAGAATGAGGAGTAACTCCCCTTTATTATGACAGTGGGTCTACACCTTTCTCTGTTGGAAGGACCTTTCTGCCACCACCATTTTAGCAGATTACTCAACCACTAAGTGATGGAAACAGGATGATGGGGAGAGGGGTTGGGCAGAAGGGCATGGGTCAGCCCAGGAACAATCAACTCATTTTCTTCAACAAATAAATTTCAAGGACATTGAGGGAAAACTTCTAAAAGTATGACTTTGCGTTTATGTTTTTAAAGAGTCCTTTCTTCTTAGAGCTACCTTCTGAAGACTTACAGAGGAAACGATGTGATGTTTTGGATCTGCTTCCAGAAATTGGCAGGAGTGGTTAGTGGACAGGATAGAGAGGAAATAAGAGAAGTGACGGACACCCTAGTGGAGGGGACAAGTGATGGGTACCCAGTGCCATTATCCTCTCCTATTTTGCTAGACACATGAATTTTTGTAAAAAAAAAAATTACAATAAGGAAATCTGGGGCATTGACAAAGCCCCAGGTGCCTCCAGGAAGAGTGTTGTTGGATCTCCATCAGGGACATTCTGGGGTGGAAACCATCAGGTCAATGTGAACTTCACGGTTCTCCACCAGTTTGGTTTGGGAACCCTATTGCTGGTCCTGCTCTGGGTGTCAAGGAGCCGGTGTGACTTCTGGAAATTGTGGCAAGTGAGACATTTTTCCCTTGGACTGCAAGGAGATCCAACCAGTCCATCCTAAAGGAAATCAGTCCTGAATATTCATTGGAAGGACTGATGCTGAAGCTGAAGCTCCAATCCTTTGGCCACCTGATGGGAAGAATGGACTCATTGGAGAAGACCCTGATTCTGGGAAAGATTGAAGGTGGGAGGAGAAGGGGATGACAGAGGGTGAGATGGCTGGATGGTATCACCAACTCAATGGACATGAGTCTGAGTGAACTCCGGGAGTTGGTGATGGACAGGGAGGCCTGGTGTGCTGCAGTCCATGGGGTCACAAAGAGTCGGACAGGACTGAGCAACTGAACTGAACTGAACTGAGACATATTTGAAGGAACTGAAGGTCTTCAGTTGGAAGGAGGGACCTGCGGGGTTAGGGGCTGGGGGTCATTGGCATCTTCAGCTCTCTGACGGGCTGACAGACAAAACCTTGTGACTGGGCCATGCCCAGGGCTGAATGCCAGCTGCCTCAACAGAGTTTTCTACTGTCTGGTGTGGCTGAAGCGCCTTTCCTCAGGAGCCAAGCTAACTTCTTCCCTAGCACATGCCGCCAGGGGCCAAGGGCTCCAGGGTGAGCTTGGACAAGACGACCACCGTGGTCTCTTCTATCCTTAGGCTCTCGAAGGCACTCACCCCGCTCTGGGCCACCCGAGCCTCCCGCTCCTGCCAGCCATTTCCGTTTGGCTTTGGGAGATGCAAAGATGAGTTAGGCCCAGGTTCCTTCCCCAGGAAGAGAGCCCCTGCATAGACGCAATGGGGTTGAGGGCAATGAGCGCTCACTAGCAGTCTAGGACAGGGATTCTCAGAGGCTCTGTGAAGCCAATGTGGTTTAAAAATGCACATTCGATATGATGGTGTCCTTAGGGGCTTCCCTGGTGGCTCAGATGGTAAAGTGTCTGCCTGCAATGCAGGAGACCTGGGTTCGATCCCTGGGTCAGGAAGATCCCCTGAAGGAGGAAATGGCAACCCACTCCAGTAGTCTTGCCTGGAGAATCCCATGGACAGAGGAGCCTGGTGTGGGCTACAGTCCATGGGGTCACAAAGAGTTGGACATGACTGAGTGACTTCACTTTCTTTCTTTCTTTCTTTTTGTATTCAGAAAGTACCCCCCCATTCATGGCATCATAAAAGCTAAGGGGAGCAAAGGGGTACAGAGGCTCTCTGGGGTGGATGGGTGGCCAGCCAGCACCCCATTTGCAGCCACTTGGGCCTGTGTCCCCGGAGGGCTGTTCCAGCCAGTCCGACCCAGCCTGCTTGCTCACCTCTGGTGGAGTTGCTGTTGGTGTAGGTAAAGATGCTCCCCTGGGTGCTCTCCTCAAAGTTGGCCTGCGGCTGCCCACCTGCAAGCCTTTGGGGGCCCCATGCGTGGGCCATGGCTCTGCAAAGCCCTGTCCCTGATGCCCGCCGGTCCTGGCACTGCCCGGGGGGCCACAGTGCTTTATACCAGCCTGTGGGATCAGCCCAGGCCTCCTCACCTTAAAAGCCCCCAAACCCTTCACCATCTGATCTCTTAATTGGGCCTGGGACTTAGACCTCTTCCTCCCCCAGTGCTGGGCCTGCTGGCTCCTGGGTGAGCCCACGAGGGTGGCTCAGAGGGATTTGCTGGGAGCCAAACTCTGAGCCAGGGTGCTGCAGGGGCTGCCGCGGGCCCTCGCTCCTGTTTCCCTGTCCTCTCTTCCTTTCTACAGTCCAGCACCTGCTCTAGGCCAGGCAGGCCCAAGCAGCGGGCTTTTCAGTCCAGAGCCCAGCCCTGCTTTTCACAGCAGCTCCTCCCCAAGCAACTTTGGGGGCCTCGGGCCGGGACCTGGAGCCTCCTGGAGGGTCAGGCCGCATTGAGGGCCCAGATGGATATGAGTTGGACCACTGGGGCTCCTTCCCCAGGAAGGGATGGACATCCCACCATCCATCCGGCTCTCCCTGCCCCTCCTACCTTGCTCCCCATGAGCTGCAGCTCACCTGGTCACCAGGGGGCTCATCCAGGACCCCTAGAAGCCATCCTGAAGCCCCCAAAGGTGCCCACAGGCCCCACCTGTCCAACTCTCCTTCCCTGAACTCACAACTTTCCTTGGACTACCCTTTACTAGGACTTCCTCTAGACGTGCCTTCAAAAGCGAACCTCTCTGCAGAATGTTCCAGACAGGCTGGCTCCGCTGTCCCGTTGCACCCACTGCTGTATGGCTGCTGCTGGCTGAGCACTTGGCAGGGGCACCAGTTACCTAGAAATCGCTCGATTCTCCAGCCTTGCCTGTCTCCACACAAGAAGGCATATACGCACACTCAGGGCAGCATCATTCACAAGAGGTCAAACTGACCCAAAGTCAAATCAACAGGTGAATGGACACCCAACCAAATGTGGTATATCCACGTACTGGAATATTATAAAGTCATAACAAGGGATGAAATCGTGACACATGTTACAACATGAAGGAACCTCGAAAAGATGATGTTAACTGAAAGGAGAAGACACAAACGATCTCAGATGGTGGAAGGCCCAGAATAGACAAGCCCACAGAAACAGCAGATTGGTGGGTGCCAGGGGCTGGGAGGAGGGGCGCGGAGAGGGATTCCTTAGAGAAAGAGATGCCTTGGGCGGTGATGAAATAATTCTAAAATTAGATGGTGATGGTACAGCGACTGTGGAAAACAGTTGGGCAATTCCAAAGATTGAAAAATAGAATTACCATGTGACTCAGCAATTGTCCTGAGTACATGCCCAAAAGAACTGACAGGGCTTTTGTTCACAGCATGAACAGAGTGTGTTCAATGGCACTTGATGTAACGAGCTCAGATCCCAAGAACGCCATCCCAGGTTCTTCCAACTTCCAAGGCCATGCTTTTCTCTCAGGCCTAGATTGCAGGGGGCTCAATCTGCCTGTCCCCACCCGTGTCAAAGAATCAGCACATCAGAGAATGAGAGCTGTGCTCCCTCTGAGTGCTGGCTGCAGGACCGCCTGTTGCTAGCAAGGCCATGGACCGGCTGGGTGGTTTTGGGTAGGATGATCCCACCATCTCAGGCCAGGTTCACCTTCTGTCTAAAGGAAGAAGACCCATCCTGCCTGCCCCCATCCACCCCACCCTCTCAGGGGGCTGCCAGTTGGATGGGGGGAGGGTGCTCCCAGGGCTGCTATGCCATTGGGAAGCCCTTTGTGAATGTGAAGTGCCATCTCAGCCGGACATCCAGACATGCCTGGGGAGCTTCCAGCCAGAGCCTCAGAGCTGATCCATCCCACCTGCTGCCCCCAGACCCTGGGGAAGGGGGAGAGGGAGCAGAGGTGATAGCAGTGAGTCCTGTACAATCCCCCACCGACCGTCTGCAGAGTGGGGGTGCTAATTGATGATTAGGGCTAACAGAAGATCAAGTCCCGTTTTAGCCAAAAGCAGATTACTGCCCTGGAAAGTCCCCTAGCACTTGGGTGCACACGTGTGCTCCCCGAGGCCTAGCGAAAGCTCACTGGAGTCCTGCATGCGACCCAAGGTGGAAAGAAGGGGCGGGGTTCTTGGGAGGGAGCTGGAGACCAGGAGGGTGGGGCCAAAATGTGAATGAGCAGCAGCTGGAGAAGGAGGCCTGCGAGGAAGGAGAAGGGGCCAAGGCGGGAGGCTTGAGTGCTTGGGGAAATTGGGGCTCCTGGGCCAAGGCGAGGCCCTCCACGGGGCCCTGGGCCTCCTGCCCTTGCCCCACTTGGGGCCCCTCTGGCCAGGCTAGAAGAGGAGATGCCAGACTTGTCTCTAATCCGACTATGGAGCAGTGACTCGATGCAGGGTGCTGATTAGCAGCCTCGGAAGCTGTCACCTTGATTCCGCTCTTGGCTCTGGCCAGTAGACCAGGGGCTTAGTCATGAAGAGTCCGTGGCCACCACCACAACATGGCAAGGAATCCTTTGGCTGTTTGCCTTTGGCCTTTTTTTTTTTTAAACTGTGATAAAATATACATGACATCAAATTTAGCATCTTGACCATTTCTAAGTGTCCAGTTTGACAGCATTAAGTACATTCACGTGGGTGTGTGGCCATCCCCACCGGCCATTCCCAGAACTGTCCATGTTCCCCAGTGGAAACTCTGTCCCCATTAGACACCAACACCCCCTCCCCTGTCCCCCTCTCTCTGTCTAGGGTCTGACAACTCTAGGCACCTCATACAAGTGGAGTCATATGGGGTCTGTCCTTGTGTCTGCCTTCTCTCACTTAGCACAGTATTTTCAAGGATTATCCATTGCCTTTGTGTTTGGCAAAGATTTATATACATTGAATTTTGATTTTTCTGTGATGAAATATAACTCCATTTCCATTTTTGTTTCTGTTGAAAAGTTCTTCCAACTTAAGCTCTTTAGATATCTGTAAACAGGGACCTTGGATATGAAGTCTAAAGACAAGGGCGGGCTGTTTCCCCATTTCTGTGACCATTCCACCAAGTCCCGATGGCTCCACTCAGACCTGATAGTGAAGTGAGTGAAGTCAAAGTCGCTCAGTTGTGTCTGATTCTTTGCGACCCCATGGACTATACAGTCCATGGAATTCTCCAGGCCAGAATACTGGAGTGGGTAGCCTTTCCCTTCTCCAGGGGATCTTCCCAACCCAGGGATCGAACCCAGGTCTCCCGCATTGCAGGCAGATTCTTTACCAGTTGAGCCACCAGGGAAGCCCAAGAACACTGCAGTGGGTAGCCTATCCCTTCTCCAGCAGATCTCAGAACTGATAACCATCAGATTTTCCTCACCCATCCAGGTGGCTGATACCCCAAACCAGCTAAAAGTTCCTCATCAGTCTAGTCTGCAAACGCTCACCTCGGGCCCACATTCCTAATGCATCTGTCTTCTGTGGCTACCCTCCAGGACCTTGAGCAAGTCAGCCACCATCTCTAGAGTGCATGTCCTCGTTGGAAACATAGGGAGAACATTTACTTGGTGTAACGCCTGAATGAGGTCATCCTCTTGAAAAGTTCTAGCCGTTCATTCCACAGCTACCCAGCAAGCGTGTTTTGTGGCCAGGCCCTGTTCTCAGCTCTGGGTGAACAAACAGAGTCCTCTTGCAGCTGCCCTGCTCGTTGAGGGCAGGAACAATACAACATGAACATTAGATGCAAGAAATAAGCTGTGTCAAGCAGGATGGAGGACGGGAACAAGAGAACAAATGGAAAAAATTAAAATTAAAAAAGAGAACAAATAGAATGTAGAGAGTGGGGAGAGAACGGATGTCCATTTTCATAGGGCATCATGGTGGGACTCTCTGGGAAAGGGACATGTGAGCAAAGTCTCAAAGGAGGGAGGGGGCCATGCGGAGATCTGAGGAGAGCATCCCAGGAGAGAGCCCGGAAGTAGTGCAAAGGCCCTGGGGCAGGAGCGTGCCTGGTATGTTAGAGGCACAGTAAGGAGACCAGGGCAGCTGGAGCAGAGTGAACTAGTGGGGCCTAGGAAATGGAAGATCACAGAGGGAATGAGGGCCAGTGTCTCTGTGTGTCTCGGAGGCCATTTTCAGCATGCTAGCTTTCACTGTGAATGAAATACAGAGCATGTTATGATTTTTGGAGTGAAAGTGAAAATCACTTTCATCTAAAGTGATTTAGATGATGGCACACTCTCTCTGGTCGATGTTCTGAGAGTGTTAGGGGCCAGGGAGGTAGCAGGGGTATTGTGTAACAGGCCCTGTGGGCATCCAGGTGATAGAGTGTCAAGGCAACCAGCAAGCAGGGCTCGCAGAGTCTCTGAGTGGCTGTGGTGGAAGCCGGTGAAGGAAGGGAGGAGTCAAAGCCAGCTCCAAGGCTTGGGAACTGAGTAAGCCCAAGATGGAGTGGTCCGCAGTCCAGAAGTCAGGGCGGTGGGGGTGTGGCTGGTGGAGGGAAGGTCTGAGTGGCAGGAATCCAACTGAGCAATGACAAGAAGCCACCATCTCAACCCACAGATGTTACCCAAAGAGGACGGGCATGCTGACAATTTGATCCCAACGGATGTGAAAATTTAGATGAAATGGACAGACTCCTAGAGAAACACAAATTAACCAAATAAGCCTGAGAGGAAAACAGGGAATCTGAAGAGCTCTGTATCTATAAAGACACTGAAGCCCTAACTTCAAAGCTCCCCACTAGGACTGCCTCTGTTCTGTTCCTCATCCCTACAAGGCTTCAGTTGATTTTTGGCTGGAGGAGGACTTTTTTGGTATCACCTTCATCAGTAATTCCCACACCTTTGCAGCTCATCCATAGGTCTTTATTCCCACCCCAACAACAGAATTAACAAGGGATACCTAAAAAGTTTGGGTGCAAATACCTGAAATTTGAATGGATTAAAAGTTGCCATGCCTCTGTCCCCCAATTCTGCTCGCTGTGACCGCCACTGAGGAGAAACACACAGCTTTGTTTATTTCCAATGTTATGGAATTTAACTCCAAAAAACCTGTTGGGATTTTGTTGCTTTTTCTTTCTTTGTTTCTTCTTCCTTGTATTTGAAATTTTATTTTTTTCCTTTTTACTTGGAGAGAAAAGTGTTTTATTTCCAATCTGATCTATACTTATAATCCAGTTCACAGGCAAGCCTTAAACTGCAATTTCCACTGTAATTAAACTATTTAGTTTGGAATATAAAGAGCCTTGAAAAAGACATATTCTCCAAAGCCAGTTACAAAAGGACATGATTCCATTTTTTAATGAGATTCCTAGAGTAGTCAAAGTCACAGGGATAGAATGTAGGAGGGTGGGGGGCTAGGGGCTGGGGGAGGGCAGATGTAGAGTTAGTGTTTCATGGCCCCTGGTTGCACCAAATGTAACACTACTGAACTGTACATTTAGAAATGATGAGCTTAAGTGTGTGATGCAAATACAAATGAAAATATATATATATATATATATATATATTCTTCATGACGCCATCAACGACATAACACCCCTGTTGTGACTTTTGGCAACAGCGTACCCCATCAAGGGAGAAGTGCTCAGCCACCCCCTGCGACTAAAAAGAACACCAAGAAGTCATTACTTGGCTGGCACTGAGATCTCTGTGGGTCTGTGACGGCGGGCGGCGCTGTCCCTTCGAAAGTGTTGGTGTCCGGGTTGCGACCACTGCAAAGAGGCCAACCAGGCATCTGGCTGAGCTCGAAGCTGCGTTGGGCCAGAGCCTGGGGTTTGTGGGAGCCGCCCCTGCCCACCTGAGGCCCAGGGGAAGCGTCTGATCTCGCAGGAACGTCCCGTGGGAGGGGGAACCCCAACGCCAGCTCGTGCAGCGATGGGGCGCTGAGCTTGGGGGAACCGGCGGGAAGGCGTGGGAGGGGCTTCCCGCGGCCACGCCGCTGACCCTTCGAGCATCGAACGGAACCGCTGACAGCTGTGGCATGTGTGCCAGCCTCCGAGTCCGCACTGGCGTGCAAAAATGCTTCGCTGGGTGGGATCGACTTGACTTTTCTAACCCCTATCTCTCGGTGCGGGGACCCCATGGGGGCGAGGGGCGGGGTCTCCGGGGCGGGGGCGGGAGGCGGGTCCTGGAAGGGATCTGCTCTGGGCCCGGCGCCGGCTCTCGGGCGCCCTCTCCTGGCGCCGCTGTGCCACTCCCCACGGCTAGGCCTCGGCGCGCGGCCGCCTGGGTCGCTTCCGCCCTCTGCACCTCCAACCCCAGCTCGGGTTCGGTCCTGTGACCCCTCGGGTCCGCGCACCGAGCTCCCCGCGCGGCATTGGGCCGGCTCCGGAGGGGCTGGATCCCGGTCGGTGCGCCCCGGGGACGCCTGGGACCCTTCCTGCCGCCCTGCTGCCCTGCCACGCCCTCGTGGCTTCTGGTCCGACAGATTCTTCCATTTGCCCGTTGTCTGTGCCTCCTGGTTCCACGAGTGTGAACTGGGGGGTGGCGGGGGTTTCTGCGCTTTTAAAAGTAGAGGAGTTCAGGTGTTTTGCTGCTCCCTACTCCTCCCTGCACCCAGAAATCTCATTGTCTTTTTTTTTTTAATTAGTTTTAAAATTGTGGTAAAACACACATAACAGAATTTACCATCATAACCATTTCTCCGTGTACACTTCAGTGGCATTAGTACATTAGCACAGTCTTCCTTGTTCTTTTGGTATTGAGATCACGAATCTCATTTGTGGCCCAGTTAAAATTTTAAAACATTTTCACTATCACAAACAGTGGAAATCAGACAAAAGCTTACCCAATATTTATGCAATTAAATTATCAACAAGATGTGCGTATGCAATATGACTCCCTTTTACTGTCCACCCTGGTTACGAATGAAATTCCAAACAGAAGCCTAGGGAGAAGCCGTTTTAACAGTACTGTTTGCTGTAGCTCAGGTCTCTGTGGTTTTATTGTGTGTATTCATGTTATCTGTTACTGTGTGTGTTCCTTTTGTCTGTTCTGCCTTTTATTCACACTTCAATGAGAGATATGCTGCTTTGTTTTCATTGTTCTGGAAAGGTTTTTACTGTATTTGATTCAGGGAGCCAAATGGAAGGTGCCACTATTTTTCTGGGGAAGTGACCTGTTTGCTCCTCTGTGAGGCTGTGAACTTCCACATCTTAGGAGATGCCCCAGGCCATTTTCTGACCAGTCTATTTGAGCTTTCTTCTCTAAGTCTGGATGTCTGAATCTGATCAGTTGCCCTTTACCTTATAAGTGACATTTCTGGTGAGGTTGTGATTATGAATTCAGTTTATCCAGAGGCTCACCTTGGATGGACCGATGCAAATGACCGCTTTCCTCTGAAGCCCGGTGACCCTTGGGAAGAGGCCCAGCACACCCTTGGCAACTGCCTTTGGTCAAGTTCTTCGCTGACTTTGGCCCATGTGCTGGTATTAGGAGGTGAGGCCTTTGGACACTGATTAAATCATAAGGGCAGAACCCTTGTGAATGAGACTATGCCCTCATAAAAAAAAAGTCTGAGAGAGACTTTTGCCATGTGAAGATACTTTTGCCTTCTGAAGAAAGCCAGAAGTCTGAAATTCCAAAGAGGGCCCCCACTTGACCATGCTCATATCCTCATCTCTGACTTCCAGCCCCCAGTGCTGGAAATCAGTGAGCGAAATCACTGTTTGTGGTTCATAAGCTCTTCCAGCCTATGGTATTTTGTCACAGGGGCCTGAACAGACTAAGACAGGAAATTGCTAATGAATAGTTGGGGTGCTGCTGTAACAAATACTTAAAAATGTGGAAGCAGCTTTGGAACCCTGTTGGGAGTAGAGGCTGGAAGAGTTTGGAGGTGAGTCTGACAAGGACCCAGAAGTTAAAGAGGAGAACCTCGGTCTTCCCAGGGAAGGCCTAAGGGGTCGTGAGCAGAATGTTAGTAAAGGTGTGGATGGTAAAGGTCATTCTGATGAGGTTGAAGAACAGAAATGAGGAAGAAAGGCCCTCTCTGTTAGAAAACGGCAAAGAACTTGGCTACCCCGGGTTCATGCCCTTCTAGTGTTTTGTAAAAGGTCAAATGTGTGAGCGTGAAATTGGATGTTTGGTGAAGGTGCAGCTTGCCTTCCTTTGAAAGCTCACTGTCCAATCTGAAAACAGAGAAATGACTTAAAGATGGAATGACTCATCCAAAGGGAAGCAGAACTTAACATTTTGGAAAATTCTCAGCCTTCCCATAGTGCAAAAAAATGGGAACACGTGTTCTGCAGAGAGTACTAAAGGCGTGGCTGAGCGAGCATTTGATGAGCAGACTGGCTTGACTGTGGCCACCCCAGCTGGAACTGAAGGGGACGGACACAGGAAGGAGTGAAGGGAGGCCGTGGGACTTCTCAGAGTTTATGAGATGGGACAGTGTGACGATTCTTTAAGACCCAGGGTGGACCCCAAAGGCTACTCAGAGATCGTCAGCACTACCTGCTCCAATCCAAGGCCAGCGGGGTTGGGGGGCAGGGTATTGTCTGGGTTTTGTCAGGCCAGATGATCTCCATCCAACTGGTGGGGCAGGCCAGAGACCAAGGCAGAGGGCCTCGGCCTGGGGAATATACCCAATGCAGCTGTGGGGCTGGGTCCATCCCCAGAGCCCTCAGACTGGCCGAGCCACGGGCATGTGACTGGAGCCCGGAAGAGCTGCAGGCACCCGACCCTGGTCAATTAGAGCTGCTGCGTGGACAGTGCCCAGCTAAGCCCTGGGGACAGGGACCCTGCAGCAAGTCCGGAAGTCTGGGCTCCCGCTCGGCTGGATCTGGTGGGCAGAACACTGCGGTCAAGAAGCTGATACTCGAGGCTTTGCGTTTGATGTTTTGCCAGACCTTCTTGACCTGTCGGCTCTTTCCTTCTGGTGTCTCCCTTTTGAAATGGCAGTGTCCAGCCTCTACCTGTCCTGTGGTTGTATTTTGGAAGCACAGAACTTGCTTCCTTTAGCAGTTTCCAGCTGGAGAGGAGTTTGCCTTGGGACAAATTGGATATCAAGTCTGACACAGAGCTCATTTAGATGCTATTTACACGTGTCTTTGGTAGCTCAGTTGGTACAGAATCCGCCTGCAATGCAGGAGACCCCAGTTCGATTTTTGAGTCAGGAAGATCCTCTGGAGAAGGGAAAGGCTACCCACTCCAGTATTCTTGGGCTTCCCTTGTGGCTCAGCTGGCAAAGACTCTGCCTGCAATGCAGGAGACCTGGGTTTGATCCCTGGTTTGGGAAGATCCCCTGGAGAAGGGAAAGGCTACACACTCCAGTATTCTGGCCTGGAGAAATCTGTATAGTCCATGGGGTCCCAAAGAGTTGGACGTGACTGAGCGACTTTCACTTCACTTCACCTTTGGACTCTAGACTTTTGAGTCAGCGCTGGGACCAGTTAAGACTTTGGGAGCTGTCAGGATGAAATAAATAATATTTTGCATATGAGAAGGATATGTCTTTAGGCAGGGGTCCAGGGTCAGAGGGGTAAGAGAGATATAAATGAATAAAAGTCAAGGTTAATACACTATCAAAAGACCAATTCCTCTATCAAAAGACAATTGTGGGCTTTTGAATCCACATGGGATCCAGTGAATCTGCACCTGGCTCTATAGTTATCATCTTCGGGTTTTCTGGAACATTTTCTCCATGGTAGTACTTCCTGTTCACATGGTGACATCAGGGAAATCTAACATGATCCTGATGTCAATGGGCTGTGAAGTACAATCTGCACAGGCGTAACCTCTTATTAATTGAGAATGAGAGAAAGAGCGAGAAGAAAAGGTTTCAGTGTGTGACTATTAGCAAAAGGGACACCAAGGATAATCCCCCCAAATGCCAGGACAGATTATGACAACTGGTTCTTCCTCATCAATTTCACTTGTTCCCTGATCGTTTTTGATAATTTCATCTTGCTCATGGGTCTTTGGCCAGCAGCCCACCTCAGGAAGTCATTTGCTTCTGGTCAGGGTTGATCCTAGCAATCTTGAGCTTTTGTCCCCTCTTGCTTGACATGGGTTCTTCACATGGTTTCTGGTTGTTCTCAGGAGTTTATATACATTGGATGATTTGGGCTGGATTCAGGTGTTATCTGCTCTCTAGTGCTTACCGAGCTACCCTGAAATCACAGTGATTTGTTATTTCTGAGTTGATGTATTGGCTGAGCTCTGGGGGGTGTTCTTTCATCCACATGGTATTGGCTGGGGTCCCTCTTGTGACTTGATTTAGCTGGGTGCATAGCCAAGGAGGCCCAAGCATTCTAGATGGCCTCAGTCCCATGTCTGGCAGTTGGTTCTGGCTGAGCTGGGTTTTATTATTCTCTTCCACGTGGCATCTCATTCTCCAGGGTCTTTCTCTATGTGGGGCCTCTCAGGAAAAATAGCCCAAACTTTTTTCCCATGGGACTGGATTCCAAGAGGGTAAGTACAGAAACTGCAAAGTCTCTTCTGCTTAGGCCTGGAAGCCACCCCGTATGACTTCTGCCACAGTCTTTTAGTCAAAGAAAGTAGCAGGGCCAGACCTGGTCAGGAGAAGGGGAAAGAGACTCTGCCTCTTGTTGGGAGGAGGAGTGGTCCAGGTGTATTGCAGGAGGATGTGCAGAATGGGAGCCACTGCAGGGGTCATCTCTGCCCATCCACTGAGAAATGCTGCCCATGCCCACATCTGAGAGAAAACCCAAGACCCAGGAAGACACTGTTCAAAGTTGGCCAGGATACCCAAGTTGATACTGTCTTGTGGGGCCATGTGTTTCCAGCCACCTTGGGCCTGACAATCTATTTTGTGTATCCCTAAGACTGTTAATAAGCAAAGGGATTTTAAACCTTGGAATATGCTCCATGGGTTTCCCAGGTGGCACTAATGGTAAAGAACCCACCTGCCCATGCAGGAGATGTAAGAGACACGGGTTTGATCCCTGGGTTGGGAAGATGCCCTGGAGAAGGGAATGGCTACCCACTCCAGTATTCTTGCCTGGGAAGTCCCATGGACAGAGGAGCCTGGTGGGCTACAGCTAATAGGAGTCCCAAAAGAGTGGGACACAACTGAGCAACTTAGCACAGCATGATCTCTCAGCAGGTATAAAAGTCACTGTGCTGACTGCTTATCTCAGCTCTTGCATGAAAATAGGAGCATGTAAAAAAAATTTATCTTAAAAAAATTTATAAGAAGTTAGGCAATTGCCAAAACATATTTTAAGTGTTTTTATTGAAGAGCAATTTATATAACATAAAATTAACCATCTGAAAGTGTACAATTCAGTGGCATTTAGTACCTTCACAGTGCTGTACAACTATCACTGCTGTCTAATTCCAGAACACTTTCATCATCCCAAACAGAAATCTAGTGCCTGTTAACAGTCACTCGCCATTACCTGCTCCCCTCAACCCTTGGCAACCTCCCATTTTACTTTCCATCTCTATGGATTTGCCTGTTCTGGACATTCCATTTAACTGGAATCATGCAATATGTGGCCTTTTGTGTCTAGCTTCTTTTGCTGAGCATCATGCTTTTGAGATTCATCCAAAATGTAGCATGAAGCAGTATTTTATTCCTTTTTGAAGTGAAGTGAAAGTCGCTCAGTCGTGTCCGACTCTTTGCAACCCCATAGACTATAGAGTCCATAGAATTCTCCAGGCCAGAATACTGGAGTGAGTAGCTTTTCCCTTCTCCAGGGGATCTTCCCAACCCAGGGATCAAACCCATGTCTTTTTATTAAAGACATAATTTATTTATGTATATAATAATTTAGATATTTTCAAAAATATAAAATCCTCCACTATTATTGTGGTGTATCAATTTCCCTTTTTACATCTGTTAATGTTTGCCTTGTGTATTATGGTACTTCTATGTTGGCTGCATATATATTTACGGTCATTATGTCTTTCCGCTTGGATTGATCTTTTGATCACTATGTAGTGTCCTTCTTTATCTCTCATGACAGTCTTTATTTTCAAGCCTACTTTGTCTGATGTAAGTATTGCTACTCTGGCTTTTTTTTGATTTCCATTTGCATAGAATACCTTTTCCCATCCCTTTATTTTCACTCTGTATGTATCTTTAGATTTAAAGTGAGTCTCTTGTAGGCAGCATATATATGGTCCTGTTTTTCTATCCATTCAGTTAGTCTGTGTGTTTTGGTTGGAGCATTTAGTCCATTTATATTTAAGGTAATGTAGTGGAAATCACTGCCACCAAATAGAAAAGAGAATGAAAAGAAATGAGGACAGTTTAAGAGACCTCTGGGAGAAAATCAAGCACACTACTATTCACATTGTGGGGATTGCAGAAGAAGGAGAGAGAGAAAGGGACTGAGAAAAAATTTAAAGAGATAATAGCTAAAAACTTCCCTAACCTAGGAAAGGAAATAGGTACCCAAGTCCAGGAAGCACAGAGAGTCCCAGGCAGGATAAACCCAAGGAAAAACACACCAAGATACACTGTAATCAAAATGACAAAAATTAAAGACAGAATATGAAAAGCAGCAAGGGAAAATAAATACTATACAAGGGAACTCCCAAAAGGCTATCAGCTGATTTTTCAGCAGGAACTCTGAAGGCCAGAAAGGGAGTTGCATGATATATTTAAAGTGATCAAAGGGGAAAACCTATAACCAGGAATACTCTACCCAGCAAGGCTCTTGTTCAGGTTTGATGGAGAAATCAAAAGCTAAAAAGATTCAGCATCAACCAACCAGCTTTATGACAGATGTTAAAGGAACTTCTTTAGGTGAGAAAGAAAAGGCCACAATCAGAAACAAGAAGATGACAAAATGGAAAATCTCACTGGTAGAAGCAAACACACCAGAAAGGTAGGAAATCATCTACACACAAAGTTAGTAGGAGGTTAGAAGACAATAGTAGTAAAATCATCCGTATCCATAATAAGCAATTAAAGTGAAAGAAAGTGAAGTCGCTCAGTAGTGTCTGACTCTGTGACACCATGGACTGTAGCCTACCAGGCTCCTCCATCCATGGGATTTTACAGGCAAGAATACTGAAGTGGGTTGCCATTTCCTTCCCTAGGAGATCTTCCCAACCTAGGGATTGAACCCGGGTCTCCCACATTATAGGCAGATGCTTTACCATCTGAGCCACCAGGGAAGTCTTAAGCAGTTAAGGGATACACAAAACAATCAGACATAAAATATGACATCAAAACCAGTATTCATGAGTACAAATGCAGGGTCTTTAAAATGCATTTGAAATTAAGAGATCAGCAACTTAGGGGTTTTCCTGGTGGCTCAGCTAGTAAAGAATCTGCCTGCAGTGCAGGAGACTTGGGTTTGATCCCTGGGTTGGGAAGAGCCCCTGGAGAAGGGAAGAGCTACCCACTCTCCAGGCCAGTATTCTGGCCTGGAGAACCTCATAGGATTCTGTATAGTCCATGGGATTGCAAAGAGTTGGACACGACTGAGCGACTTTCACTTTTATAAGGCTTCCCTGATATATATGTATGTGATAGAACAATAACATACAGATATATATAGATTGTTGTACAAAAACCTCATGGTAACTGCAAAACAAAAATCTATAATAGATATACAGACAATAAAGATGAATCCAAACATATCACTAAAGATAGACATCAAATCACAAGAGAACAAAAGAAGAAGCAAAAAAGACCTACAAATCCAAAGCAATTAACAAAATGGCCATAGGACTATACATATGGTGCATTCTGATCAGGCTTCATTTCTCCTGGACCCCCCCCCACTGCCTCCTGCGTTACTCACATGTGCTGTATGGTGGGTCACTCAAGCCAGGCAAAGGGGCAAACCTTGCTGTTCTCCGGGCCCTGTCAGAGGAGACTGGTCAATTGCTGGATAAGAGCACAGCAGGCGCCCTGGAACCAGAAATGCCCGTGGCCTTGACAGTGTAACCAGAGTCACAATATTTGATAACAACACACAGGAGAAAGTAACACGATAACCAGTAAGAATTTTAGCTCCTCTGTGAAGGATGGTCCTTTGCTATTTGTTCTGTTTGCTTGTTTCTTTACTTATAATTGGCCTCAGTTCTGAAATAACCATACCCAGGAGCAGCAGGACAGCACCTCTGCTAGCAGAATTTTGAGCTCTCAGTGCCTAGGATGGCAATGCAAAAAACTCCACTCTCTCGGTAGAATACCTGTGCTGAAAAGATACGATTACTTAAAGACCCTTTCTCTTCTGCGTGCTCAGGCTTCTCTACTGTATTATACATAAGCTTTTAAAACATTTACTGACTTATTACACTTTATATGTATTATGCAAATTGACACTTACAAACAGTGACAGTGAAAGATGTTCCAGTGGCAATGTCTTTAAACCATTAAGATTTTAAGGTTTTGAGTATAATGAAAACCACTGTGCTGAGCACAAAGCAATGTTTATACTACAGTAATTTTCTGAATTTGAGTGTCATGAAGGGAGTTTTGTTTATACACAGACAAGAATGTATCAGCAAAAAGTGATCATGTCCTTCTGTATTCTCTGTCTCTATGAATTTTAATTCCTTTGGAGATTGTCCGGGTAAAGATTACTTGCTGATTACCTCAATTTATTATTCACCCAAGGTCTCAAAGTCAATGGATTAGGGAATCTTAGAAATTATAGTGGGTCAAGATAGAAGCAAACTACGATCACAGTTCATGAATGAATCACTCACTGTACAAAATGGAGTAGCTTTGTAGGGTTACATAATTACTGCTATTGTTGGAAATTTAAAAGGATCAATTGTTAAAAAACACATTATTTTAACTCAATTAAGTTCAACTCATGTGTTTACATTTACAGAACCATAGCTATTTAGTCTAAGAAGTCCTAACATATCTGATCTGTAGGATAACTCTCAGGAGTTTAGGAAGTTACATTTAATAGTTTCTTGTAAAAAATTAATAAATACATCTCAAATCTTGCAAAAACCCAAATGTAGTGTTTTCATGGTATTTTGTATTGTGATAAAATTAGGGAGAAGACAGAGCTATCTTTTAAATGAAAATTAATGAAACAATATATTCAAGGATTTACTTTGCATAGAAATACTGAAGGAGCTAGGAGTTTGAGATTATTCCCTTGGCTTTATTTTATCAAGTGGAGTACAAGTAAGGTCACGACTTGATACATGGGTCCAAACATTTTAATCACAAGATTAAAACAGGGTTGTGTCATTTGGAGATGAATGCAGTGACTGGGGCCTTTGCAACCTGAGGCCACCCAGTTAAATGGCCTTAGAATCCCATGACTGGTGGGAACTTGAGAAGACTCCCAAGTGTTGGAGCCTGGTCATTGCCCCTGGAGGTGTGTGGAGCAGGCAAACCTCTTGGCTTTCCCATTCCAATTTGGCTCAAAGGTCACTGCCCCGTTTATCTCTCTTATGTTGTTAAAGCCCTTGACATATTGGTAAGTGTGTTTAATACGGAAAGGGTTCCTGAAGCTTCTTGGTCTCTGTTAACATTTGGCCTGATAGTAATATGTGTTTCCTTTCCCTTATCCTGTAACTTAGCAACCAGGATATTTCAACAATTACAGAAAAAAAAAAATCCAGTTTTCCATTTTCTCTCCTCCAAAAACTTTTTTTAGAGAGAGAAAGCACATATTGAGGAAACCCTACTGCTTAGACTTTTACTATAAGAGCCTAGTTGGTTTTATATGTTTAGGTATAGATTTTGAAAGCTTATTAGAATATAATCACCTCAAATTCTATGATCTTACTGATTAATGTTTCTATTTTCCTTTTGGAGCATTTAGAAATTGTCTTGTGCACAGAAAAAAACATGATGTGGTGTGGTCCCCACAAGATCAACTTCTTGAATTCACTTAAGGATCTGAATAGGTTTACCAACCAGAAATGCCAACAAATTACACATTTCAAGCAGTTGGCTACTACCACAAAACAACAAAAGCCCGCAAAATTCTGTTGTTGTTGTATGATCGCTTCAACTTGAGCAGACGGTGTTATCTTTTTCTCACTTCGTTTTGGCTGTGCACTGATCGCCTCTTTATAGGACAGTAATTGTGAAAACATGATTTTCTTTTGAGGGAATAGAATGATAAGTAAAGCTGTCTTCTTGCCAGCCTGCTTGATGGCAATGCCAGACGGTAGATGATTTAGAACAGTCTCTTTCCGTTTCGTTGGTCCTTGTCGGGAAAGCCACCTCAGGAGCTTCCTCTGAGGTTTTTTCTCAGAGGCCCAGCCCTTGGGGGTGAGCTGTGAGTGGCCTGGACATGGCCTGGACCCTGCCAGCGCTCCGAGCCAGCCCACGGTTTCTTCTGTGTCCTCACCTCGAGGGAGCAGGACTTTTATAGCCTCGTGGGTGTGGAAGCTTCCACTTCCAAAGGTTTGCGTCCTGAGATTCTTTGAGACCAACCAGAACAGGGGTTCTCTGGGGTTTTGAGTACCTCAGTGTCTTTGCTTGTTCATTTCCTCTGGAAGCGGGTAACTTTCACAGGAAACTCTTCCCACTGGTATGCATATGGAAGAGAAAGCCTCGTCCTAACCCAGGAGAAGTATCTTCTTGAACTCTCTGGCGGGCTGGAGACTGTCCAGGAGGACTCCGATGAGGACAAGAGTCCCCCCTACTACAACTGTGCCCCAAATAGGGGTTTTGATTGGATGCATAGGAGCTCAGGCACTCCTGGGTGTGAGTTGGCAGGTGAAGGGGACCTCCCATGTGAAGGTTCCAACCTCACGCTGGCCCCCAAAGCTTCTCCCACCCTCCTGCCCTGGTGTCTTTTCCTGAGATTCCTCTGCTTCTTCAGAGGGGAAGAAAGACAGAAAACCCACAAGAAGATACCATGACTTATGCACCAGGTGGGCAAGAATGAACAATCCCAGCTCTGACAGTAATGCCAAGTGGGCAAGGGACACCAAGTGTCAGGAGTGCTCTGACACCACTGCTGGGACCGTAACTTGGTACAGGTGTCTCCCCTGGGGGACTGTCTGTGCCCAATGGAGAGACATGCTGGGCACAGGCTCCAAGATGAACTTTCACAGAACGTTTGCCTCTTATCACGGGCAAAAACTGGAAAGCACGTAAGTGCCCATCAGCAGTAGAACAGAGAAATCAACTGTGCTGTATTCAGACATAGAAAGATCATATTGAAATGACAATTATTTAAGTATAGCTGGGTTGAATAACGGGTGAATCGCATAAACATTACGGCGAGTGAAAGAAGAGACACACAAACTAACCTATACTGCATTATTCCATCCACATAAAGTCCCAAAATAGGCCAAGGGAAACTTTTGTTCGGGAAGCTTCTTTAGCAGGCAACAGTCTAAAGAAGAATGAGGACGTGATGATTGCAAAAATGAAGACAAGATGTGGAAAGAGGGCTGACTGAGCTGCCAAGTGCTGACCCAGGTGTTCACTGCAGAATTGCTCTTTACAGTGTAAAACATATTTCCCGTGCTTTATTTCAAGTAGCTTTATTGAAGTATAACTTACATATGAAAAGCATATTGTTTAAAGTGACAACATGGCACATTTTGGCACATATATACACCCGGGAAAGCACCACAATCAAGATGAGTGTAGCCATCACTTCGAAAGTTCCTTGCACCCCCTCTAAATCCCCTCCCTGCAGCACTCCAATCCCTGGACAATCCCCCTCTGCTTTCTATCACTATATGTTTGTTCTCTGCATTTTCTAGAGTTTTATTAACATATCAATGGACTCACAATATAGACTCTTTTTTTTTTTTCTCTTGGCTTCTTTCACTCAGCACGATTACTTGGAGGTTCACCCAGGTGGCTGCATCTTTCAGTATTTCCTTCCTCTTTGTTGTTGAGCAGGATTCCCTTGTGTGACGGACCACAGTCGGCTTCTCATTCATACTCCGAAGGACGTTTGAGATGTTTCCATTTGGAACTGTTACAATAAAGCCACTCTGAACATAAAAATGCACAGAGTTTAATTTCAGATTGAGAGAGCAGACTGCACGTCTGTATCTAATTCTGCCCTTCAGTAAACTACAGTCCAGAGACTTTTGAGAGAAAAAAAAACAAACCATGAATCTCCACAAAACTGGAGGGCAGAGGCTGAGGGCCCAGCAACAATATTTTGTGAGCTGAGAAAACATGTGAGTGACGATACAGTATACTGACACATATATATGGAATTTAGAAAGATGGTAACGATGACCCTATATACAAGACAGCAAAAGAACAGACTTTTGGACTTTGTGGGAGAAGGCGAGGGTGGGATGATTTGAGAGAATAGCATTGAAACATGTATATTATCATATGTGAAACAGATCGTCAGTCCAGGTTCAATGCATGAGAAAGGGTGCTCAGGGCTGGTACACTGGGATGACCCTGAGGGATGGGATGGGGAGGGAGGTGGGAGGGAGGGTCAGGATGGGGAACACATGTACACCCGTGGCTTATTCATGTGAATGAAGGGCAAAAAGCACTACAATATTGTAAAGTAATAAGCTTCCAATTAAATTAAATAAATAAATAAAAAGAAAGAAAAAAAAAACATGGGGGTGAGTGGAAACTGACTTAGCCAACAACAAAGTCAGAGGATCAAGCAAGGGGTCAATGGGTTGTGAAATTCTACCTGGACAGGGCAAGGGTCTTTTTCTTCTGTACCCAGATTGGGGCCCCTAGGCAGGGTTTACAAGTGTCTTCTCTGGGGAATCCAGATGGGACTGATCTTCCAATCACTCTCCCAGAATTGCAGGACAAGAACTGCCAAATTGAGAAGGCCTCGCCAAGACTAGCCAAAGCAACATCCCCGATGCTTTATTCAGAGAACTGAGGACAAAGGGAAGAGTCAACACGTTTACAGAGAGAGGGTCCAGAAGTCACGAGAAAGACTCAAGATTCAGAAGGGCAACCTTGAAACCAGAGCTAAGGCACAAATTCCTCTAGATGCCGGAGTAGAATCATTTCCAACCTCAAACTGTGTAAGTAGCCCAATAGGCAGGATGGAGATGTCATCAGACACAGCAAGTTCTCGTAAATGTCCCTCCTGCCTACTCATCTCAGGGATCTGAAGGTCAATCCAACAGAAGAAGGCAAGAGCTACAGGGAAACAAAGCACTGATGGGGGAGGAGCCCCGGGAGGAGGGTCAGGCCTAACTCCAGGTCCCGGGGCTGGAGGCCACCATCCTGGATGGGGAAAAAAATGTAAAAGACAGACACGTGCGGTCCTGGGTCTCCACCCCAGCCCTGTCAGGTGCCCAACCAGGGAGCCCTGTTTCCCAGTAGTCACTCGTGACCGTGCCTACTGGCATCTCTGAAAGGGAGCTCCCTGAGAAGCAGAGGCCAGACCACAGCTCTATCCAGCTTCCTATCTCTGGGGAGCCTGGACCCTACCGTGATGATATGACAAAGATGCTATTTCCTTCCTGCCCTGGATAACAAAGGCAATAGACAAGCATGTGTGTCTTGGGAGCTTCTCTGTTGGGACAACTGACATTTGAATGCCAAGGGTGGGTGCAGAACAAGGTGCAGCCTTGCCCCCGTGGCACGTACCTTTGGGTGGAGGGATGAAACTCAGCATGTCTCTTGGTCCTCTAACATTGGGGAGAGGTGGTACCTGGAGTAAGTGCAGAGCCCAGGTGTGGAGCAGGACGGTAGCACAGCAGTGGCAATTGTAGGAGCTGTGGGTGGGGAGGACTTCTCCAAGCCCAGGACACTCAAGTGATTGCTTCCAATTTCCTT
The DNA here is from genome assembly GCF_019923935.1 of Bubalus bubalis. Lineage (NCBI taxonomy): Eukaryota > Metazoa > Chordata > Mammalia > Artiodactyla > Bovidae > Bubalus > Bubalus bubalis. The sequence goes on from NC_059181.1 coordinate 104,756,535, forward strand.
TGAAGCATACTCTGGGATCTCTTTTTGTCAATTTCTCCTGGGAACCAGGAAAACATGTCTTCTGGTAGTCTACCCTGTTAGGCCCATACCTATGTCATGGAGGAGAGTTTTAGCCGACTGTGTGCTATTGTAAATATTTATAACCTTTCTGTAAATTACGGCATTTTGACATCCTGGCTGGGGAAACATGGCCCTTCCCTGAGCCATCCAATTCCCTGAGATAGCAAAGGTCCCAGACAGGTGTATGTCTTAGATGTGCAAACCAATTTAGTGCCAGGCCTCGTGCATCTGTTTCGACAGCCTGGGAGGCAATATTCCTCCACCCTCATCATCCCAAAGCCAGCTGCCAGGCGACTAGAGACCCCCACCCTCAGTCCAAAGCTCACCAAGACTAGCCAAAGCAGCCATTCGTCTTCACCCTGTTCACAGCTATTCATCCTGTCCCGCCTTGCCCTCAGAGACCCCAATAACAGCCTTAACCTACAGCTTCGTCTGACTTCTGACCACCCTGGGGCTTCCCCCTGTGGCCCCACAGGTCAAGTATCCTGTCTCTAGGACCCGAGAAGGGAAGGCACTTTATTTTCCTGGGGCCCTGTCCCCTGTTGCTGCCTGGACCCACTGTATCAACCTTTAAAAGAATATGAACACCAACTCAAAGCCTTTTCTCTGTCTCACCCCAAGAAAAATGCTGTTATATTCCTGCCCATTTCTTCGTCAAGCATTTCCAGCAAATTGTGCTTTCTCTGCTTCAGTGAAAAGAAAGAAAGTGAAGTCGTTCAGTTGTGTCCAACTCTTTGGACCCCATGGACTGTAGCTCAAGTGGAGCCCATGGCTCCTCCGTCCATGGAATTTTCAAGGCAAGAGTACTGGAGAGGGTTGCCATTTCCTTCTCCAGGGGATATTCCTGACCCAGGGATCGAACCCAGCTCTCCCGCATTGTGGGCAGATGCTTTACCAGCTGAGCCACCAGGGAATTCCAGGGAATCACCAGCCACCAGGGAAGCTGCTTCTGTGAAGGGCTGCTCATAAAGATTCTTCACAGTGACTTCTTGATGACAAAGTACTCTCCTCATTGACATAAAATGATACTTTTGGGGTCCTAATTCATATTCTCTGAATTCTCCTTTGTCAGACACTAATGTTGCTTTTTCTATTAATTTATGAAAGGGGGAAGCTGAGAGTGCACACTTCTCTGAAGAGTGCAGCCAAGGCACACGCTGTTTAAATGAACTGGTACATCTAAGGGGTGAACTGGCTGGGAGTGGTGAGCCCACAGGGTGGAGGGAGACCAGGGGCATCTTTGTAACTGCTTCAGGTTTAATCAGCCCATTCTGGAAATGAGCGATTATCTGAAAGGAAACACTCTGTAGAAGGACGGTGAGTATGAAGTCCATAAAGATCAGGAGGTGTTGCACCAAATGCAACATCAGTGTCTGGAAGGGTGACTTTACAGAAATACTAATTCAGAAAAAGAAATCTGGGTTAGAGGGAGAAGACGTGGGAGAAATTTCCAGTGGGCCGACTTCCTTATCTTTCAAGAAGAGCTATAGCCCAATGTTGTTCAATCAAGTAGTAAAGGTTGACTAAATTGTTTAACTATTATTTGGCTATATTGTTTAATGATAATTATGTAATTATTATTATTGAAGACCCAGATTCCATGACAGTCGGTCCCTCCCATCAAGAAGCTTCCACAAGCCTCTTATCCTTCTCCATCAGATGGCAGACAGAATGCAAATCACAATCACAGAAAGCTAACCAAGCTGATCACATGAATCACAGCCTTGTCTGACTCAATGAAACTATGAGCCATGCCATGTAGGGCCACCCAAGATGGGTCATGGTGGAGAGTTCTGACAAAACATGGTCCACTGGAGAACGGAATGGCAAACCACTCCAGTATTCTTGCCTTGAGCATGAATAGTATGAAAAGGCAAAAAGATAAGACACTGAAAGATGAACTTCCCAGGTCGGTAGGTGCCCAATATATTACTGGAGATCAGTGAAGAAATAACTCCAGAAAGAATGAAGAGACAGAGCCAAAGTGAAAAAAAAGCCCAGTTGTGGATATGACTGGTGATGGAAGTAAAGTCTGATGCTGTAAAGAACAATGTTGCATAGGAACCTGGAATGTTAGATCCATGAATCAAAGTAAATTGGAAGTGGTCAAACAGGAGATGGCAAAAGTGAACACTGACATTTTAGGAATCAGTGAACTAAAATGGACCAGGATGGGCGAATCTAAGGGCAAGAATCCCTTAGAAGAAATGGAGTAGCCCTCATAGTCAACAAGAGTCTGAAATACAGTACTAGGTGCAATCTCAAAAGCAACAGAATGATCTCTGTTCGTTTCCAAGCCAAACTACTCAATATCACAGTAATCCAAGTCAATGCCCCAACCACTAATGCCAAAAAAAGCTGAAGTTCAATGGTTCTGTGAAGACCTACAAGACGTTCGAGAACTAACACCCCCAAAAGATGTCCTTTTCATCATGGGGGACTGGAATGCAAAAGTAGGAAGTCAAGAGATACCTGGAGTAACAGGCAACTTTGGCCTTGGAGTATAGAATGAAGCAGGGCAAAGACTAACAGAGTTTTGCCAAGAGAATGCACTGGTCATAGCAAACACCCTCTTCCAACAACACAAGAGATGACTCTACACATGGACGTCACCAGATGGTCAATACCGGAGTCAGGTTGATTATACTCTTTGCAGCTGAAGATGGAGAAGCTCTATACAGTCAGCAAAAACAAGACTGGAATTGACTGTGCCTCTGATCATGAACTCTTTATTGCAAAATTCAGACTTAAATTGAAGAAAGTAGGGAAAATCACTAGACCATTCAGGTATGACCTAAATCAAATCCCTTATGATTATACAGTGTAAGTGACAAACAGATTCAATGCATTAGATCTGATAGACAGAGTGCCTGAAGAACTATGGGTGGAGGTTCGTGATACTGTACAGGAGGCAGTCATCAAGATCATCCCCAAGAAAAAGAAATGCAAAAAGGCACAATGGTTGTCTGAGGAGGCCTTACAAAAAGCTAAGAATAGAAGAGAAGTGAAAGGCAAAGGAGAAAAGGAAAGATATATCCATCTGAATGCAGAGTTCCAAAGAACAGCAAGGAGAGATAAGAAAGGCTTCCTAAGTGATGAGTGCAAAGGAATAGAGGGAAACAATAGAATGGGAAAGACTAGAGATCTCTTCAAGAAAATTAGAGATACCAAGGGAACATTTCATGCAAATATGGGTGCAACAAAGGACAGAAATAGTATGGACCTAACAGAAGCAGAAGAGATTAAGAAGAGTTGGCAAGAATACACAGAAGAACTATACAAAAAGATCTTAATGACCCAGATAACCATGATGGTGTGACCACTAATCTAGAGCCAGACATCCTGGAGTCAAGTGGGCCTGGGGAGGTATCACTACGAGCAAAACTAGTGGAGGTGATGGAATTCTAGCTGAGCTATTTCAAATCCTAAAAGATGATACTGTGAAAGTGCTGCACTCAATATGCTAGCAAATTTGGAAAATTCAGCAGTGGATTCTGGGCTGAGAAAGGTCAGTTTTCACTCCAATCCCAAAGAAAGGTAATGCCAAAGAATGTTCAAACTACTGTACAATTTCACACATCTCACACATTAGCAAAGTAATGTTCTAAATTCTCCAAGCTAGGCTTCAACAGCATGTGAACTGTGAAATTCCAGATGTTCAAGCTGGATTTAGAAAAGGCAGAGGAACCAGAGATCGAACTGCCAACATCCATTGGATCATAGAAAAAAGCAAGAGAATTCCAGAAAAACATCTACTTCTACTTCATTGACTACTTCATTGACTTCTTTGACTGTATGGATCACATCTAACTGGGGAAAATTCTTAAAGAGGTGGGAATACCAGACTGCCTGACCTGCCTCCTGAGAAATCTATATGCAGGTCAAGAAACAACAGTTAGAACTGGACATGGAAAAACGGACTGGTTCCAAATTGGGAAAGGAGTACGTCAAGGCTGTATATTGTCACCCTGCTTATTTAACTTATATGCAGAGTACATCATGAAAAACGCTGGGCTGGAAGAAGCACAAGCTGGAATCAAGATTGCCAGGAGAAATATAAATAACCTCAGATATGCAGATGACACTACCCTTATGGGAGAAAGTGAAGAGGAACTAAAAAGCCTCTTGATGAAAGTGAAAGAGGAGAGTGAAAAAGCTTGCTTAAAACTCAACATTCAAAAAACGATGATCATGACATCCAGTCCCATCACTTCATGGCAAATAGACGGGGAAACAATGGAAACAGTGACAGATTTTCTTTTCTTGGGCTCCAAAATCACTGCAGATGGTGACTTCAGCCATGAAATTAAAAGACGCTTGTTCCTTGGAAGAAAAGCTATGACCAACCTAGACAGCATGTTAAACAGCTATGGGACTGCTCCAGGCCTGTTTGGCCACACATCATGCCTCATCTCTCCCTTGCCCTTCTGGGGCGGGCCTCGCTGCCTCCCTCTTCCAGGCTCTGGGCTCAGTGGGCTTCCAGCTAGGATGGACGGCAGGAGGCCTGAGCAGAGCCTAGAGGGTGGGAGGTACTGAGTAGAGGGGTACTGCCTGTCTCCCTCTCTGCCCCCGAGGCACCTGCTGCAGCTCCTACCAAGGCCCTCCCGGATTCCAGATCCTCTCTTGTGTTCCTCCAGTGACTTCATGCCTCACTTCTCCCCATCTACTTCCCGGTGGTCCTAGGTGCCCCTTTCCTGGCATTCAATGCCCTCAACCAGAGTGGTTTCTGAGAGGACCCCAATGGATAGACTAGCCACTAGCCAATAGATAGGAGACCACAGTAAGGAACAGCCCTGCTGGGCGTCATGGTCGAGCAGAGTGACAGACGAAACAGTGACCAAATATGAAGCTGAAAGAAACTCCAATAAAACAGAAAAGAAAGTAATCCAAAACATATGCTTGACATAGAACATTAATAACAAAAATGGAAAAGAAAAGAAAGAAAAAGCCTACCTTTAGAATTTAGAACTTGCTTTAAAAAACATCTTTGGTTAAAAAAATTCACAGGAAAACTTGTAGACTATTTGTATGTAGTAGAAATTGTAGAAAATTGTAGAAAACAGGGATGATGAGAACAGAAAGTACTGAGTTGGAACACAGAGAAATCAGAGAACTAATAAATGAATCCCTAAACTGGTTTTCTGAGAACCCAAAAATGAGACCAAAAGATAAAACAGTAGCCAACCTAAGAAAGGGAAAAAACAAAGGTAAAAACCTAAACTAGCCAGTGGTTAAGACTTCACCTTCCAATGCGGGAGGTACAGGTACGATCCCTGGTTGAGGACCTAAGATCAGCATGCCTTGTGGCCAAAAAAAAAAAAAAAAAAAAAAAACGAAACTGTAAGACAGAAGAAATATTGTAACAAATTCAGCACAGACTTAAAAAAAAAATAAAACCTAAACTAGGAAATAACAACACATACTGATGAAGTCTCTAATCTCCCAAGGCCTCACAGAAGTGGCTATAAGCCACCCAAGGGCCACAAGCACCTTGTGATTGAGGCAATGGACAAAGTAGTTATACCAGGGGAACCCTTAACCACAGAGAAAGTTCTAAAGAGACTCCCAGGGCTTGATTGAGCTACTGCCACCATTTCAGATGTCACCTTCAGCTGGTCCAAGCGGATTAGAGAGTCTGAGGCCCCCCAGAAGCCCCTGAAGGATCAGTCTGAAGTTTCCTTTGAGTGGAACTAGTTCACGGGTCACCGCAATTCCTTGCAGCAGGATTTCTTCGTGAATCACACAAGAGTGGAATTCAGAATCTAAGCAGAGTTTGGCCGACAAAGCAGAAAGAGGATCTGCCCTGACTGTGTCTGGGTCTTCTCAAGGGTCTTCTCAGTCCCATTGATATTTTGTCTCTTTCAGCATGAAAGCTGCATTATCTTCCTGTCATTTCCATGTGTGTTGGGGTAGCCGGTATGGCAAGTCTTCCCTTGAGTCAATATTTTCTTTATTCATCTTGTGCCTTTATTCTGATGAACCTTAGAATCATATTGTCATGTTCCATGACTCTCAGGTAGGAAAAAAAATGGATAGGATTTCTTTGTTGTTCAGTTGCCAAGCTGTGTGTGACTCTTCGAGACCTTCATGGACTGCAGCATGCCAGGCTTCCCTGTCCCTCACCATCTCCTGAAGTTTGCCCAAGTTCATGTCCATCGACTTGATGATGCCATTCAACCATCTCATCCTCTGTCGCCCTCTTCGCTTTCTGCCTTCAATCTTTCCCAGTATCACAGTCTTTTCCAATGAGTTGGCTGTTCACATCAGATGGCCAAAGTATAGGAGCTTTAGCTTCAGCATCAGTCCTTCCAATGAATATTCAGTGTTGATTTCCTGTAGGATTGACTGGTTTGATCTCCTTGCAGTTCAGAGGACTCTCAAGAGTCTTCTCCAGTACCATAGTCCGAAAGCATTAATTCTTTGGTGCTCTGCCTTCTTTATTGTCCAGTTCTCACATCCATACATGACTACTGGCAAGACCATAGCCTGGACTGTATGGATGTTTGTTGGCAAAATGATGTCTTTGCCAACTGTCTAGGTTTAACACCTGTCTAGGTTTGAAATAGGAGACTGAAAAAGCTGGCTTAAAACTCAGCATTCAAAAAACGAAGATCATGCCATCCAGTCCCATCACTTCGTGGCAAGTAGATGGGGAAAAAATGGAAACAGTGACAAATTTTCTTTTCTTGGGCTCCAAAATCACTGCAGATGGTGACTTCAGCCATGAAAGGACGCTTGCTCCTTGGAAGAAAAGCTATGACCAACTTAGACAGCACATTAAAAAGCAGAGACATTACTTGGCCAGCAAAGGTCCATCTAGTCAAAGCTATGGTTTTTCCAGTAGTCATGTATGGAGGTAAGAGTTGGACCATAAAGAAAGCTGAGTGCCGAAGAATTGATGCTTTTTTTTTTAACTGTGGTGTTGGAGAAGACTCTTGAGAGTCCCTCGGACTGCAAGGAGATCAAACCAGTCAATCCTAAATCAGTCCTGAATATTCACTGGAAGGACTGATGCTGAAGCTAAAACGCCAATACTTTGGCACTTGATGCAAAGAACTGACTCCTTGGAAAAGACCCTGATGCTGGGAAAGATCGAAGGTGGGAGGAGAAGGGGACGACAGAGGATGAGATGGTTGGATGTCATCACCGACTTGATGGACATGAGTTTGAGCAAGCTCCGGGAGTTGGTGATGGACAGGGAACCCTGGCATGCTGCAGTCCATGGGGTCACAAAGAGTCGGACGTGAATGAGTGGCTGAACTGAACTGAATTGAACTAGGTTTGTCAAAGCTTTCCTGCCAAGAAGCAATCGTCTTCTAATTTCTTGGCTGTAGTCACCATCTGCAGTGATTTTAGAGCCCAAGAAGAGGAAATCTGTCACTGGTTCCACCTTTTCCCCTTCTATTTGTGAAGAAGTGATGGGGCTGGATGCCATAATCTTAGCTTTTTTTTTTTTTAATATTGAATTTTAAGCCAGGTTTTTCATTCTCCTCCTTCACCCTCATCAAGAGGCTCTTTAGTTCCCCTTCACTTTCTGCCATTATAGTGGTATCCACATATCTGAGGTTGTAGATATTCCTTCTGGAAATCTTGATTCCAGCTGGTAATTCATTCAGACTGGCATTTCGCATGATGTGCTCTGCATATAAGTTAAACAAACAGTTGACAGTAAACAGTCTTGTCATATTCCTTCCTCAATCCTGAACCAGTCAGTTGTTCCATACAGGGTTCTAACTGTTGCTTCTTGATCCGCATACAGGTTTCTCAGGAGACAGGTAAGATGGTCTGGTATTCCTATCTCTTTAAGAGCTTTCCACAGTTTGTTATGATCCACGCAGTCACAGGCTTTAGTGTAGTCTGCAGATGGTGACTTCAGCCATGAAGTTAAAAGACGCTTGCTCCTTGGAAGAAAAGCTATGACCTACTCCTCCTCCTCCTCCACCTCCTCCTCCTCCTCCACCTCCTCCTCCTCCTCCACCTCTTCCTTCTCCTCCTCACCCCAAATGAACTGTGCCTCCATAAGGCCCTTGTCCTCTCTTGGATTCTGAAAGACTCACTCAGGCTGGCGGAGCTCATGCATCCCTTGCATGATGACCGGGGTCAAAGTGCAGACAGGAGTGAGGAAGGGCGACAGATGGGGACCCCAAGCCTGCGGCAGAGGGGGGTTGTAGTCAATGAAACAGAGGTAGATGTTTTTCTGGAATTCCTTGTTTTCTCTATGATCCATCAGATGTTGGCAATCTGGTCTCTAGTTGCTCTGTGGTTTCTAAACCAAGCTTGAACATCTGGAAGTTCTCAGTTCACGAAATGCTGAAGCCTAGCTTGGAGGATTTTGAGCATAACCTTACTAGGATGGGAGATGAGTGCAATTGTCCAGTTGTTTGAACATTCTTTAGTACTGCCCGTCTTGAGAAGTGGGATGAAGATTGACCTGTTCAAGACCTGTGTCCACTGCTGGGTTTTCCAGATTCGCTGACATATTAAGCGCAGCACTTTCACAGCATCATCTTTCAGGACTTGAAATAGCTCTGCTGGAATTCCATCACCTCTGCTAGCTTTATTGACAGCAGTGCTTCCTAAGGCCCACTTGACTTCACACTCCAGAATGTCTGGCTCTGAGTGAGAGACTACATCATTGTGGTTATCTGGGTCATTAAGATCTTTTTTACAGCTCTTCTGTGTATTTTTGCCATCTCTTCTTGATCTCTTCTGCTTCTACTAGTTCTTTACCATTTCTGTCCTTTATTGTGCCCACCTTTGGGTGAAATCTTCCTTTGATATATCCAATTTTCTTGAAGAGGTCTCTAGTCTTACCCTTTCTGCTGTTTTCCTTTATTTATTTGCATTGTTCATTGAAGAAGGCCTTCTTGTCTCTCCTTGCTATTCTCTGGAACTCTGCATTTAGTTGGGTGTACCTTTCCCTTTCTTCCTTGCTTTTCACTTTTCTTCTTACGTCACCTATGTGTAAGGCCTCCTCAGACAACCACTTTGCCTTCTTGCATTTCTTTTTCTTTGGGATGGTTTTGTTTGCTGGCTCCTGTACAATATTATGGACCTCTGTCTAGAGTTCTTCAGGCATTCTGTTTACTAGATCTAATCCCTTGAATCTATTTGTCACCTCCACTGTATATTCATAGGGGACTTGATTTAAGTCATACCTGACTGGCCTCATGGTTTCTCCCGCTTTCTTTAGTTTAAGCCTGAATTTTACTATGATCTGAGCCATAGTTGGCTCCAGGTCTTGTTTTTGCTGAGTGTAAACAACGTCTCCATCTTCAGCTACAAAGAATGTAATCAATCTGATTTCAGTATAGACCATCTGGTGATGTCCATGTGTAAAGTTGTCTCTTGTGTTGTTGAAAAAAGGTGTTTGCTATGACCAGTATGTTCTCGGCAGAATTCTATTAGCCTTTGCCCTGTCTCATGTTGTACTCCAAAGCCAATCTTGCCTGTTACTCCAGGTATCTCTTGACTTCCTACTTTTGCATTACAATCTCCTATGAAGAATAGAACATCTTTTTTTGGTGTTAGTTCTAGGAGGTCTTCTGGGTCTTCATAGAACTAATCAGTTTCAGCCTCTTCTGTTATTTCTTGAGCACCTTCAAACACCAGTATGCTTTTGTTCCCTGAATTTCCTCCAGTCTCCTCTCTCCCTGTTAGTGATTATCTTTTCATTTTTATCAGGATGGTATATAAATGCTAACTCTGACAATATATAAGTCAGTGTAGCTGATACCAACTGGTCAAAAATACATGGCTATAGAAAGTTAATAGAACAAGAGATCTGAGTGTATTATTCAAACTTACAAAGAACTAAAGATAACAGTGTGAATATCAAATACGGTATGTCAGGGGTCACCAAGACCACCCTTAGAAACACCCAAGGCTGATGAGTTAACCCTTTACTACCCCTGGGGGGGAAGAGAGCCGTGTCCCACCCTATAAAAAAACCTCTCTCTCCATGTTTTGTGCATAGGTTGACTCTAAAAGTTGAAAAATCAAAGACAAAAATTCACATTAGGATGTTTCTGTAAATATTTTAAAAAGCCCAATCAAAAAGAGGATTACATTTCCTTCTTATAAATAAAATTTGATGACCCCTGGGCCATTTTAAAAGAGAAGTTTCTTAGTGTCAAGGGCTAACAGATTCTCTTTTATTAAACATCATCAACTGGTAGAATTATATTTAACTTTGCATCTTATTTTGATGATAGCTTCCAGTGCAGTTCTTTTTTCCCCTGCTGTTTCTAACTGCTTTCCTTATTTTCTTGAACTAATTAGCATCATCAAATTCAATTTTCTTTGAACTCCCAATCACACTATCTAATATGTTGAGTTCACATACATACACTTTAAAAAGTTTTTTAAAAGTTTTTTTTTTTTTTTTTAATTTTTCCTCTCTCCCAGAGCCTGCCATTCTTGTCTTCCAATCTGGACTGATTGCCAATCAGGCCTTCTGCCCAGTTGGCAACCTTGGTATTTCCTGTCACAGCTTTCCTGGATTCGATCCACTGTCTTATGGATACTACATCTTCCTTTTTCTTGGCTTACGCTCTTGTTTTACTGGAGAACATCCTTAAGTAGCTTCCTAGTGAAAGTCTCTCAGTCGTGTCTGACTCTTTGTGACCCCATGGACTATACAGTCCATGGAATTCTCCAGGCCAGAATACTGGAGGGCTTAGCTTTTCCCTTCTCCAGGGGATCTTCCCAACCCAGGGAGTGAACGTAGGTCTCCCTCAATGTAGGCAGATTCTTACCAGCTGAGCCATAAGGGAAACCCAAGAATACTGGAGTGGGTAGCCTATCCCTTCTCCAGCAGATCTTCCTGACCCAGGAATTGAACCAGGGTCTCCTGCATTGCAGGCGGATTCTTTACCAATGGAGCTATCATGGAAGCCCAAGTAGCTTCCTAAGAAAATATATTTGAGAGGTAAATTTTCTTAGGTATTACATATTATTAAATATTTTTATTTCACTGTCACACTTGATGGATATTTTGGCTGGTGTAGAATTCTAAATTGAAAATCATTTTCTCTTGGAAGTTGGAAAGCATTGCCTTATTATCTTTTTTAAATTGTTGTCCTATTATCTTTTATTATCCAGTATTATTATGAGGTCTGATTCCTATTCTTTTTTTTGCTTTTATTTGACAAAAACTATTGTTGGCTGCTGGCTGGACTTCCTAGATCACTCACCAAAATCCTTATGTTTTCTCTCATATTTTTTGTCTGTGTTGCTTTGTTCTATTTTCTAGGAGACTTGTTCAGTTCTATCTTTAATATTTCAATTGAAATTTGAACTTTAATAATCACATTTAATTTCCAATAATTATTTCTTATCCTCAACTCCTTTTACATAATATTCTGTTCTTGTTCTTTGGATAAAATATTTTCTTAGTTCTCTGATATGCTAATTAAAATTTTAAAATTTCTCATGTTTTCCTCCACATTTTCTAGGATTCTTCCAAGTTCATTTTTCACCTATTTCATGTTGAAGTCTTTCTTCAAATTTCTGATGATGCCTTTTGGTTGGTTTATATTCAGCAAAGAAGGGCTGGATAGCTTTGGAGATTTAATCAGGTTTAAGGGGAATAGGTCCGTTTTCCTGCTTTGACTCCTCAGTGGAAAGCAAGGAGTTGAGGAACAGAGTTGCCCACATGCCTGCTGGAAGCCCCAGTTTTCAAAAGACGTTTCATTCAATTGCTTTAGAGAATCGTCAGGTATTTTCCCTGCAGGCCTGCTCCAGCTGCTAACTCAGCTGTCTGGTAGAGGAGAGGAGGTTTCAAATGATGCAACCATTCTGTACTGGGGCCTGCGATGAATCCCCAGGTGTTCAGACCCATTTAATTCTATTGCCTTCCACCACATGCCTGCTAATTGTGAGCCTACTCTCTGGTGTTAATATCTGGCCAACTGGCTCCCACCTACTCTGTAGTCCCTCTGTCTAATATGCTAGGCTGAATGTTTCCTGCCTGTTTTATTCATTAATTAATTCCCATCTTGATCTCCAAAAAATTGTTGAAATCTGTCAATTGAGGATAACCTTCCATCCTCACCACATTCCCTTCACTCTGATGAATTTATACCTTTTTGTTCCTGGATACTCTTCTCGTAGTGAGCATCTCATGATAAAAAAACGAGATCCCCTGTGTGTGTACATGTGGGTGTGCACACAGAAATGTGAGCATGGTGTGCCAGAATCAATTCATTTATTATCTATTTTCCTCTTTTTAGTAAGTCAAGTGTTTCTTTGTTTTTTATATTGAAGTATAGTTGATTTACAATGTTGTGTTAATGTCTGCTGTACAGCAAGATGACTTAGTTATACACATATAGACATTCTTTTTTTAAAAAAATTCTTTTCCACGATGCTTTATCACAGGATATTGAATATAGTTCCCTGTGCTATACAGTGGGACCTGGTTGTTTAGCCATCCCATATATAATAATTTGCATCTGTGAATTGCAAACTCCAACTCCATCCATCCTCTATATTTTCCTCTTTTCTAATAAATGTAGTTACAGTAATTAATTTTTCTAGATGACCAGTTTGGCCACACAGCATAGGTTTTAATATGTAAGGCTCTCATTGTTGGTCATTTCTAAAGAGTTTATAATTTTACTCTATGTTTCCTCTTTAACCAAAGAGTTATTTTGAAGCCCATTTTAAAACTTTCAAGTGGAGAGTACATTTTTGGTTTAGTTTTGTTTTACTTTTGCCCATTCTTTTGTTCTTAAGTTTTAGTTTTACTGTATTGTTGCCAGAGACTGAACTGAATGATTTGTACGTTTTGGAATTTACTGAGTTTAAAACTTTAATTCATAAGCAACTTTATGAAATGTTCCATAGTGTTTGAAATATATTTGTGGTTTTATGTTTTGTGGTATCATCTGGGATGTTAGTTCTAAAATTTTAAACTGTTTTACCTTTCTTATTTTCTGTGGTCATTTTGGATTTGCTCTAAAAATATATATGCTTTCTATCAGTTCAGGGATTTTTAGAAAGAGTAAAAGTTTATGATCTGTTTGCCATGTCAGTAAAATCCTCCAGGTTTTGGTTTGTCTGTCAATTGCTATCTATACTATATTGTTCTTGTTTTTTATCTTATATAGTCCCATTTTCAAGGGGATGTATTTAAAAATTTTTATAGTTGTCCCATTTTTTTAAATGGCCCATTTTAAATTCTACTAGTAAATACTTTAGACTCTAGTTTATTTTTCTACTTTTCAATGGCAAGAGTGAAATTGTATCATTTAAGTTCCATTTATTCAAACTAAGGAATTTGGCAAGACCCTCACCATTGGTTTTCTGTTTCAAAAATGTCTTGAACACTTCCTCTTCTTGATCTAGAATTAACTTGTTAAAAGTCCATAAAAACGCCTAGATTTTGACTCAGGCAAATAATTTCCAGATTAATTTATGAAGAATTGACATCTTTATTATGTCAGCTCTTCCTTTCCAGAACTGTGGTAGTTTCTATTTTTTCAGGTCTTCTTTTTTTTCAGTAAAGTTTTATACTTTTTAATATAGTTTTTTGTCATGTTTTATTGTTTATTCCAAACTGTTTTATAATTTTTGTGGCCTAAGTTGAATGTTTTTTTTCCCATTTCTTTTCCAGCTTGTTACTGGCTGGATCTGTATGCCTGCATCCTAACAGCAAGGGAATCCATTTGGGGTTAACGGGTCTTTCTCTTCAGAGTGAAACTCCAAGGATAAGGTTTAAAAGAGAACAGACGGTGAAGGATGGGTGTTTTATTTTACACGAATGATGTTGCACCAAAGATCTTCTGTTTCTTGCTTTGTTCCCATTAACACCATTAAACATGATGTTTGCTTGAAGTTTTTTAATAGATGATTTTGATCAGATTAAGAAAATTCCCTCCTATTCATAGTTCTCTAAGTTGTTGTTAATTTTCTTTTTATCATAAGTAGGTATTGAATTTTATCAAAGGCTTTTTCTGCATATATTGATATGGTCATATAATTTGCTTCCCTTAAATTTGTTAAGTCTGATTTTCTAATTTTAAACCATCCTTGCAATCTTAGAATAAAACTCAGCTTGGTTAGGATATACCAATATATACTGCTGGATTCGGTTTGTCTAGAATTTTTACATCCATTTCCATATTTTGTGTAATCCTTTCATTGGTTTGTTATAGTAATTATATTAGTCTCATAAAATAAGTTTGAAGGAACTTCTTTCTTTTCTGTTTATGATTGGAATTGTTGTTGTTGTTCAGTCCCTAAGTCGTGTCTGACCCTTTGCAACCCCATGGACTGCAGCGTGTCAGGCTCCCCTGTCCTTCACTATTTCCCAGAGTTTGCTCAAACACTTGTCCATTGAGTCAGTGATGCTATCTAATCATCTCATCCTTTGCCACCTTCTTCTTCTTTTGCCTTGATTCTTTCCCAGCATCAGGGTCTTTTCCAATGAGTCAGTTCTTTGCATCAGGTGGCCAAAGTATTGGAGCTTCAGCTTCAGTAGCAGTCCTTCCAATGAATATTCAGGGTTGATTTCTTTAGGATTGACTGGTTTGATCTCCTTGCAGTCCAAGGGACTCCCAAGACTATTCTCCAGCACCACAGTTCCAAAGCATCAATTATTTGGCGCTCAGCCTTTTTTAGGGTCCAACTCTCACATCCATACACAACTACTGAAAAAACTATATCTTTGACTCTACACCTTTTTGGCAAAGTGATGTCTCTGCTTTTTAATACGCTGTCTAGATTTGTCATAGGGCTTCCCAGGTGGTGCTGGGAATTAAGAAACCACCTGCCAATGCAGGAGACATGAGACATGGGTTTGATCCCTGGGTAGAAAGGCATGGCAACCTGCTCCAGTATTCTTGCCTGGAGAATCCCATGGAAAAAGGAGCCTGGTGGGCTACAGTCCATAGGTTTGCAAAAAGTTGGACACAACTGAAGCAACTTAGCAAGCACAGGTTTGTCATAGCCTTCTTTCCAAGAGCAAGCATCTTTTTATTTCATGGCTGCAGTCACCATCCACAGTGATTTAGGAGCCCAAGAAAATAAAATCTGTTACTGCTTCCACTTTTTCCCCATCTATTTGCCATGAAGTGATGGCACTGGATGACAAGATGTTAGTTTTTGAATGTTGAGTTTTAAGCAAGCCTTTTCACTCTCCTCTTTCACCCTCATCAAGAAGTTCTTTAGTTCCTCTTCATTTTCTGCCATTACGGTGGTATCATCTGCGTTTCTGAGGTTGTTGATCTTTCTCCCCGAAATCTTGATTACAGCTTGTGATTCATCCAGCGTGGCATTTTGCATGATGTACTCTGCATATAAGTTAAATAAGCAGGGTGACAATATACAGCCTTGATGTACTCCTTTCCCAATTTGGAACCAGTCCATTGTTATATGTCCAGTTCTAACTGTTGCTCCTTGACCTGCATACAGGTTTCTCAGGAGGCAGGTAAGATTGTCTGGTATCCCCATCTCTTAAAGAATTTTCCACAGTTTGTTGTGATTCACACAGTCAAAGGCTTTGTTGTAGTCAATGAAGCAGAAGTAGATGTTTTTCTGGAATTCTCTTGCTTTTTCCATGATCCAATGGATGTTGGCAATTCGATCTCTGGTTCCTCTGCCTTTTCTAAATCCAGCTTGAACATCTCAAAGTTCTCAGTTCATGTACTGTTCAAGCCCAGCTTGAAGGATTTTGAGCACTACCTTGCTAGCATGTGAAATGAGTGCAATTTTGCGGTAGTTTGAACATTCTTTGGCATTGCCTTTCTTTGGGATTGGAATGAAAACTGACCTTTTCCAGTCCTGTGGCCACTGCTGAGTGTTCCAAATTTGAGTACAGCACTTTCACAGCATCATCTTTTAGGATTTGAAATAGCTCAGCTGGAGTTCCATCACCTCCACTAGCTTTGTTTGTAGTAATGCTTCCTAAGGCCCACTTGACTTTACATTCCAGTATGTCTGACTCTAGGTGAGTGACCACACCATCGTGCTTATCTGAGTCATTCAGACTTTTTCTGTACAGTTCTTCTGTATATTCTTGCCACTTCTTCGTAATCTCTTCTGCTTCTGTTAAGTCCTTACCATTTCTGTTCTTTATTGTACCCATTTTTGCATGAAATAGTCCTTTTGTATCTCCAATTTTCTTGAATAAATTTCTAGTCTTTCCCATTCTATTGTTATCCTCTATTTCTTTGCAGTATTCACTTAAGAAGGCTTTCTTATCTCTCCTTGCTGGTCTTTGGAACTCTGCATTCATTTGGGTATATTTTTCCCTTTCTCCTTTGCTTTTCGCTTCTCTTCCTTTCTAAGTGGTCTGTAAGACCTCCTCAGACAACCATTTTGCCTTCTTGGATTTTTCTTTGGGATGATTTTGGTCACTGCCTCCATACATTGTTACAAACCTCCATCCATAGTTTTTCAGGCACTCTGTCTATCAGATCTAATCCATTGAATCTATTTGTCACTTCCACTGTATAATCATAAGGGATTTAATTTAGATAATACCTGAATGGCCTATTGTTTTTCTCTACTTTTTTCAAGGTAAATCTGAATTTTGCAATAAGGAGCTCATGATCTGAGCCACAGTCATCTCTAGGTCTTGTTTTTGCTTAGTGTATCGAGCTTCTCCATCTTTGGCTGCAAAGAATATACTCAATCTGATTTCAGTGAAAGTAAAATCCAATGCTGTGAAGAAGAATATTGCCTAAGAACCTGGAGTGTTAGGTCCATGTATCAAAATAAATTGGGTGTGGTCAAACAGGAGATGGCAAGTGTGAATATCAACATTTTAGGAATCAGTGAACTGAAATGGACCAGAATGGGTGAATTTAATTCAGTTGACCATTTTATCTACTACTGTGGGCAAGAATCCCTTAAAAGGAATGGAGCAGCCCTCATAGTCAACAAAAGAGTTAGAAATGTAATCTCAAAAACAACATAATGATCTCTGTTTGTTTCCAAGGCAAACCATTCAACATCACAGTAATCCAAGTCTGTTCCCCAACCACTAATGCTGAAGAAGCTGAAGTCAATCGGTTCTATGATCTACAAGACCTTCTAGAACTAATATCAGAGAAAGATGTCCTTTTCATCATAGGGGATTGGAATGCAAAAGTAGGTCAAGAGATACCTGGAGTAACAGGCAATTTTCGCCTTGGAGTACAAAATGAAGCAGGGCAAAGGCTAACTGGGTTTTTCCAGGAGAAGACACTGGTCATAGATAACCCTATGGGGGAATAAAATGAGAGCAAAAGCCGGTGGACATCTAAATAGCACCCCTTTCACTGTTGCTTTATCTACCTCAAATTCTTATCACTATGTAACATTTTATTTTATACTTTTTGTATGTTCACTCTGAATCTTCCCCTACAAGAATGTTAATTTGGTGTCTTATTCAGTACTCTGCATCCAGAGCCTGGACCAGTGCCTGGTACATAACAGGGATTTAATAAATGAATGGGAGTGGGGTAGGGAGTCACATCAGAATCAGACGGTTCCTTCTTAACTGGAGAAGTAGCAAAAAGAGAATCGGATGGATTGGATGATAGCTGGAATCAGAGTAAAGTCGCCTTGACAGACAGTACTATCCTGAACACTCCATTAGCTAAAGTGAAGTGAAGTGAAAGTCGCTCAGTCGTGTCTGACTCTTTGCGACCCCATCCAGGCCAGAATACTTGGAGTGGGGTAGCCTTTCCCTTCTCCAGGGGATCTTTTCAACCCCAGGATGGAACCCAGGTCTCCCGCATTGCAGGTGGATATTAACCAGCTGAGCCACAAGGGAAGCCCTCACTAGCTAAAACTTTTTTCATACTCTTTTAAAATATTTTTCTATACCAGCGTTATGGGATCTTAAGTCCCAAATTACCTTTTCCGGGCCGAGTGCTTATTTCTTTGTGTTCCCACTGCCCCCTCTGCCCACTCACCCCAAACCATCTCATCCAACCATGACAGGTTTCATGAAAGCCTTGGCATGCACCCTCTTGCCCCACCAGAGTTGCAAGAAGGTGAAGGCTACAATTCGTTGTTCAGTTATTTCCCTGCCCCTCTGAGAGTGTGGCACACGGTAGGCTCAAATGAAAGAGTGCCTTGGGTAGGCCTCGTAAACCAAGATCCCTTGTTTGCAACAATGTCAGGCAACTTTGCTGCTTCTACTGAAGGTGGTGATACTGAGAAATACGGCTGTTGCGGGAGGCTTATAGTAATGTACTTCGTGTGTTTGCGGACAGCAGGTCAAGGGCCCGGGATGGTCGCGCAAACAGGCATCCGGAACCTAGGCCTTCCCTTGCCCCAGCATCCGCAAAGGCCTATTAATCCTTAATATTCAAATTCCGCCCACTAAACCATCCCCTCGGCGCCCAAGCCGCCTCTTTTCCCCAAATGACGGCCGTTGGCAGCCAATCGGCAGCTAGACAGGGCGTCCGCCCCCTTTTCCCTCGCCGGAACGGACACCGAGTCCCGCCAATTGGGGGCGTCGCCACCGAGGCCCCGCCCCACCCCGACCGCCGCATCCAATGGCGCGCCAGCTCGTTCAGGCACCGGGGGCGGGGCGCAGGCGCGCAGGTGCAGCTGTGCGCAAGCCGGCAGGGAGGGCGGGGCGCGACGTCGGCCGTGCGGGGTCTCGGCGTCGGCGGCGCGCGCGCTCCCTCCTCTCGGAGAGAGGGCTGTGGTAAAAGCCGTCCGGAAAATGGCCGCCGCCGCCGCTGCCGCGCCGAGCGGAGGAGGAGGAGGAGGCGAGGAGGAGAGACTGTGAGTGGGACCGCCGCGGCCGCGGGCGGGGACCCTTGCTGGGGGGCGGGGGGTAGGGGCGGGACGTGGCGCGGGAGGGGCCCGCGGGGTCGGGCGACAAGGCTGGCGGATGGCGTCCCTCCTCTCTACCCTCCCCCTCCCGCTGGTGACGGCACCCCCCCCCCCCCGGCGGCCCGTTACCCGCACTTGCGGGTGACCGTCTTCGGCGCGGCCTCCTCAGGCTGCCTTTGCCTGCTCCCCCCCCCTCCCGCCTTCGGCGCGCATCCCGGCCCCCCGGCCCCGCGGGCGCCCCTGTCGCCGGGGCTTCGCCTGTCGGGGCTGCGCGCGCGTCGTGCCCTTCGCGGGGCTTCGGGCCCGCGGCGCCGTCGCGCGCCCGCGCCCCCGGCCTCTCCCTGGCTCGCGCTTTCCCGTCTCCCTCCCTCGCGCGCCCCTCTCCCGTTACTCGGCCCCCCCCCCCCCCCCCACTGGCGCGCGTGCGCAGTTCGCCTCCCGTCGGGAGAGTGCGCCACAAGGGCTCCTGGGCAGTCGCCCCCATCTCCAGGCTTTGCCTCCCCCTCCTTTTCGCCCATTCCATGACTTTCTGCCCCCCCCCGCCCCCGCGGCGAGCGAGTTCCTTTCGCATCTAGCAAGAACAAGTAGGTGGGAATTATTGTCCACCCACAAAAGGCACTAGACATTGTGTTCTTGGCCCCAGAGCTCATCAGAAAGAGGCGGTGATAGTTGCCATCAGGAGCCATGGGGAGGGGACGGGGTGTCCGGCAGCACCCGAAGCGCTTCGATGGGAGCGCGCTCCCAGGGCGTTTGGGGGGGGGGCATGGCCTTAGAATACGAGCGCCCTCCCATCCTTCCCCCCCCGCCCGCCCCCCTTCGCCGGCGATCTTCCAGTTACATAAGTGGAGTGGGGCTCAGTCTGTGACGGGCTTCCATAGTCCCGGAGCGCGCCCGGCTCAAGATCACCAGTACCAGATGGGGCAAGTTCACCGCATCGCCGGGGTGCCCATCACTTGGTCCCTGAAAGTTTATTTTCTTTCTAGTTTGCTTCTGAGTCACCCAGACTGAAACTCAGGTGACTGATTAGTGGTGTGGCAATGTTTTTTGTGGTTTTGCACTGAAGACTTAAGGTCATGGTGAAGAGTTTAAAAGATTGCTTTCACAGAGGAGACCGTTCATGGCCTTGCTGAGTGTGGATTCCAAGGGGGGAAAGGCTGGCTGTGGAATACACCTCTGTGGCCGTCGCTTCTACTGTGAGTGTGTTCGGTGTGGATTGGTCACAGCCGAAATGGGCTCCACCACAAAATTGATATTCCTGACTCATGGTCAGGCAGATGTGTGCTTCTCGTTTTTCAGGAACAGGAACGGGCTGCAAAGCCATTCAGAGTTGTGTCTCTGTTGTGCCGATCAGTGCCCCAAATTGTGAGATGGTAGCATAGAATTCTGTGGGTGGTTGGTGATCACAGAACTGAACCTACTGGCCTGTGAGGCTGAGTGGCTTAAGAGTTGAGGACTCTGGCAAGTTTTAGGCATTTTGTTACATTATGAAAATGAAGCATATTCGGGCCTTGGTAGCAAAAATCATTAACAGGCAGTTGCTATCCAGGAGAAATTTGGGTTCCACCGTCAGAATTTTCATCTGTATCTGAACGATTTCAACTAAGAATGCCATTAACCTCTTGGGTCCTTTGAAATATGCTGAATCTTTATTATTTTTTTTAATCTGGCTTTTAGTTTTAGGTCTTTTGGGAATTTCCACTAGGGATTTAGGGAAATAAATTTATTTATGGGCTTTGAAGGATTTCTAAATCCTAGTCCTGGAACCTAGGAAAAAATTTGCTTTCATTTTTTACCCGGACGTATCAGAACGTTAAAGGGCACAATCAGTCTCAGAGGTGTAGAGTTGATTGAATAAGTTGCCACAGAACACCCATTCATGGCATGTCAGCGAGGGGGCTGATCACTGAGGTGCATTCCTGTCTGCACACATAGATACACAAGCCTCTAATGAAGATTCCAAGGTTTGTACATCTGAGCCTCAGATGTGACCGGCAAGGGCTCGATTTTGTTTCCCATCATTGGCAGTGCGTTAGCCGCCTCAGGTGCCCCTCCAGTGAGCCGTTCCATCATACCCCTATCCCTTTAACCTGCACAGCCTCCAGAATATAGTTTGTCTGCAAAGTACCTGGTGGCATCTGAAGTCATGGTGTCCTAACAGCTTGAGGAAACCCTCTATGGCTTTCTTGCCAGTACACACCATACTCTTTTTTTGTTGTTACAAATTTGCCTGGAATGCTTGCAACCTTGAATCCCAGGTCTTTGTTTCACCTGACAGAGCACAATGCAGTCCAACCATACTCCAACTTTTGCACTGCTTATGTTGCAGGAGGGTTCGAGTACTGTTTTGCATTTTATTTGCAATTTCCAGCCACAGCCCTTGTTTCCCGGCTGGCCCTGCCTCTTTGTGGCTGAATCTAGTGGGATGGGGAGGCACGCTGTGGAATTTGACAGAAGAATTGGCTAGAGGAGTCCAATATGATGATGTCCCCCTCCTGAATACCCGTTCCCCCATGTGGAGACAGAATGAGAACCTTGCTTCTCGAACCTAGAATAAAGAAGAGCCGATTGGAAAGTGTTAGTTCCTTCCTGGAGGGCGCTTTCCCCTGTTAATACACCTGCCCTGGATTATTTACATGATAAATGATGTCTCCTGGACCCCGTGATCTTTTGTAAAGGTGAATATCAGTGAAAATCTTTTAACTGGCTAAGAGCAGTTTGTGGCCAGCCTGCCCGAGTTATCTATGAGAAGAATATTGTAGAAAGGGTTTGACTTTTGCAGTAAGTAGTGTTTCAAGCACATAGGCGGGTAAAGCATAGTCCTAGACTGGTGGTTCCAGGGAGCGTGGTAAACACCTGTTTGTTTTCCCCACCCTTTGCTGGTGATATGCACGCAGACCAGCCTCGTGTGGCTGGCAGATACAACGTTTTTTTCATGGGTAGAGCATTATTACTGCTCCAGTGGGAGGACCTTGTTCTCAGTGCTTCTGTACCAGTGCCTTCCAGTCAAACTGTCATTGTCACCACTGTCCCTTTACCTCAATTTGGGTAGGATGGATGTAAAGTCTCTTTCCCTTGGACTCACTGACACAAAAGTTGTGCTCTTCTGCATTTACCTGGTCTCTTCTGCCTTTCTTTGGCACGGAGCCCCTTCCTATTGAAAGCTTGCTTTGTACGCCTTTGCTTAAATACTTGGTTCTACCCCTTTGATGGTAGGTATGGTGTGGGGGGGGAACAGAGTGAGAGCAGGGCATGGCCTGCTCTCCCATATTTAAGAGGAGTTGTGACCATTCTGTTACAGAGTAAAGCCTTGGCCTTTTTCACTTCTTCAAGGCACAGTTACGTTGGTTCTGCTGGTGTATGAATGTCTTGAGCATAGCTGTTTTGTTATACTGCAGATGTCTGGACTCTTGGTATCAAGCTTTAGAAAGGCTTCCGTGCATAAGGGCTGGGGGGCGCTCTGTAACATATATATAGACCTGCAATTCACTGCTTTATTGGGTCTTCACCTAAGTGCGCTCATTTGCTGGCTCTTTTTTTTTTCTCTCTACGAAATCTTGAGTTATCAGAGATCTTAAACTTTCAGAGCTCGAAGGAACCTTAGTCTAGGTCCCTCAGTTTACAAATAAAAATGCAATTTACAAAAAAAAAAAAAAAGGCAACTGTGAAAAGTTGTGGCTCTTCTAGGGCTTCCCAGCCAGGATGCCAGTTTGATTTTTATTATATAGCTAACTGAGTAATAGCTCAGCTGGTAAAGAATCCACCTGCAATGGGGGAGACCCTGGTTCGATCCCTGGGTCAGGAAGATCCCCTGGAGAAGGGATAGGCTACCCACTCCAGTATTCATGGGCTTCCCTGATGGCTCAGATGGTAAAGAATCAGCCCGCAATGCACGACACCTGGGTTCGATCCCTGGGTTGGGAAGATCCCCTGGAGGAGGGCACGGCAACCCACTCCAGTGTTCTTTACTGGAGAATCTCCATGGACAGAAGAGCCCAGGAGGCTACAGTCCATGGGGTTGCAAAGAATCGGACATGACAGAGCAACTAAGCCTAGCAAACCTGAGTAATACTGTGACTTTGACTTCTGGGATTTTAGAGTGTTCTATGACTCGACTGTTTAAGGGAATTCTGAGGCCTCACTGCACCTCAATAGCTAATTCCAGATACCATCCTGGTAGTTCCAGACCAGCAGTAAAAGACTTGGTTGGTGTTGCACTTCTGAGTTTGATTATGTGAGTAATTGTGTGAATAGTTTCTTAAGTTGTACACGCTAGGCTTTTTTTAGTCTAAAGATAAAAGTGCAACTCTTGGGCCGGCAAGGTATCAGAAATTAGCTAATATGGGGCAGTTGAGGTTTTAACAAGGAAGTGTTGGTTGTCTTGATGAAAAGCATAGTGGCAGAAGACCTTCTTAGAACATGTGTTCAAAGGCAAAAGAGAAAGTATCACACTGTTAACTCAGTTTGTTGAACATTTTACTGATCTGAGAGGCCTAAAAGTGAGTGCTCAAAAACAGTCTTGTGTATGTCTGGGGATGGCTTAGGATCTCCCAGGGTACTTGGTTTCTTTTTGGTTCCACTTGTTTTTTTTCCTCTCCTGGCTAAAGCCTTTTTACATGATGTCACAGCAGCTTGTTGCAACTTCAGCTGCTTGCAAATGACAGGACACTTTGCCTCTGCATTTCATGTGTTCTTGGGATGACATTTTGATGTTGCATGTTCTCTGGAACATATCTTCGGTCTCTGGGTATTTCTGTATGATGTGTTGCACGAAATACTGGAGATTGCTTCCTAACTGTACGTTTTAGTGTCAAAATGTCCCTCAGAGGTGACAAGACCTGTGATAGTGTCAGTTCTAACACTCATGAATCTTTCCTTCAGCACTGTGTGTTATCTGGCAGTAAATTTCAGTGTATCCTTTGTTTCTAGCTAGGTAAGCTGGGAAATAGCATGTTACTTTGTCTGTATGTATATCTTCAAAATGTCCCAAATAGCCCTGGGAAAAAGTCGTGCAGCACAATGGGGGCTTTCAACTTACGATTTTCTTTGTTTTAGGCTCCATAAAAATACAGACTCACCAGTTCCTGCTTTGATGTGACATGTGACTCCCCAGAATACATCTTGCTTCTGTAGACCAGCTCCAACAAGATTCCATGGTAGCTGGAATGTTAGGGCTCAGGTAAGTAACCTTCCTTTTTTTTTTTTTAGTATATGTCCTGGTTTGGCCATCTGTTTTTAAAAAAAAAAAAAAAAAGGAATCAAACAAGATCTACTACTCTTGAACCATTATCAAAGTACCCCAAAGACTAAAGACATACGGTGCCAAACTGTGCCATATAATAAAAAAAAGTCACTTCCCTGAGCCCTGAAAGGTCAGTTGGGTTAAGGCTCCTTGGTAGCCACGGTATGATCCGGGGGCGGGTGTCAGATTAGAGCTGGAACTGGTGACCTGCCCCTTCAGTTCACCTTCAAGCAGGTCAGCTAAGCGGAGCTCTTCACCGGCTGCTCTGGCTCTCACCTAGCGGCCTTCAGCGCAGTGCTCTGTTTGCTCTGGTCTCGGGTAAATGACTTCCTGGTCAACATTAGCGAGTGGCGGTGATGCATTTGCAGACACGGGAACCTGCGTGTGTTCCCCTAGAAGGACGACCTTCTGCAAGCTGTGGCCAGACAGCAGAAAGAAAAGAAAGTGAAGTCAATCAGTCATATTCGACTCTTTGTGACCCCATGGACTGTAGCCCACCAGGCTCCTCCATCCATGGAATTTTCTAAGCGATAGGACTCGAGTGGGTGGCCATTGCCTTCTCCAGGGTATCTTCCTGGCCCAGGGATTGAACCCAGGTCTCCCGCATTGTGGGCAGACACTTTACTGTCTGAGCCACCAGGGAATCGAGTGTGTGCATGCCACACACCTCCCACAGGGGCAGCAGAGAGCACCCTGAGGCCCTTTGGGCTCTTGAGACTCTAGAGCAGGAGGAAGGCCTTTTGAGAAGCTGGGGAGCTAGGCCCTCTGAGTGCCGTGCAGGGGTCCTGTCACCCGTGCATCAGGTGCTTGGGCACCACCGCCTGGCCTTTGAATTTGGTCAGATTGAACGGTTCTTTCATTTCTAAACTGGCAGGCTCAATATCTTAAGCTTTTTTGGAGGCCACATCCACATTTGATGTTTTGACATCCAGATTGCAAACATCCCGTGTGGTAAGACTGAACACTCTAATTTGGTTTCTCCATTTCTTCTCCGAAGAAAAACACGTGACTTTACACACATGCGGTCCTCAGGATTCCAGCTGACCCCCTCAAATTTTGCACTTAGTTGTATCTCTCTAGCGGCTTCTGATGCTTCAGTCTGAAGCTGTGTGGACATCTGTCTCAGCCCATTTTGGGGCTGAGTGAGGGGCAGAGAGTTTGGGTAGAGGAGCAGAAAACGTGTAGACGGAAGTGAAGAGCATCACGCTGTCTCCAAGTCACAAATTTGGTTCTGCTTCTGATCCTATGACTTAAATTGTCATTCCCATTTACCACTGCGGGGTGTGCTCTGGGCCCTGCTGACAGGACGTTCTTTGTACGCCACGTATTTATGCTGGTGGGAGTCGTGTGGCTGCTGCTTTGTGCATTGTCTCAGAAACTGTGTGGATGAAATGTAATATAGGCAGTGAATGGGTTTCTTCTGATAGATATTAGGCCTGAAGGAGTGATTGATGTTTTTAATAGTCTTTTTCTCCGATTGCAAATGGATTTCATAAAACAGACGGTGGCAACTCTCTACAGTTTCTTCTAAACAATGCAGAAAGGAAGAGATGTTTTTAAAAATATCTCATTACTTGTGAATGAGAGAGTCACGGCCATTTGAGCTTCAAGGGACTTTGAAGTGAGCATGAGTGTGAAAGGCGCTCAGTCGTGTCCGACTCTTTGTGACCCCATGGAGCATACAGTCCATGGAATTCTCCAGGACAGAATACTGGAGTGGGTAGCCTATCCCTTCTGTGGATCTTCCCAACCCAGGAATCGAACCAGGGTCTCCTGCATTGCAGGCAGATTCTTTACCAACTGAGCTATCAGGGAGCTTTGAAGGGAATTCTCAAAGGACAGAACCTGTCTTTAATAAGTACTTGATCTCTTACTACTTTTCAAGAAATTATAAAAAATAAAACTTTTTTTTTTTTTTAAAGAAAAGTCAAACTATTTTAAAGTATATCAGTAAAAAAGCAAATGTTCCCAGTACTCTCCACACCCACTACCCAAAGTAACTGCCGTTAATAGCGTACTGTAGATCCTTCTGATTCTTCTTCTCAGGCTCTGCAAATATGTTCTGTTTGTGTTTTTGACAAAATAAGGATTGCATGGTATGTATTCGACATCTCCCATGTGATATATTTCTCTGCCTCATTTCTGTTAAATAGAAGTGTGGTTTGGTGCTAATTTACGTCATACAGTGTTCCCCTTTTGATTTTCTTGATGGTTCACTATTAAAGATGCTACTGGATTGAATGTCCTCAGGTGCCAGTCCTTTTGAAGAATGGCTGCCTAGACTTGAAGTTGCCGGTGGGTACTTACCACATCGCCTTCCAAAATGTCTAGCCCGTTTCCCATGACAATCTTAGCAAGTGCTATTTCCTGTATTTCCCATATCCTCCCAGAATTGGATGTCCTTTTTAAATATGTGTTTCTTGGGTTATTACTAGGGCTGAACGTCAGTGGTCGCTGGCCATTTGTATTTGGTTTTTGTGAATTGCCTGTTCATGTCTTGCATTTATTCTTCCATCGGGGTATTTCTTTTTAAGTCAGTTTATAAGAACTCTTAATATATTAAGGATATTAATTCTCTGTCATCATGCAGAGATTTTTCTTTGTTACATGGCATGACGATACTCATCTAGATTTTCTTTCTTCCTAAAAAACTTGATGATGTGCTGTATTCATACATACATATTTGATACATGCAAAAGATTCGTATAGTTACGTTGTCTTATGTTTTTTGTACGGTATTTGGAATACTTGTGTTTGTATTTAACTTTGGGATTGGATAAGGTCTCGAGTCCAGCTAGCCAGTATGTCATAGCCATTTGTTGAACCATCTGGTCTTCACCTTTATCTTATGCCAACTTCAAGTGAACAGAGGATCTTTTACTTCTTTCTTTCTGAAGTTTTTTCTTTGTGAGGCTCTTGAGGGCAAGCCCATCAGCAGATAATGGTTTATGCATTCATCCAACAAATATTTTTGCTCCTGCTTTGAGCCAGGGATGGTGCTGGGCCCTGCACGTGCTGCCTTCTTCACTGGCCGTGGGGTGCTGGGGAAGGCGACAGAGGTCATGATGCCAGCTGCGTGGCTCCAGTGCCCATTCCAGAAGACTCAAGAAAATAGCGGATCTTCACAAAAGTAGGTTTTAGATAAACTAGGAGGACTCCAGAGGGTGTATATATGCATGTGTGTGTTTTAAATTCTGACACGGAAGTCGGAGCCATAGGGTAGACTGCAACATAAGCATAGTTTGTTTTCTAACTCAGATAATTGCAGGCTGATTTGTGTCTTGATTTATGATGAGGGCTTTTTGCTGTTAAAATAGTTTTATATTCAACTGCCTTGGTTGTGATGGAATAAAAGTTGCACACTGATAAAAATGGTAATTTTCTTTTATGATGATTTTGAAGCTTTCTGTAATAGCTGATAAAAATAAAGACAGGGTTTTGGTGAATGTGATCTTTGGGGAACAAGTGTAATTTTTTGCGGCTGGCATCATTTAAATCTAATAAGTACCCTCAAAACTGAAGTGGAATCCTAATTTTTTGACTTAAAGAAATGACATAAGTGACATGTGATTAAGGAAAAGGCTTCTTGTGTAAGGCTGAGGTTTTTTAATGATTACTTTAAATACATATATAACAGTACAGCATTAAAAAGGTGGTATAAAAGGTTACATGGTATATGATCTCCTTGCTACCTTGTCCCCAGACAACCATTTCTCCCTGAAGGCAACCATCATTATCAGTTTCTTATAAATCTGTGAGTGTGCATGTGTAATTTTGAAATTGTGAAATGTTCATAACAGAAAATTTTCTGTTTTAACTATTCATTGTGCAGTTTAGTGACACTGAGTACATTCTCTTTGCTGTGCAGCCATCACCACCATGTATCTCCAGAGCCCTTTTATCTTGCAAAACTGAAATGATACCCGTTAAATGAGAACTCCCCACTCTTCCCCGCTCTCAGCCCCTGCCAATTGCTCATTTACTTTGTCTCCTATGAAATGGACTATTCTAGATACCTCATATTATTGTATATTTTTATATATGTGTTTATGTATATATCTTATGTGTGTGGTTTTTTACCAAATAGTAAAACACTGTGCACATTTGCACAGTTTGCTCTTTTTAGTTAATATATTTTGATGCTTGTGTGATATGAATTTCCGTAGAGACATGTCACTCATTTTAAGGGTTGAGGTAGTAGTCCATTATGGATACACCATAATTTCTTAACTGATTTTCTCTGGATGGATATTTATGTTTCCAGTGTTTTTTATTTCATTAATGTTGTAGTGAATCGTCTTTTATATAATACCATTTTTCACAGCCAAGTTTATCTGTAGGAGAAATTCGTAGAGCTGGAACTTGCTGGGTCAAAGGATATATGCATTTTAAACTTTGATAGATATTGCTAAATCAAGGATGGCCTTCCAGTTGCGTGGTTTTAGAGGGGAAAAAAACTACATTTGAGTAGATAAGCACAAATTTGTAGAGATTAGAGAGCTGTTTATTCGGATAGGAAGAAATCATTTTCAGCAGTTAGCATGAGAAAGCAAAACTTCAGAAGCTTCCATTTCACGACCTAGTGTGAACAGAGGAGCTGAGACAGGACCCTTTATTTGGCAAGGAGAACGTCAGCCTGTTCTTATTTGTGGATCATGAAGAAAATGGAGTGTTTTTATTTTGGTACCGGTCTAACTTGCAGCGGCTCCTTGGGACTCAGGGTTGAAAAGTGCCCACAGCTGCTGAATGTTCTCCCTCATTTGTGTTGTGACATCATAAGGAATACCCTGAAAGTATTCAGGACCATATTGCTGTCGCCTTGTTTCTTGTTGACTGTGGTACTCTATTGCAGTCCTTTTTTCACTTACCCTGGACTAATTGAGCATCTGTTATTTGTCACTTCCTGCCCTAGATGCTAGGGACTGTTCATACACTCAGTGATTTTCTGGTCTAAAAGACAACAGGCCAATATGCCTTTATTTTACAAGGGGCTAAAGGTGACAGTGGCCACTTCGAGTGCACGGAAACATTAGATCCCACCTGGACTCCCAGGTAGCGTCAGGGAAGAGACTTCTTTGAAAAGTGACCCCCCCACCCAGGACCTGAATGATAAGGCACTGTTAGATTCCAGGAGGAGGCACATGCAGAGGAAAGGGCCGTGCGTCTGGAGGCTCGGACGGGAGGGAACTCGGAGAGTTCAGGGTGGGAGGATGGGGCAGCAGGGGTCTCAGAGAAGTTGCACTGGCAGGGATGCTGGTGGCAGAGCAGACCCAGCTGGCCTGGCTGTGCCAAATAGGCTCAGTCTTCCTTCCAGCGGCCTCACTCTGAGAGGGTCCCGAGCCCCAGGAGGTGGTGGCAGGTGCTCCAGCCACCTGGCCTGTCCCCCCAACCCCCGGGTTCTGGAGGCCATCTGCCCATCAGACCCCAGGGGCTCCCGTTCCACGTCTCCTCCTCAAACCTTCCTTTCCTCCCTGATCCTGGAGACCGAGAGGTTGCCCATCCCCTGAAGGTGATGGAGCTACTCCCCAGACAGGCCAGTTTAAACCTTTGGAAGTACTTTGCGAATTCCTAGGATGGTGCCCTACCGCAGGTGACATTCTGCAGCTTGTGCTTTTTATGCACTCTTTGGCTTTTGAGCCTGGGCCGTGTTGCTGTGTGCAGCCCTTCATTCATTTAACTTGTCTCCTTGTGCTGTGGAAACATCTTTACAACCGAAGTCCCACCAGAGCCCTGAGGGAGAATGGAATTGTCGAGAAACAAGGATTGACATCTGGTTTATGTTTACATCCTTCGGCTCTATTAACTGAGAAGATATTTTTATTTCGGTGTTTGTGAAAACTTTCCACAAAAAAAAGGCATCCATTTTCTAGACTTATTAATAGAGCAGTCCGAAGGTTTTATTTTTAGTTTTGAAAGAAATCAAAGCAGGCTTCTGAGATAGGCACATTTTCCCTCATTCCCATCTCCTTTTCATGTTTTGCTGCTAAGACAAACTTGAGCACTTTTCAGCATGAGCTGGCTGTCTCCATGTAGATTATTTTTGAAAAATGTAAGCACTTGGGTTTTTCTGGGGTTTCTACTGGTACTTAAGTTTTGACATTTCTTTGAAAAGTATTTTAAATCTGTATATACATTTTTAGTAATTTGTTTTTAAAATACAAATTTCTGTGTTTTTGGGTTTTCTGTTTTTATAAACAGCAGAAGGTATTAGTCTATATTAAGTACTAATTTGCTCTAATATTTTCAGCTGTTTTTGGAATTACACTTGGCAAAAAAAAAGAGACAAATGTCTGCAGTTGTGACAGTTTGTCTTTTTGTTCCTTTTAACTCCAGAATAAATAATTCTAGTGAATTTTTTTCTAGGCTTGTAAGAACACAGGAATGATTTGAGTCATTGTAATAAGTAGTTAGGCAAAATTGAAAGTCTTTTTTTTCAGTGATATGACCCTGTAAGAAACTGTTAATACAGCCTGTGAGCAACTGTGTAAAATTTCTTAACCACTCTTCCAGATTGTTTAAGACAAAAGAAAATGAACAACCAAACAAAAATACTGTTCATTATGCTTTTTATTTTTAATTACATAAGTAAAGCATCATTCTAGAAAATTTAGAAAATGCATGTGGAAATTACTCTGGAGATTCCAGCATGCAGAGAAAACTGCTGTTACGGTTTGGTGTGTATCTTTCTAGACTGAGGGTTCTGGCTCAAGTTTGAGAAGTTAGGGGTTCTGTAACCTTGGATGTATACTTGGCTTTTATTTTTACTAACCTCTCAGTAAAAATTTAATAACATATGTAGGCAGCAGACCATGGTAGTGTTAGGAGTACCTGTGCTTTTGTCACCAATAGAGAGCAAAGATGCTTTCACATAGTATTCCATGCAGTTACAGAGATTTTGAAATATTGCTCATGTTCATCACAACTCAAACTTAGTTGTCAGACTCACTTCCAGATCTGGCTATTTATTTAGTGGTTTACTAAAGAGGCACATATTACTCTTAATACCAATTCTCAAAGTAAGTTGTTAATCAATTTCTATGTATTTTATTTTATGTATTTGAAAACGTCCTTCTGAGGAGTGGTTCAGAGGGCCAAAGTCCATTATGCCATGCAACTCCAGATATAAGAACAGCCAACATTTGAGTGGTCGCTGTGCCAGGGAAAGAGATCAGGAAAGCCCTAAAACAGAGGTGCATTAAAGAGAGACAGAATGACATGAAAAGTGAGTTTAAATTACTATATCAAATATTTTTTATGAACACATTAATATTTTCCAGATCCTGTGCAAAGTGTACTGCAACTACAACTGGCAAATAATAACCTAAAGGTTACCTTTGCTATTGGCATTTTAAATATCCTTCTAGAGTCTTCTTTACACACCTGTGTATATGTGTCTGTGTTTTACTTATCAAATATTTATTTGTTTTTTGGCTGCACTGGGTTTCAGTTGCAGCACATGGGATATTCAGTCCTCATAGTAGCATGCAGGATCTTTTAGTTGTAGCATACAGGATCTAGTACCCTGACTAAGGATAGAACTCGGGCCCCTTGCATTGGGAGCATGGAGTCTTAGCCACTGGACCACCAGAGAAATTCCTACATGTTGATTGAGATAAATGGGATCATATAGTATGTACTGTTGTAACTTGCCTTCTTTCCACACTGATAATGCCATAGATATCTTTCCATGTCAATAAAAATATGTATCATCACTTTTCTCTAAAATAAAAATAACTCATGTTTTCTAATTATAAAAGTAATAACTGTTTTGTGGGGGAAAAAATGTTTTTTAGAAAATATGGGAAGAGGAAACGGAAGGATTGTCCATAAAACTGACATCTACACATAGATAATGTTTTTGTGCCATGATTTTTAATGGTCACCTGACATTTTATTGATGGCTCTACCTTGATTTAATTAGAGCTGTTTCCATTATTTCTGTGCTTTCATTTCTGTGTGGCTGTGTGCTGACCATTCTACTCTGTGCCTGTGTCTCTAGCTTGCATCTCTAACTTTTTTTTTCTTAATTAATTACTTTATTTTAATTGGAAGATAATTACCTTACAATATTGTGATGATTTTGGGCATCTCTAACCTCTTGAGCCCTGCATTGGATGGCCTCTTCAGTCTTTCCCCCGGAGTTGCTCCTAGCCGTCTCAAACTTAACAAGTCCCAAACAGAACTCTTGCTTTTTTCCCTCCTTCAGTTCTGCTTTGGACACGACTGAGCGACTATACAGCAACAACAATGGATCTGCTTCTCTTCCTAGTTTCTGTTTCATTAAATATCATCAGCATCCGCCCAGTTACCAGTCTAAAATTCTAGGAGATGTCCTAGGTTCTCACCTTCCTCTAATCCACCAGCAAGTACTATGGGCCTCCACATTCAAAATGTACCTCAGAACCAACCACTTGTCACCACCTCCACTAAGACCTCAGTCCCCACCACAAGTCACTTCTCAGACGGATGCTCTAAGACTTCAGGTCACATACTGAGCAGCTTTCTCACCCACACTTGGAAACAGCTACATCCTTCATAGGCCTATTTTTTTTTTTTTTTACAGTGATACTTAATTCTAAGTGATTAAATTTTTCCACATACAAGTACTGGGTTCCTTGCTGCTCTGTGTTGAAGAATATGCAGTTCATCAGGCTGTCATCCAGTCATTCATCCCATGACAGAGTTAAGTGTCTACGGTACCTGGGGCAGTGTGGTAGGCAGGCTGTAGGGTGACCGACACAGAGTGGCATCTATTTTGCATGGAGCTCAAGTGTGACTGGAGAGACAGACTTTAAATAATTTCCAAGTGATTATGTAATTACAGTGGGTTCAGTGTTTTAAAGGAGGAGTTGGAAGAGGGTTCACTGTGATCATGTGTAATGGAGGAATAGCCCAGCCTTGGGAGGAATACGGAGGCCCGCCCTAAGGAGGCAGTGCTGAAGTGAGGGACCAAGGGGGCAAAGTCCAGAGTGGAGGAGGGCTTTCCAGGTGGAGAAGAGTACTTGTGAAAGCCCCGAGTCTGGCCAGAGCTTCATCAACTGAGATACTTAAGCAGGCTGCAGCAGAGCAGGGGTTGGGGGCTGAGATGCAGGCTGAGTGGCTGACAAGGTGGGTGCAGGATTTTTGACATTAATGTCATAATAGTAGGGAGCTATCAAAGGGTTAGGCTGTATGGATTTTTATTTTATAATCAAAGTATTACAGCCCCTTGATAACAGCATAACCTTGAGGTTATGGTGAAAACAACAGTCTAGCTCTCTCCTCTCCTGTTCCATGACCCAGAGATGCGATGCCAGCCTTACATGGTGTCTCCTTTGAGTTTCTTTGGTTACTGTCAGAACTAAATTGTATATTTATGCATCTTTCTTGATTTGACAATGTTGGGGAGTTACAAAAGAAGACAGCTTACATCACCTCCCTTATTGGCATTCATATTCACAACAGTGGTTCCTGTTCCATCACCTTTAGTCCATAAAACACTTCCCCTCTCTGGAAGGGGATATAATAACCCTGGATCAGTAAAAATGCTAAATGTTTGCCTTTGATAACTAAATTCCAGAGTAAGGAGCTGGTGTAATGATCACCTGAAATGGTGGCAAAATATTTGCTGTTGTATTTTCTGTTCTCTTTCATGTCAATATAGACTCGTGGAATTTTACTTATTAAATGTTTTACTATGCAACCAAAGTCACTATTCTTTCTTGATCAAATTATTCCAAATGTGGCCAGTGAGATTCCCTTTATGCTGGCACCTGTGTCATCTTGGCATACCCTTATTAATTAGTCTTTGAGTGATTCTTTGCTTTCTGGGATAAGACATTCCATCCCAATGTGTGCTTTTCCTAACCCAGAACTGGTTCTAAGAGTTCTGGATCCTTTTAGTGGGAAATGGTATTTAGAATTTCAGTGTTAGACGTGCACACTCTTACTGGGGTGCCATTGTATCTATGGTCTTTCAGTGGACAAAGCTAGAAAACATACTGAAAAGCTTTCTTACCTCACAAATACATAACGATGTCTACAATGGAAATTAACATTAGAGGGTTTGTCATTAAATTAACATTAGTGGATTTGTCTTCAACTTTATTTAACCCTTATATATCTTTTTCTTACACAAAAAAAGTTCATTCCTAATTAACATTACAGGTTACTTAATCTTGTAATATACATAAAATAATTATCAAATTATAATATCATTAGTACTACGAAAATAATAATTATGAATGAAGTTTCAGATTTCTTCTTGTCCTTAGGATATATCTCACCAGGGACATAAAATCAAGATTATTGTGTTCAAAAACCACCTGGAGGATTTGCTTCTAGTAGTAGTGAGGTAGCTCATTTTGGACTACCTCCAACCTCCTTGCAGATAACAGCTAACAACTCAAGACAAAAATAAAAAACCACTTGTTTTAAGGCACTAGAGAGAGACTGAAAACAGGCAGAAACTAGAGGGAAGTCGATACTTGGAAGAAGGAAACTGCATTAGATGAAAAACAGCTCTTTACCCACAGGCAGTCCTCCTCAGTGCTGCTGCAGGGAAACAAAAACTTTGATAGAGTCCTAGACTCAAGGGTTAAGGAATAAGAGGAATGAAGGCAGAAATTCTGGAAATCAGATTAGCCACAGGCAGTGGGGAAGGTAGGCAAATTCTTCATAGAAACTCTACCCAACTCCAGCTAAGGCAGAAGGAATGAATAGAGATTTCAACTGCTGCTCACCACAGGGAAGACTGAAGATCTCTTCAAGAAAATTAGAGCTACCAAGGGAACATTTCATGCAAAGATGGGCACAATAAAAGAAACGGTATGGACTGAACAGAAGCAGAAGATATTAAGAGGTGGCAAGAATACACAGAAGAACTACACAAAAAAGATCTTCATGACCCAGATAACCACAATGGTGTGATCACTCACCTAGAGTCAGGCATCCCGGTTTCCGAAGTCAAGTGGGCCTTAGGAAGCATCAATAAGAACAAAGCTGGTGGACGTGATGGAATTCCAGCTGAGGTATTTCAAATCCTAAAAGATGATGCTGTGAAAGTGCTGCACTCAATATGCCAGCAAATTTGGAACACTCAGTAGTAGCCTCGGGGCTGGGAAAGGTCAGTTTTCATTCCAATCCCAAAGAAAGGCAGTGCCAAAGAATGTTCAAACTACTGCACAGTTGAACTCATCTCACAGGCTGGCAAAGTGATGCTCAAAATTCTCCATAGGCTTCAAGAGTATGTGAACAGAACTTCAGATGTTCAAGCTGGATTTAGAAAAGGCAGAAGAACCAAAGATCAAATTGCAAATATCCGTTGGATCATAGAAAAAGCAAGAGAACTCAAGAAGAACATGTACTTCTGCTTCATTGATCGCACTAAAGCTTTTCACTGTATAGATCACAACAGACTGGAAAATTCTTAAAGAGATGGGAATACCAGACCGCTTGACCTGCCTCCTGAGAAATCTGTATGCAGGTCAAGAAGCAACAGTTAAAACTGGACATGGAACAATGGACTGGTTCCAAATTGGGAAAAGAGGCTGTATATTGTCACCCTGCTTATTTAACTTATATGCGGAGTACATCATGAGAAATGCCAGGCTGGATGAAGCACAAATTGGAATCAAGATTGCCAGGAGAAATATCACTAACTTCAGATATGCAGATGACACCACTCTTATGACAGAAAGTGAAGAGGAACTAAAGAGCTTCTTGATAAAAGTGAAAGAAGAGAGTGAAAAAGCTGGCTTAAAACTGAACATTAAAAAAACAAAGATCATGGCATCCAGTCCCGTCATTTCATGGCAAATAGATGGGGAAACAATGGAAACAGTGACAGACTATTTTCTTGGGCTCCAAAATCACTGCAAATGGTGACTGTAGCCATGAAGTTAAAAGATGCTTGCACCTTGGAAGAAAAGCTATGACCAACCTAGAGAACATATTAAAAAGTAGAGACATTACTTTGCCAACAAAGGTCCATCTAGTCAAAGCTATGGTTTTCCCAGTATGACTCTGGGAATGATCGTGATTCTCACATCCCAGTCATGTATAGATGTGAGAGTTGAACCATAAAGAAAGCTGAGCACCGAAGAATTGATGCTTTTGAACTGTGGTGTTGGAGAAGACTCTTGAGAGTCCCTTGGACTGCAAGGAGGTCAAACCAGTCAATCCTAATGGAAGTCAGTCGTGAATATTCGTTGGAAGGACTGATGCTGTAGCTGAAGTTCCAATAATTTGGCCACCTGATGCAAAGAACTGACTGACTGGAAAAGACCCTGATGCTGGGAAAGATTGAAGGCAGGAGGAGAAGGGGACGACAGAGGATGAGATGGTTGGATGGCATCACCAACTCAATGGACGTGAGTTTTAGCAAGCTTTGGGAGTTTGTGATGGGCAGGGAAGCCCGGCATGCTGCAGTCCATGGGGTTGCAAAGAGTTGGACACTACTTAGCAACTGAACTGAACATGCCATACATGAAATTTAATTCAAGATTAATTATGGATCTAAATATAAAGCTTTTAGGAAAAAGCAGGAGAATGTCTTCACAATCTTGAGATAAAGGTTTCTTAGCATACAGAAAGCAGTAATTATTAAAGGGGAAAATGGATACATTGGACTTCATTAAAACTTAAAACTTTTTCTTTTCCAAAGGTAAGATTAAGAAAATGAAAAGACAGAAGTCACTGAGAAATAGTTGACACAAGTTGTAAATAGGAAAGTCGTATATCTGACAAATGACTTATATCCAGAATATATAAAGAACTCGTACAACTCAATAATAAAAAAGACAGTCTATTTTTGAAACAGGAAAAGATTTTAGTAAGTATTTTATAAAGGAAGGCATTTGAGTGATGACCAGTTTTCATGTGAAAAAGTACTAACAGTCATCAGAGAAATGCAAATTAAAGCCACAATAAAATACCACTACACACCCACTGGAAGGGCCAAAACTGAAAACTGACAACACCAAATGTTGCTGAGGATATGGGGTGGGGCTGACTGGAAACTGGTGCCAGGGAAACTTTCTGTGACCGTGGTTGCCGGGAGCCGGCGAGAGACATTCCACTCGTGACAAAGGTCATGAGGAAGGAGGCTCGGCATATGCAAAGGTGGGATCGAGCCTCGGGAATCCCCCCGGATATTCTCGAGCATCTACCCCCAAAAACCAGAGTCTGCCTACTTTATTGCTTTGTGCTCTCACCTCTGACTTTACTGGGGGCTGTCCCCCACCACCATCTCACTCTCTGTCAAAGAGCTAACTTACAGCTCCAATTAATAAAGTTCCTGGGCAATTAGGAGTGTTTAAATCCAAACCCCTCAGATGGCTCTCTAACTCGCCTGACAAGTTTACCCTGTCTCCTACAGCTATGCATAGGATTGTTTACAGATTGTTTACAGTCTCCCAGCCTCAAGAGGCACGGGAAGCTTAAGATATTCAAATAGCTTAGAGCCTCTCAGAGAGTTAGAAACTGTCAGAATAAAACTAGTAAAAGATTTCATTGATGAGCCAATGCTTGTTGCCAAGTTTTCACATCCCCTGAATTGTATCTTTGAATGTGTATTAATTAATATAGTTGGTATGTAGAAAAAATAAGTAGTGGCCTTGGTGTTAGTAACTTTAGACCCTTAAGGTAATAAATTCTTTCCTTTGTAAACCCATTACACATCCGCCCTATAGGAATGCAATTTTATCTTCGGAAGATGGCGCCAAACCTTAAAATAATTACTCTTAGAGAAAATAAGTCTTTGTTGTAAGTCTTTGTCAAGAGTCATAAAATGTTAATAGGCCTTCTGGCCAGAAGATGATGTAAATCACCTAAACCATTTGTATACGATAAATTTGCAGGAAAGAAACCCTGGTTTTTGATAAGGATCAAAGATTGCTGACTTTGCATCCCCTATTATCCTCTATGTGTAACTTAGGGTATATAAGCCCCTGTTGAAAATAAAGCTACGGGCCTTGCTCACCAAAGCTTGGTCTCCCCGTGTCATTTTTCTCCTCGATTTTCAGCTGAGTCTCCATCTGGACCGTGGATATCCTCTGCGACCATTTATTTGCCTGGGCTTCTAAGACCCACTCGAGGTGGTGTCTAAGGTGGGGCACCTTCCGCTATTCGAGAGGGCGCCTGCGGCCTCTGTGGTCAGAGCTAACCTGGTGTCACAGGTTATATTGATTTTCCGCGTAAACCAAGCCACTCAGCTTCTTTTCACCGCTGAATTTTCCTACTGAGCTATCCTCATTCTATTACTCTTTATATCTCTAATTAACATTTGAATAGGTCGCCTATGCCGTCTCTCCTTCGAATACCCTGGATCCCCGGCACATGGTAACATCTTTTATCTTGATAGGGTTTGGCTTATACAGGTGCATACACTTGACAGAACTCATCAGATGGTACACTTAAAATTTGTCATTTTACTGGATGTAAATTTTACCTAAGAACGAGTTTTCATCTCTAGTTAATGGTATACGTGCTAACTTGTTTGGAGATGAAGTGTACTGGTGAACTTTGAAATGGATCAAAAATAAGATGGATTGATGTGTGGATGAATCATGTCAATAATGGTAGAATCTGGGTGATATATATATATGGGTGTTCTTTGTACAGTTTGTTCAATTTTTCTGTATGTTTGAAATTTTTCTTCATAATGTGTTGGGGAAAAGTCACTTGGAATAATTCTTTTTTGTGTGGTTATGTTACTGATTTGATGTAGTTAGCTTTATTTGTTTTCAGTGTTGTGGTTTGCTTTTTCTCTTTATTTGTAGAATACAGTCAAGCCTAATTTAACTGGGGAATTTCTCCTTTAGCAAATTTCTTCAGTTATGATTGTAGAATAACAGAGTTACGATTGTCATAATGATTCTTTATGTGTGTGCTAAGTCGCTTTAGTCGTGTCCGACTCTTTGTGACCCTATGGACTATAGCCCACCAGGCTCCTCTGTCCATGGGGTTCTCCAGGCAGAAATTCTAGAGTGGGTTACCATTTCCTCCTACATGATTCTTTATGTTAATAGCCTGTATGCACACTTTATGTACATGTAAACAAAACATGGGTTTTATAATTGTTTTGTTATACTTATTCCGATCACATGTATTGAAATGAAATTTGTATCTATTGAATCTAGTATAACAGACTTGAATTTAAATAAAAGCCAAGCCTCAGATGATAATTAGACTTGTGGTGACCACTTTGTATCATATAAATGCTATATACCTGAAAGATATGATTTTTTAAAAGGCCAAAAAAAAATTAATATGAAGAAGCTAAGCCCATATAATGCTTAGAAGTTATTAGTTTCTTGCTTATCCTTCTACTGCGTCCTCTTGCAAAAAGATAAACCAGCTCTTCCGCCGTCATCGCCGCCATCCTCAGCGCGACCTAGCTCGCTCAGATCTTCCTTGGAGAATCCACCACCATCTGCCACCATGGTGAACTTCACAGTAGACCAGATCCGGGCCATCATGGACAAGAAGGCCAACATCCGGAACATGTCTGTCATTAGCCACGTGGACCATGGCAAGTCCACTCTGACGGACTCCCTGGTGTGCAAGGTGGGTGTCATCGCCTCTGCCTGGGCTAGGGAGACCTGCTTCACTGACACCCGGAAGGACGAGCAGGAGCGTTGCATCACCATCAAGTCAACGGCCATCTCCCTTTTCTACGAGCTTTCAGAGGACGATTTGAATTTCATCAAGCAGAGCAAGGATGGCTCTGGCTTCCTCATCAACCTCATCAACTCCCCTGGGCATGTCAACTTTTCCTCAGAGGTGACAGCCGCGCTCCGTGTCACTGACGGTGCCTTGGTGGTGGTGGACTGCGTGTCGGGTGTGTGTGTGCAGAGACAGTGCTGTGCCAGGCCATTACCGAGCGCATCAAGCCAGTGCTGACGAGGAACAAGATGGACCGGGCCCTGCCTGAGCTGCAGCTGGAGCCTGAGGAGCTCTTACCAAACCTTCCAGCGCATTGTAGAGAATGTCAACATCATTATCTCTACCTATGGCGAGGGCGAGAGTGGCCCCATGGGCAACATCATGATCGACCCCGTCCTTGGTACTGTTGGCTTCAGGTCTGGTCTGCATGGTTGGGCCTTTACCCTGAAGCAGTTTGCAGAGATGTATGTGGCCAAGTTTGCCACCAAGGGCGAGGGACAGCTAGGGCCTGCTGAGCGGGCCAAGAAGGTGGAGGACATGATGAAAAAGCTGTGGGGAGACCGGTACTTTGATCCAGCCAGCGGCAAGTTCAGCAAGTCAGCCAACAGCCCTGATGGCAAGAATCTGCCACGGACGTTCTACCAGCTTATCCTGGACCCAGTCTTCAAGGTGTTTGATGCAATCATGAAAGAGGAGACGGCAAAACTAATTGAAAAACTGGACATCAAGTTGGACAGTAAAGATAAGGACAGGGAGGGCAAGCCACTTCTGAAAGCTGTGATGCACTGCTGGCTGCCTGCTAGGGATGCCCTGCTGTAGATGATCACCATCCACTGCCATTCCGCGTGACGGCCCAGAAGTACTGCCGTGAGCTCCTGTACGAGGGGCCCCCAGACGATGAGGCAGCAATGGGCATTAAAAGCTGTGATCCCAAAGGCCCTCTCATGATGTACATTTCCAAAATGGTGCCGACCTCTGCCAAAGGTCGGTTCTGTGCCTTTGGCCGGGTCCAGAGCTGGTGTCTACTGGCCTGAAGGTCCGCATCATGGGACCCAACTATACTCCTGGGAAGAAGGAGGACCTGTACCTGAAGCTGATCCAGAGGACAATCCTGATGATGGGCCATTACATGAAGCCTATCAAGGATGTGCCTTGTGGCAACATTGTGGGCCTGGTGGGCGTGGACCAGTTCCTGGTGAAGACTGGCACCATCACCACCTTCAAGCATGCCCACAACGTGCGGGTGATGAAGTTCAGTGTGAGCCCTGTTGTCAGGATCGCTGTGGAGGCCAAGAACCCGGCCAGCCTGCCCAAGCTGGTGGAAGGTCTGAAGCGGCTGACCAAGTCGGACCCCATGGTGCAGTGCATCATTGAGGAGTCCAGGGAGCACATTATCGTGAGGGCTGGGGAGCTGCACTTGGAGATCTGCCTCAAGGACCTGGAGGAGGATCACGCTTGCATCCTCATCAAGAAATCTGACCCAGTTGTCTCATACTGGGAGACTGTCAGCAAGGAGTCGAACGTGCTCTGCCTGTCAAAGTCACCCCAACAAGCACAATAGGCTTTACATGAAGGCGCGGCCCTTCCCTGACAGCCTGGCTGAGGACATCAACAAGGGTGAGGTGTCCACCCGCCAGGACCTCAAGCAGCGGGCCCGCTACCTGGCTGAGAAGTACGAGTGGGACGTGGCAAAGGCCCGTAAGATCTGGTTCTTCAGCCCTGATGGCACAAGCCCCAACATCCTCACGGACATCACCAAAGGTGTGTAGTACCTCAGTGAAATCAAGGACAGTGTGGTGGCTGGCTTCCAGTGGGCCACCAAGGAGGGGGCGCTGTGAGAGGAGAACATGGGGGCGTGAGCTTTGATGTCCATGATGTGATGCTGCACGCTGATGCCATCCACCGTGGGGGTGGCCAGATCGTCCCCACAGCTCGGTGCTGCCTGTATGCCAGTGTGCTGAAGCCCCGGCTCATGGAGCCCATCTATCTTGTGGAGATCCAGTGTCCGGAACAAGTGGTTGGTGGCATCTATGGCATCCTGAACAGGAAGCGGGGCCACATCTTTGAGGAGACCCAGGTGGCCAGCACCCCCATGTTTGTCGTGAAGGCCTACCTTCCTGTCAAAGTCCTTTGGCTTCACCGCTGACCTGAGGTCCAACACAGGCGGCCAGGCCTTCCCCCAGTGTGTGTTTGACCACTGGCAGATCCTGCCCGGTGACCCCTTTGACAGTACCAGCCACCCCAGTCAGGTGGTGGCAGAGACACACAAGCGCAAAGGCCTGAAAGAAGGCATCCCAGCCCTGGACAACTTCCTGGACAAGTTGTAGGCAGCCTCCGCTTAGCCCACCACAAGGTGGGGTGCAGCCCCCGTGCCCAGGGACAAGTGACCACAGCAACAAGCCCCCACATTCCCCACAACACCTCAAGGCTGCAGTAATGCTCTGCCTGACAGGTTTCTGGGGCCCACTTCGTGCCATCACTCAACATGAACTTGATGCAGTTTCTTTTGATATTTATTTCCAGATTTCAGGGGCAACAAGTGCCCTCGCAGCAGGGTCTTATCTGGCTGGTGGGGATGGGGGAGGGGATGGAACAACCAATACTTTTTTGTTGAGAGGGAAACTTAATGTCAAAAAAAAGTTAGAAATAAACGCATTAAGAGGTTTATTTGGGTAAATGGCCCCTAGTGGATTTTCCTCCAGAAGGGGGCAAGAAATAAGCAGGTAGATGTTCTCTTTGGACAGAAGCTAGAAGGCAGGAAACCCCACCCGCACAGTGTCACTGAGCGCCTCCAGCTGTATTAGTGCCATTGGAATAATAAACTCGACATGGTGGAAAACAAAAAATAAACCAAATATATACATATATTCTTATTTATCCTGCTTATACAAAAAACACGTTTAATATACTGTTCTGCATCTTGTTTTGTTTGTTTTTACTTCCTCTGTCCTGGAGATCACTCCCTACCAGTGTTGATACCCTCCTTGCTTATAGTGGTATGGAGCTCTCCCTTCCACATTCTTTTTGTTCCTGCTGCACAGACTCTGTTATGTGGATGAACCATGCTTTAGTCAAGCAGCTCTCTGTGGATGGACATTTGGGTACTTTTCAGTCTTTTCCTGTTGTAAACAGTGATGCTCTCTTGTTTTGTATTTGTGACTAACCCATTTTTAACCTCTGAACTCCCATTGTCTGTTTCTTTCTTGTTTGTAGATGTTTCTGTTGTGGTTTTACGGCTAAATTATCTTCAAAAACATGAGACTATTCTGTGTCCTCTAGGGACAGAATTGATCTCTCTTCCATATTGCTGGGTCTCTTCCCCAAACCCTGGAGAGCTGTTCGTGTTGGGGACAGGAGGCCTGGGTGGTGGGCCCCCTGCCCCTGCTTGCTGGTGGAGTCACCCCTGTCCTGCAGGGTCCCTTCCCCTGGGGAGGGTGGGCGTAGGAGTTTTATGGGAGTGGAGGGCTGAGCAGGGCAGGCTGACCTGCAGACTTGGCTCTTGTGGGAAGCAAACAAACGCCATGGACAGAGGTGGGCTTCACTTGGCCTACTGTCAGCCCCACCAGGAGCCTTGCAGGGAAGACAAGGTTCCAGCCGCAAACTTAGAAAAAACTGTCTGGTTTCTGGCCTGTGGGGGGAAGTGGCACCTTGCACTCCACATGTGCAACACTCACCAACCCCATTGCCATCACCCTCACTAGGGAGCTGGCTGAAAATGCCCTGCACCCAAACCTTCTGGATCAGAATCTGATGGTCAACAACCCCCCAGGTGACTTGTCTGTCTGGGAGACTTTGAGGGCCACTGCTTGCCCCAAGTCTGGTCTGCTCTGATCTGAGCATTTTGGGGGGTTTTAACAGGGGCTCCCCTCTCCTCTGTAGCTTCCTTGACTACTATTCACTCTGTTAGTCCCCACACTATTTCCAGCATCTGGAAATTTGTGAAGCATATCTCATCTGTTCAGAAGTCTCCTCCTGCTATCATTTCTGTCGTCTGTTGGAGGATTCTTCCTCTTTATACATCTGAACTTTGTTTCTTTGAGATTTGGAGGGCTAAGAGCACGTGTATGTACACAGTTGGTCATCCTCTAGTGAAGGATTTAAGCAAGGAGCTGGCTATAATCTGGAGAGCTTTATCAGGCAGTGAGGACAGAAGCCAGATTAGAATGGATGG
This sequence comes from Bubalus bubalis, assembly GCF_019923935.1. Taxonomy (NCBI): domain Eukaryota; kingdom Metazoa; phylum Chordata; class Mammalia; order Artiodactyla; family Bovidae; genus Bubalus; species Bubalus bubalis. Next base: position 104,800,430 of record NC_059181.1, read on the forward strand.
TTGGGAGGTGAGGGAGTGGAGGCTGGGTATACACAATTCTTTCTGAGAAGTTTTGTTGTGATGAGGGCCAGAGAAATAGGGGTGGATGGGGTCAGTGTCAGTTGTGGGGTTGCAGAGGGTCTTTTTCAGGTAGATGGATCTGAGAACATGTTTGCATGAGGAGGTGGAGATGGAGGAGATGGCATCCTGGACGAGCAGAGTCCTTGCTTGACGAGAGGCCATGGAAGGGCAGGCTCCAGGTAGGCACTTTCTCTTTGAAGAAGACAAGGAGGACAGAAGTGCATAGATCCTTTGTGAAAGCTCAGGAGTCTAGTGAGAAGTAGAGCTCAAATAGAAGCTGATGAATTTATGGGATAGCTGCATCAAAGGACCCCAAAGTGGGCAGCTTCCACCAACAGCAGGACATTCTGGCACAGTGCCGGAGGCCAGAGGTCTGAAATCAAGCTGTTGCATGGTTCTGCTCCCTCTGGAGACTAGCAGAGGATTCTCTCGTGCCTCTTGTGGCGGCTAGTTATTGTTATTCATTCACTCAGTTGTGTCTGACTCTTTGCGACCCCATGGACTGCACAGCACACCAGGCTTCCCTGTCCATCACAAACTCCCAGAGCTTGCTCAGACTCACGTCCATCAAGTCAGTGATGCCATCCAACCATCTCATCCTCTGTCGTCCCCTTCTCCTCCTGCCTTCAATCTTTCCCAGCATCAGGGTCTTTTCCAGTGAGTCAGTTCTTCGCATCAGGTGGCCAAATTATTGGAGCTTCAGCTTCAACATCAGTCCTTCCAATGAATATTCAGGATTGATTTCTTTTAGGATTGACTGGTTTGACCTCCTTGCAGTCCAAGGGACTCTCAAGAGTCTTCTCCAACACCACAGTTCAAAAGCATCAATTCTTCGGTGCTCAGCTTTCTTTATGGTTCAACTCTCACATCTATACATGACTGGGATGTGAGAATCACGATCATTCCCAGAGTCATACTGGGAAAACCATAGCTTTGACTAGGTGGACCTTTGTTGGCAAAGTAATGTCTCTACTTTTTAATATGCTGTTTAGGTTGGTCATAGCTTTTCTTCCAAGGAGTAAGCGTCTTTTAATTTCATGACTGCAGTCACCGTCTGCAGTGATTTTGGAGCCCAAGAAAATAAAACTCTGTCACTGTTTCCACTCTGTGACCCCAGTATCCATGTGAGTCAGTCCCTCCCCTTCCTTGAGGCTGTGCACCTGCTGACTTGGGCCTTCCCTGAATGCCCTGTTTTTTCCAAACAGTAGCTTTCATCCTTTTCTGATAGTATGTTTATCTAACTATCTGTCATTCCTGCTGGGGCAGAACTGTCCAGGGTGGGGTTATTTGCTGTGTTCACTGAGATGGCTTACTTATGTTTACTTTGAGTGCTCAGTTGTGTCCGACTTTATGCGACCCCATGGACTGTAGCCCGCCAGGCTCCTCTGTCCATGAGATCCTCCAGGCAAGAATACTGGAGTGGGTCGCCATTTCCTTCTCCAGGGGATCTTCCCAACCCAGGGATACAACCAACGTCTCCTGCATTGCCAGGTGTGTTCTTTACCACTAGCACCACCTGGGAAGCCCAAAGTCACTCAGTCGTGTCCAACTCTTTGTGACCCCATGGACTATCCCATGGAATTCTCCAGGCCAGAATACTGGAGGGGGTAGCTGTTCCCTTCTCCAGCAGATCTTCCTGAACCAGGGATTGAACCCAGGTCTCCCACATTGTAGGTGGATTCTTTACTGTCTTAGCCACCAGAGAAGCCCAAGAATACTGGAGTAGGTAGACTATCCCTTCTACAGGGGATCTTCCCAACCCAGGAATTGAACTGGGGTCTCCTGCATTGCAGGCAGATTCTTTACCGTATGAGCCATCAGAGAAGCCCAAGAATACTGGAGTGGGTATCCTATCCCTTCTCCAGCAGATCTTCCTGACCCTGGAATTGAACCAGGGTCTCCTGAATTGCAGATGGTTTCTTGACCAACTGAGCTACCAGGGAATGGTATGTGGTGTCCCTGGGTCCTGAGAGGTCCTGGCTGAGTGTGCACCGGGTCTCCCTGCGTGCTGTTGGGGGCCTGGGGCTCAGACGTCTCTCTACCCTCACCCCCCCACTACCAGTCACCGGCTGTCTCTTCCACATCTCCAGGCTCACTGGGGCCCCTGAACCCCAGACTTGTGCATCCAGCACTGACTTGCCATCTCTGCTCAGCTTCCAGCAGGCTTCTCCAGCTGAACCTGTTCAAGCCTGAGCTCCCGGTCCCTCAGGCTTGGCCTTTGCCTGGCCTCCCCTTCCCAGTAAATAGCAACTCTGTCTTCTTGGTGGTCAGCTCAGAAAGCCAGCACTAGAGCCCTGAGCTGCTCACTCCCCAGCTCTGCTCCTGTCATCCTCCTCCGGCCTACCATCCACTGCAGCCCCCCTGGCCCCTCCAGGTCCCACCCTGCTTGAGGGTCTCAGCCCGGCTCCTCCCTTTGTCAGGAACATTCTTCCCCCAGGAATTCCATGGCTCCCTTTCGGGTCTCCTTCAGGTCGGCTCAATGGGCTCCTTCCCAGCGCTGCCCTCCCTGAAGCTGGATGCCTGCTTCCACCTGGCCACTTTCCCCTGCTTCACCGTTCCCTTCTCACCATCTCCTGTATGCTGTTTGACTCGGTTTCTCCCTGCGTCTCCCCTGGGGTATCTCCAAGGCCTGGAATCATGCACACATACTGGGTAGATGGGTGGATGAAGTCTGTAGTGGGACCTTGCCCTAAGATTTTGTCTTATACTCAGAGGGGCAGCCTAGAATACAACCTGCTCTGCTACTGACTCAGTAGCTTTCTCTGTGTCCAAGTGCACTGATATTCTTTATGGTTTAATCAAATCTGCAATCTGGAGCAGAAAGTGCACACAAAGGGCAGATGTGTGGAGTTGGAGTTTTTTTGGGAGGGAGTTGTTCTTTTTTTAAACTGATTTGGCTACCTCGGGTCTTAGTTGCAGCATCCAGGATCTCTCGCTGCAGCACATGGACTTTCTAGTTGGGGCGTGCGAGCTCAGTACTTGTGGCGTGTGGGCTTAGTTGCCCCAAGGCCTGTGGGATCTTAGGTCAGCGACCAGGGATCAAACCTGCATCATCCCCTCCCTTCCAAGGCGGATTCTTAGCAACTGGCCCACCAGAGAAGTCCTTGGAGTTAGACACTTTTGGAGGATTTGCAATTAGCCCAAAACATGGTATACATTGGTGAAAATCTAAATGGCACCCACACTAGTCCCCCACTTTTTTTGTTTGTTTTTCGGGCCATGGCACACAACTTCCAGGATCTCAGTTCACCGACCTTGGAGTGAATCCGGGCCTGTGGCAGTGAAGGTGTGGAGTCCAGATTGCCAGGGAATTCCCAAGTCCTCCATTTTTTGAACAGAAGGGCATGACTTGTTTCATCATGCTTTACTTTATTAATAGTGTTTCACAGGTCATACGTTTTTTACAAACTGAAGACTTGTGCAACCATTCTTTTCCCAGCAGCATTTGCTGACTTTGTGTCTCTGTGTTACATTATGGTAATTCTTGCAGTATTTCAGGCGTTTTCATTATTACTGTATCTGTTATGCTGACTTCTGATCAGTCATCTTTGATGTTACTATTACACGGCTCAAATGACGATTAACATTTTTTAGTAATAAAGTTTTTAAGTAAAATCTGCACAGTTTTTGGAAATAATGCTCTTGTACAATTTGATAGACTGCAGTCTAGTGTAAACATAACTTTTATATGCACTGGGAAATGACAAAAACTTGTGTGATTCGCTTGATTGTTATACTTGGTTTTTTGTGGTGGTTTGGAACTAAACTCGAAGTTTCCCTGAGGTATGTCTGTACATCCTTTATGAGTGTATAATTTAACAGCATGATTTCCCAGGGCAGCTTTGCAAAACAGGAGAAAGGAATTTTAAAGGCTGTCAGGTGCCTTTGCCATCTGTGGCTTCATATTTGGGTAACAATATTTGTGTTTTGCCAACAGATGTGCAGCTTAAAGTACTCAGGAGGATGGCCTTTGAAGAGGCAGATCCTGCCCCCCCAGCTGCTGGGCCTGGGGGCCTGAGTGCCCCTCCCTTGGGCCCCGAGCGACCCCTACAGACATCTGGTGCAGGCCCTGTAGCCAGAAGGGACAACTGTGTCTGGCATGTTGCTTTTCCCAGCGGGTCATGAACTTCTGGAGCAGGGACCCCACGCCACTCCTCAGGGCTTTCCCCTGCAGAGTCCAGCACCCAGCATGAGTGACCAATGGCACCCTCCCTGGGTCTCCTCAGAGCCGTAAGAGACAGGCTTTCTGGCTCACCATGCAGCTTTGGGCACGCACGTGTGTGTGCCTGCTCCTTGGACCTGGTGTCCCAGCTCACTCTGTGGGCTTGGGCTGCTCCTTTACCTGCCCAGTGGCTCTGGTTTGGGAGGGCAGGATGCTCTGGCTAATCGATCTTTCTGAGTCTCAGCAATTCAAACCCTTGTTTTGTTTTTATTTTGGATTGATTACAACACCCACTACTACGAAGAAAAGAAAAGGAATCTGGTATTGTAGGAGGTGGTATGTGGTATGATTAATTGTTTAATTTTTAAGCTTTTTTTAAAATTTTGCAGTGAGTTCTTTGAATAAATAATTCTGAGAGCTTATCACATAGAAGGCATATGTGTTTTCCTTGGTACGTTCTGAATTATCTGGATTTATTTTTGTCTCTTGAATTTTATACACAATTCAAAGGCTGCCTTTTTAGCCTACAAAAACAGGAAGAAAGAAGCTCAGAATTAATTGCGTTTTTCAGTAGCTTGAGTCATGGTGACTGTGATAACTTGGTGAAAAAGCTGTGTAGTAAGTAAACTTCACCTATGATTTATCAATGAATACTTTTTTTTGTTTGTTTACTTCTAAGTACTCGACCTTTTTTGTGTTAAAAGAATCTCCTATTCTTTGGATCTTGGGTTTGAAGCAGGTGAATCCTAGCTTCTACTTAAGAAAGCCTAAAGGTTGAGTTGGAGGCTTGTGGTGTCCTCTTGTGTGCCCTGCAGTCTAGAGGGAGGCTGTCCATGGCTACTGTGTGGCTCCATAAGTATCTGGGATCCAGGGCCCCTCAGTCTTTCTCCTCCATCACCCTGTGCAGGTGACTTCCACCCTCAAGTTTGCCTGTGGTCACAAGATGGCAGTTGCAGCTCTAGCCATTGCATCTTGCTTTCCAGGGAAGGAGGAGGAAGGCATGGGGGAAAGGGAACTTGCTGGCACACCCTCCAGCCCCATTCAGTAGTTTCCATTTCCATCTCTGTGTCCCTCTTTTTTTTCCCTGAGGAAGAATCAGTAGCAGTCATTTCTTTCTCACTCATGGGTTTGGGTGGGATTCAGATCTGATCTCAAGCCTGTTCCACAGCCCAAGAGGGAGAAGCAACTGCCAGGGATGGTCTCGTCTTAAGCCAATGTCAGGAGCCCAGGAGTGAATTGACACACAAAGGCCTTTTAAAGTCTCTTCCTAATCAAAATGACTCTACTACCCAAAGCAATCTACAGATTTAGTGCAATCCCAGCAAACTACCAATGCACAGAGCTAGAATAAAAAAAATCACAATTCATATGAAACACAAAACACCCCAAATAGCCAAAGCAATCTTGAGAAAGAATGGAGCTGGAGGAATCAACCTTCCTAACTTCATACTATACTACAAGGCTACAGTCATGGAGACAGTATGGTAGTGGCACAAAAAGAGAAATATAGACCCAGTGGAACAAGATAGAAAGCCCAGAGATACACCCACACACCTATGAACACCTTATCTTTGACAAAGGAGGTAAGAATATACAATGGAGAAAAGACAGCCTCTTCAATAAGTGGTGCTGGGAAAATTGGACAGCCACATGTAAAAGAACGAAACTGGAACCAACTTCCTAATCAGTTCAGTTCAGTCGCTCAGTCGTGTCCGACTCTTTGCAACCCCATGAATCGCAGCACGCCAGGCCTCCCTGTCCATCACCAACTCCCGGAGTTCACTCAGACTCACGTCAATCAAGTCAGTGATGCCATCCAGCCATCTCATCCTCTGTTGTCCCCTTCTCCTCCTGCCCCCAATCCCTCCCAGCATCAGAGTCTTTTCCAATGAGTTAACTCTTCGCACGAGGTGGCCATAGTATTGGAGTTTCAGCTTTAGCATCAGTCCTTCCAATGAACACCCAGGACTGATCTCCTTTAGAATGGACTGTTTGGATCTCCTTGCAGTCCAGGGGACTCTCAGGCGTCTTCTCCAACACGACAGTTCAAAAGCATCAATTCTTCCGCGCTCAGCCTTCTTCACAGTCCGACTCTCACACCCATACATGACTACTGGAAAAACCTTGACTAGACAGACCTTTGTTGCCAAAGTAATGTCTCTGCTTTAAAGTATCACAAAAATAAACTCAAGATGGATTAAAAACTTAACTGTAAGGGCAGAAACTATAAAGCTCTTAGAGGAAAACATAGGCAGTACACTCATTGACAGAAATACAGCAAGATCCTCTTTGACCCACCTCCTAGAGTAATGGAAATAAAAATAAACAAATGGGACCTAATTAAAGTTAAAACCTTTTGCACAACAAAACTGTAAGCAGGGTAAAAAGACAACCCTCAGAATGTGAGAAAATAATAGCAAATGAAACAGCTGACAAAGGATTAATGTCCAAAATGTATTTCCAAAATGTATAAGTAGTTAATACAGCTCAATATCAGAAAAACAAACAAGCCAATCAAAATATGGACACAAAATATGGCACAAGGAGGACTTCCCTTGTGGCCCAGTGGCTAAGACTCCATGCTCCAATGCAGGGGGTCTGGGTTCAATACCTGGTTAGGAAAAAGTGTGAAAGTGTTAGTCACTCATTTGTGTCTGACTCCGTGTGACCCCATGGACTAGAACCCACCAGACTGCTCTGTCCATGGGATTCTCCAGGCAAGAATTCTGGAGTGGGTTGCCATTTCCTTCTCCAGGGGATCTTCCCAACCCAGGAATTGAACCCAGGTCTCCTGCATTGTAGGCAAATTCAGGGAACTAGAACCCATATAGGAGAAGGCAATGGCACCCCACTCCAGTACTCTTGCCTGGACAATCCCATGGATGGAGGAGCCTGGTAGGCTGCAGTCCATGGGGTCGCTAAGAGTCGGACACGACTGAGCAACTTCACTTTCACTTTTCACTTTCATGCATTGGAGAAGGAAATGGCAACCCACTCCAGTGTTCTTGCCTGGAGAATCCCAGGGACGGAGGAGCCTGGTGGGCTGCCATCTATGGAGTCGCACAGAATCGGACACGACTGAAGCGACTTAGCAGCAGCAGCAGCATGGAGTCTAGGAAAATGGTGCTAATGAAGTATCTGGAGGTGGGGAATGGAGACGCAGATGTAGAGAACAGACTTGTGAACACAGAAGAAGGAGAGAGTGGGACGAATGGAGAAAGCATCACCATATATGCACTGCTGCTGTCTCTGTCAGCCCGGGTTGGCCTGCACATGCGGTCAGGTGCATGCCTTGCCTCTGGATGTATTTGGATCCACTATCGAGCAGGCAGCCTACGCACATGGTTCACAACTCAGGAAGTGGGAGCTCTCTGATGATGCTTGGTCTTGCAGTGTCCCTGCCACCGCCTGGGCCCCTCTGCAGGGAATGGCTGTCTCCAGGGGCTTCTTTGTGTCCTTTGAGATGTTCCGTACACAGACACGTACTTTTAAACCTACATTGATTTCCATGCACCTGCTCGGGTCATCATAGCTAAGGTGTAGTTTTGCCCATTTTGTCTACATTCCTAAGTTCACTAGCAAGAAGCTGTACTTAGCTTTTCATCAACCTCTGCAACATCCATATTTGTCTCCTTTTTCCTTCTACTGTTGTTTTGTTCCTTCTCTTTTTCCTTTAAAGAAGTGAACTTGTGGGCTTTGTTGTCCTGTTGGACTTGTATATCTGCTTTCCAGTCCATTGAGTGCTGTAAACCTTTATTATATCTTCTACTTTCTTGCAGTACAGTCTCTGGTTTTCTTTCTCTCACTTAAGTCTAAACTTAGCTCATTGGTTTTCAGCTTTTCGAACCTAAGCATTTAAAACTGATCCTCAAACAATTGCAGCTGCATTGAGCCAGTTTCAGTGTATCGCATCTCCACTGAAAGTCAGCTTGAAAGGTTTTTTCAAAAATTTCCTCTTAGGATTTCTCTTTGACCCACAAATCATTTAGAAATGTGTGTTTTTTTTTTAATTTCCAAGTACATGGCTTTGTGGGTTTTTTCCTAGTTGCTATTTTTAAAAATCCAGTTACAGCTAAATGGCACCGTGCTCCAAGACTGTGATCTCTGGGGTGTCCACCTCATGGCTTGTGGAGAAGTGCAGGACCGGATGAGCATGGACTGTTGGTGGGTAACAGAAGCCAGAGGAAGCTCGCCTCCTTCATCTCGTCCATTATGAAAGTGTCCTCTCTTCTTACTGTTGTTCTGCTTCACTGCTGGGGAGCGTGTGTCAGTCCAGTTTGCTTATTTTACCTTTATTATTTAAGACCAAATTTTCAGTTTTAGAAACTGTTTTGACTTCCTGGTAAATCGAGCTCTTTGGTATTACGAAGTGAACCTCTTGATAATTAGTAGTGCTTTTGCCATGACTCTTGCTTCATCTGATAGTAATGGTGCTACGCCACCTGTGTTTTCGGTCAGCACAGCCACTTTGAATTTTCCTCCTTTTTGTGTCTTTATGGATTAGACGTAGCTCATGAAAATGGCAAATAGCTGGATTAAAAAAATTCATTCTGTTACATCCATTAACATCTGTTTAATTACTAATGCATTTAGATTTGTCTATACCGTTTTATTTTGTGCATTCTGTTTTTCCCACATTTCCTGTTTTTTTTCCTCCTTTCTTCTGCTGGATTAAAGTTGTTTTTTTAAATCATCTTAAGATACACATAACATAAACTTTACCATCTTACCCAATTTTAAACCGCTGTACCACCATCTCTTGGAATGAGTTTTAATTTGTGTCATGCAGTATACATAGTGCCATACTCTGCTTTTTCATTTACCATTTAACAATAGAACATAAGCATCTCCATTGTTATGAACTAAAGTGTGTGTGTTCCCCCAAATTCGTATATTGATGCCCTAACCCTCAATGGGAAGATGTTTGGAGTGGGGCCTTTGGGAGGTGACTAGGTAGGATTAGATGAGATCATGAGGTTGGGAACCACTGGGATCAGTGCCTTTATAAGATGAGACACCACAGAGCCCACTCTCTGCCGTTTGCCATGAAGTGGACACAGTGAGAAAGCAGCCATCTGCAAGCCAGGAAAAGGGCCCTCAGCAAGGAATCTCCCAGAACCTCGATCTTGGACTTCTGCATCCAGAACTGTGAGCAATAAATTTCTATTGTTCAAGCCACTCAGTCTGTGGTATTTCAAATGGCAGCCTGAGCTGAGACACTCTTGTTAAGAAAAACAGGGAACATCCCTTACAAGCTTACTTAGATTCCATCACAAATGTAGTGAATCTTCTTTCTCGGCTCCCTGTCCCTTACCTCTGGACGCTTTGCTGCTTCTCCATGTGAGGCTTTCCGCAAGAGTAGTTTCTATTCGTAAGCTTCACATCCCCCTTGGTCAGCTCCTGGGATCACATCTGCACTCAGTCCTTTCACTACACACACACACACACAAACTGGGGGGTGGGGGGGTGGTTCCAGGCCAGCTGCTGTCCACCTACCTGACCAGGATCCACTCCTGGAATCTGCAGCAGCCCACGCTGGGCTGGTCCTTAACCTGTGCCCTGCAGGTGAGAATGTACCAGGCTCAGCATGTATCTTAGTAGCCTCTCCATGGCCTATGAAAATTTGAATTTCCTTCTGGCAGCTCTTCGCTGGAAGAAAGGGGAGTTCAACCAGGTTGTGCCCTTCGGCTCTTGTCTCTTCATCCCCTCCTACTTCCCTGGGCTCTGCGGCCTTCTCTTCCAGTATCCTAGGTGATGATTCAGTTGTCTGTTGCTGTGCATGTCTCCTATCAGGTGAAGCCACTGAGGGCGGGGGCTGCGTCTTCTCGCCCACCACAGCCTCCCCTGGCGTCCTTGGGGTGGTATGCGTTCTTCTTGTCTGTGAGTGACCTTCGTAGGTCGTCAGAGCTCTGGGAAGAAGGCAGTTAGCAGCAAGGGATATAGCTCTTTGTTTTACCCCTCGAGCTGAGATATTTTAGTAGAAGACTGTTCTGCAGTCCCATATGTACAGAATCAATCTACCTCAGCCTTCAGGTGCACGTGAAACACTGGAACCAGAAACAGCTCGGGTAGGCTCAAGTGTCCCACCAAAGACCCATTTCAGAGGTGTGGTTCTCTCAGCCACACCAACTTGGTTGTGAGGAGCTGTGTGTTCAAGCAGAGTAGTCTCTGTGAGTGTAGCCAAGTCTGAGCGCATCTCTGGGAAAGGATCTGAAGTGGAATTGGGTGTTATCAACACACACCTGTCTCTTAGCTCCAGGAAGCTCTCATCTTCCAGAAGGGGGACCCACGAACCCTAGAGGCATTTTCAGAGATCTGAAGTTGGCTGAGCAAGTTCTCCGGCACCTGAGTGCTGTTCCATCCCTTCCTGCCTCAGTGGCAGTCACCTTGGGAGCCTCAGGTCACCCGCAGCTCAGTCCACAGGTGAACCTTGGGGTTTCAGCTAACATCTCATTAGGTGGCGAGAGAGAGCACTGAAAATGAGTATAAACGTAATCGAACATGTTTTTCCTTATGTGAGAGAAAGGTTCACGGGGTGAGTGTGTGTGTGTGTGAGAGAGAGAGAGCGAGAAAGGCTCACAGTGTGTGTTTGAGAGAGAAAGGCTCACAGGGGGTGTGTGTGTGAGAGAGAGAGAGGCTCACAGGGTGTGTGTGTGTGTGTGTGTCCATCAAATTTTACTGTGTGTGTGTGTGAGAGAGAAAGGCTCACAGTATATGTGTGTGTGAGAAAGAAAGGCTTACGGGGGGGTGTGTGTGTGTGTGTGAGAAAGGCTCACAAGGTGTGTGGGTGTGTGTATGTAAAAGAGAAAGGCTCACAGGGTATGTGTGTGTGTGAGGCTCACAGGGTGTCTGTGTGTGTGTGTGTTCATCAGATTTTACCATGTGTGTGTATAAGGCTCACAGGGTGTGGTGTGTGTGTGTGTTTGTATGTAAGGCTCACAGGGTGTGTGTGTGTGTAAAAGAGAAAGGCTCATAGGGTATGTGTGTGTGTAAGGTTCACAGCGGGGTGTGTGTGTGTGCGTTCAGCAGATTTGGCCATACAAGGCACTTAGGGTCCTGGCCCTTTTTTTCTCCTTTCCCTTCTCCTCAGCCCACTGCCCGCCCTCCTGCCCTCCCCTCCCCCAGCCCAGAAAGAAGGTGGATCGACTGGAAGGCGGGCAGGTGAGACCCCGCCAGCTCTGCTCTGCCCTTTCTCTCTCCCACCTCTCTGCCCTTGCTTCCCAGCCGCCCTGGCCTGGTTCAAGCCTTCCAGCTCTCCCTCACATCTCTCCCGGCCCCACGGGGTCCAGTGTCAGACCTCATTCCACTGCTGGACCCCCACAGTGGGGTGCCGTCCTCCACTGGTGTCACGGCCCCTCACCTGACTCCTGCCTCTTCCAGCCGTGAAGAGCTGCACTTAGCCGCCTAGCCTTTGTCCGAGCTCCCGTGCTGCACCTCCTCCTCTGCCAGGTGGTCGAAGATGTGAAGACCTGCCCCCTTGGGGTCAGATCTCTCCTCTCGAGCTACAGCTTCCTGCAGGTCCCTCCCCACCAGAGGACAGTGTTGACTGTCCCACCCCGCACACCCCTGGCAGGAGGAGGACCAGAAGTGTGTCCCCTACGGTCATGAGCCAGTCTATGAGGAACATGGGCTGTGATGCTCAAACTCCTCAAGTCCCCATGGTAAGCCTGCTTGCCCCCTGGACACCCCCCTCTATTGAGAACTTGGTGCCAGGCTCACAGGCTTTGTTTGGCTGTTCCCGACCGTCTAATCCCACAGGTAACTTAAGCAGGCATGTAGTGGGCTTCCCTGATGGCTCAGATGGTAAAGAAGCTGCCTGCAGTGCAGAAGACCTGGGTTCGATCCCTGGGTCGGGAAGATCCCCTGGAGGAGGGCATGGCAATCCACTCCAGTATTCTGGCCTGGAGAATTCCATGGACAGAGGAGCCTGGCGGGCTATAGTCCAAGGGGCCGCAAAGAGTTGGACATGACTGACTAACAGTAACAGAGGGCCCTCCTGGTGCTTGGCTCTCAACTTTTGATCATTTCGCCTCCAGTTGCCTCAGCCACCCACTACCAAGGTCACAGCCTGCACTTCGTCCTGTCCCTGGAGGCTGCCCCACCCTTGGAGTGCTAGCACACAGCTCCCCTGTTGACAAAGACTTCCTGGAATCTGTCAGTTTTCCCTCCTTTTATGAATCCTGCCCATCGCTGTACAAATGTGTTTTCCAGTTTCCCAGCTTCACCGAGCACTCCCGCTGCTCCTGCCCAGTTCTCTGTTCCCTCTTTGCCTTAGCTTTTCACAACTTGTCTACTGAATATTCCCCTTTCCCACCTCCCAGTTTTGCTCCGCCCCTAGTGGATTTTTGCCTTACCTGGACCAGTGGGGATTTCTCCCAACAGGCTTGTTCTCTCCTGGAATCCCCTTCCTGCATCTCTTCAGGGGTCCCACCAGCACCCTCTCCTGGTGCAGAGTCACTGGCTTCCTTTGGTTTTCTTACTTCACATCTGAGCCACCCCATCTTCTGACTGGAGTCACTGAAAATGCTCTATGCTTCTTTTTCATAGTTGCCCTTTCAGCTTGAACCACGGTCAGTACACTACATCTGAAGGTCAAATCTGTGCCTTCCTCCTTCCCGTATGCATTGTCTGAGGCTACTCTCCCACTTCACTGGCAAGTTGAGTGCCTCCTGTAAAGCAGAAAATGCTTGCTGTGTGGCCCTTGGCAGAGAAAAATGCCCTAAGCCCCGCACGGAGGTATGGCCATGTGTTGCTGGCTGGCTCATCAGACCTGCCTCCCCAAGGGAGCAGGGCCAGCTGTGCTGTGGCCAGTGCTGCCCCCTGCAGGGTGGCAGACACAGTGCTAGCTGCCCTGTGCCACCTTGGCAGCAGAATTCGGAATATTGTTCCCGGCTAACTAGATTCAAATCTGTTTCTCCAGCCCTCTGGCCCACCTAATAGGCTTTCATTCCCCCCAATTTTTGTTACTGTGGTAAAATACACTTGAAAAAAATTACTGTTGAAGTGTAAAGAAAGAAAGAGAAGTCGCTCAGTCATGCCTGACTCTTTGTGACCCCATGGTCTATAGCCCACCAATCTCCTCTGTCCATGGAATTTTTCAGGCAAGAGTACTGGAGTGACTGACCATTTTCCTTCTCCAGGGGATCTTCCTGACCCAGGGATCAAACCCAGGTCTCCTGCATTGCAGGCAGATGCTTTACCATCTGAGCCACCATGGAAGCCCCCATTTAAGTGTACAGTTCCAAGGTATTAAGTATATTCATACTGTACAAACATTACCACCTTCCATCTTCCAGGAGCTGTTTAATCCAGTCCTGTTCTGCATAAATCAGCTAGAGTTGGTCTCTGTTGCTTACTACCAATAATCTGGACAGATCCACTGTTGTTTGTCTTTCTCCTGCCTCTCTCCTCTTTGTCTTCTTTGCTGACTCTTTCTCCTTGTCACAGGACCAGATAACAGGAGGGAAATTGTCCATACTCTTATCTAAGGGACCCTCACTTGCGCGATGGCCTCTTCAGACATCCGTGCTGAGGACTACCAGATCTCTGTCTCTAGCCTCGAGCCCTCGAAGGCGAAATGCCTCAACATGGAAAACGTAAAATCCGGAAGTCAGAATCCTGAATCTCCAGCGCTGTGCCGGCACACATATGCCTTCCCCTGATGGCACCTAGGCCAACCACAATGTCCCCTGCTTAGACTCTGCAGTAGCCCCCACGGCAGTCAAGGGGGTGACCGTGCAGATCCACAGAAGGAGTGCAGTCTGCAGGCCACCCCCAGCTGCCGGCCCCTTTGGGCTGGGTCTCGGCCTTGGTCTCAGCTCTGAGAGCTTCCTCACCCGGTCAGGCTGATCCCAGGGCTATGGATGGTGAAGGAGGGAGTGGGTACCAAACCCCTGCCCTACCATCACTGCCCAAGGCTCCAGAAAGCTCTGGAGCCTGCATTGCACTTCAACTTCTTCCCCTGCCCCGGTCTGCTTGCTCTTCCTTCCGTGCATGGGTGTCAGTCCCTAAGAAACATGTAGTGCCCCACACACTGTGAGTGCACCTGCAGCACCTCATGTCTCCCTGCCTGCTCATCCTGCCTCACACTCTGTCTTCCATGAACGATGAGCCTCTTCAGACTGTTCATCTGATCATGTTGCTCCTCTGAGAAAAACCCTCTGAGGGCTTCTCATCTCTCACAGGATAAAATCTCATCTATTCCTGGACATGCAGCCTATATCATACCCAGGGCTTAGAAGAGCCATGCTTGGTTTAATGTTCCACTGCGACCAGCTCCAAAGTCTCCATTTTTTAAGAAATCCTGCGTTCTCATTTGATAACGCGTCCTGCAAACGAGGTAGCCAGGCCTGCCTCATGTTGAGCTCCTTTTCTCCGCCTTGCTCACTTGGCTTCAGCCCATCATTCTTGCGTTTCCTGGAACATGCCAGATTGTTCCTGGAATTGGGGCCTTGGCTCTTCCTAGTCCTTAAGCCTGGACCCCTCTTTACATGATCCCTTGAGGCACTGAAGAATTCTTTACCCTTTATGTCCAGGACATTGACCACCATCCCTCTCACTGATGAGGTTTTGTTTTTTTTTTTAATCACTTTTTTTTGGAAGCATGGTGTGTTCTTTCAGCCTGCAGATGCAGCTCACCTTTGTCTCAAGTTAGTTGTCTTATATATCTTTGATGGCGTCTATGTGCCATTTGGGGTTCCCTACTGCAGGGCCACGAATTATCCTTATGTTGGATTATCTGTCTCTCTTCCAGTGCTGTTAGCGTCACTCTAATTGCTTTTGCTTTTATCTCTTTCATCTGCATACAGTGTTTGTCTGATTGGATTTTCAGCTATGCATGTTCTGATTCTGGCTGTTTTTAAATGTATTTATTAGTTCCGTAATGGCGCATCTTGGTCTGCAGTTTGTTTCCCTAGGTTGGGAATTTGCCCTTTCATCTTACTGTGTTTTATCTTCTCATTTTTGAACTCTTATTGAGAACATGTTCTTATAAAATTGTAAGGAATTTCCTTCTCTTCCTTTTGTGTATTCGCTCCATGGTGAAAGTTTGCCTTTCCTGAGCCATCTCCCTCCCTGTCTCTCTTCTCCTTTTTTTTTTTTTTTTTTTTTTTTTTAGCTTTTGGCCATAAAATGTTTCTAGAAGTACCATGTGGTTTTTTGTCAACTTGGCTCAGGCTTTGATGGCTCCGTTGTTCTGTTGGCTTTGCTGCAGAGGAGTTTTGGCTGTCTCCTCCTGGTCCGCTGGCCCGTCTCGGTGCTTTCCCTTCTGGGCTGCCGTGAGCTTGGCTCTTGTGGTCAGAACCAAGTTGCACAACCAGGGGAACTGCAGGCAGGGGGACTCTTCAGCCACATCTGGAGTCGCTAGCTTAGGAACAGTGTTCGGTGTTTTATGTCACGGCTCGCTCTAGCCCCTTGAAGGACTTGCATGCCATTCCTGGAAAGGGGCACCCCAGGCTCCTGCTGGTTCCCTGAGCTGGGTGGCCCCAAGCACAGGCACCTCCTGCAGTGCTGGCCTGGCCTGCTGGCTACTAGACCTGGGACATACGTGTGCTTGTGCCTGGTTCAAACTGTCACCCTGCAGAGACCAGCACACCCCTATAAAGCAATTCTATTCCAATTCAAAAGGAGTTTTCAAGAGTGAGAGATGCCTCCCCAGTTCCTCCGTTCCAGCTTAGTGGAGGAGAGGTCTCGGGGCTCTTGTGAGCTCCCTGACATGGCTTCCAGGGGTGGAGCACTCCTGCAGCTGCTTTGTTCTCTGTAGCCCTTTCCTCAGCTGCCAGGTCGTGGCATGTGCTGCATGCAACATTACATCCCTTGCCTTCGCGGAATGAAATCTGCCCTTCCCACTCCTCGCTGTCTGTGTGTTTTCCCATCTTTTCCGGGATCGGGAGAGAGCAGGTCCATGGGAGGTTGGAAGCTGCCGTTTGGACCGGATGCTCTCATCTGCGGTGACTTGATCGTGTCGTGTGGCTGCTGATGCGGGGTCCCTGGAAGCACATCCCAGCCCCGCCACCCTTTGTTGTCTTCAGCTCTTCCCAGGTGCGGATTCCAGGGGACTCTCCACCAGCGGGCTGGAAGTCAGTCTTCCATTGTATTTTCTACCCCATTAGTGCTTGTACACAGGGCCACCTCTGACTTAATGATGTGTGTCTTCTCACTTTTTCTCCGGTCCCCAGAGTTGTTTCGGGGAGCAAGATTCAGTCCCTGCCGGTGACCCACAGAAACCCCGCAGCCTGCTGGTGCCCTTGCCCTGCAGGCTTCTTGGCCCTTCCATCTGCCACGGGCAGACTGTGCTTTTCAGCCAGCCTGGCTCCAGGTCCCCCCATTGTGACCTTGAAGATTTCCTGGGGCTCTGCTGGCGGGGGTGGGGGGGTCCTGTCCCAGACCGCCCCCCCCAGTAGGTCACTCATGGTGCCTCAGCCATGGGTGTCACCCCTTCTTTTTGTCTTTTGTTGCTCCTTTTCTTCAGCGGCTCCTGTGTTGTCATCAGGAAGCAAGGCTGTCAGACCTGCAGCTGCGGGGTGACCTCCACTAGTGAGAGGAAAACAAACGGTATTGAGAGAAAAACTGCAGCAGGCGAGAGCTGTGGGAGTCTGTTGCCGGGAACCAGAGAGGCAGGCGCGACCTGAGTGTCTGTGCACACAGGCCGTGGGGACCTGAAGCTGGATATATGGCGAGGGGGCCCCAAGGCCAGCTTTGCCCTGATGAGCGTCCGTCTGTTTGTGGGAGTGCTTGACATGAGTAGTCTGCAGCACAGACGTGCACAGGGGCCCGGAAACATGGTGGGAGAGAAGTAGCTAGATATGGAGGCTGGGAAGAGACAAAGTAACAAAAATGTCAGTCATAGGACTTGAGTTCTGGGTTTCCTTTGATTCTTAGCACAGTTATCCAGCCTCCCTGCAGTGACCTATATGGGAACATTGGGTGGTGAAGCCACCCAGCTTGGCTTTAGTCATGGTCCACAAGTTTACCAGCTTCTCACATAGGACCTGATCCTTCCCACCCCAAGCAAGCCATACCACCTTCCAGAGCTCTTCCCTGGCTCCTGGTATCTCCTCTCTGACAATACTCATCAAAAGTGCTGTGATTTCGTTATTGACTCTTTGCTTTATAAGATTGTTTGTATTGGGAGAAAGAGAAGAAACAGATGCAGGTAGAAAGCATGTCTTGTTGCTGGAGCGTCTGCTACGGAGTGAATGAGGGGGTGACATGAAACACTCCTCCCCACTCCCAGTGTCCTGGTTGTGACAACTGTGTTCAAAGTTTGCCCCTCCCCGCTGGGCATTCCAGAGTAGAAGCCATTTCTGCCACCCTGCTTTATTCCTGTGGAGTTCTAGAACATTTTCATCACCCCTAGAGGAAGCCACATGGAAGAAAGACAGCCTGACGTTTCCTCAAAAGGTTACACGTGGAATGCCCGTGTGACCCAGAAATTCCACTCTAGGTATAGAGTGGAATCGAAAGAGAATCGAAAATATACACCTGTGCAAAAACTTGTGCACAAATATCCACAGCAGCTAAAAGGTAGAAGCAACCCAGATGTCTATCAACAGATGAATGGATGAACACAGCATGGTGTGTCTATACAGTGGAATGTTACTCAGCATAAAAAGGGAAGAAGTTCTAATACATGCTACAACATGGAAGAACCCTGAACACATTATGCTGAGTGAAAGGAGCCTGTCACAGAAAGCCATATATTGTATGATTCTATTTATATGAAAGGTCCAAGCAGATCCGTAGAGACATAAAGGAGATTAGTGGTTGCCAGGGGCTTGGGAGTAAGGGGCTCTGAGGAAGTACCTGCTTAGTGGATGTGAGGTTTCCTCCGGGGGGGTGACAAAATGTTCCGAAACTAAATAGTGGTGATGCTTGCACAACATTGTGAATGTACTAAGTGCTGCTAATGGTAAATTTTGTATCATGGGTTTTACCACAATTAAAAAAAAATTGATCAAACGCTCTCAGAATATTTAGCCAACAACCTTCAACTTGGCTACATGCCTAGTCATTAAACTTCTTGGACTAAATTCCTTTCTGTCATGGTTACCATGTTCTGGGCTTCGGAGATTTCATTTTGGGTCAGCGTGTTCCAGTCCACCATGTGTCCCCATAGGTCCCCACACTCACCTCTTTCTCTTGAATGGGACAGCAGAGCTACTTGGCAGAGCATTGGAAAACCTACCGTAATGATTTAGGGTAACTGGTGAAGTTGGCTATCATTTTAGTGATAAAATTTAATTTACAAAAATTAAGGTCGAATTCACATATCATGACATTCACCCATTTAAAGGGTGCAGTGGCATTTAGTACATTTGTATTGTGCATTCTAATGGGAAAGATTGAAGGCAGAAGGAAAAGGGGGTAGCAGAGGATGAGATGGTTAGACAGCATCACCTACTCAATGGACAAGAGTTTGAGCAAACTCTAGGAGATAGTGGAGGACAGAGGAGCCTGGCGTGCTGCAGTCCATGGGGTCACAAAGAGTCAGGCACGACTTAGGGACTGAACGACAGCAACAAATGTGCAACCATTGCTTCTGTCTAGTTCCAGAATATTTGTATCACCCCCCCAAAAAAAACCCCTGTGTCCGTTAGGAGTCATTCTCTACTACCTACTACCTCTGGCCCCTGGCAGTGAATATCCTACTTGCAATCTCAGGATTTTCCTATTTCTGGATATTTCATATACATGAAATCTAATAATATTTGTCCTTTTGTGTCTGGCTTACTTCACTTAGCATTAATTAACATCTTCAGTTCACGATCCATCCATGCTGTACCAGGTGTAAGAGTTTCCTTTTTTTTTTTTTTTCCGTTTTGGCCACCGTGGGGCTTGTGGACTCTTTGTTTCCTGATCAGGGATTGAACTCTGGCTCTTGGCAGTCAGAGCGCCAAGTCCTTCTTGGGACCTTCTGGCTGCTGTGATGTGTGCTGTTAGGAACATCGTCATCCATGGACTCTTGTTTGAGTCCCTGTTCTCAACTCTCCAGGGTCCATACCTTGGAGTGGAATCTCTGGGTCACGTGGGAACTCCACGTTTACCTTTTTGAGGAACTAACTGCCTGACTGTTCTCCACAGTGGCAGTGTGTTTTCAAACTTGCTTATCTTTCCCACATGTGGTGATTTCATGCTGTGACAAGGAGACTTACCGTATGGCACTGACTGCCTTCATTTGGGGAGGGTTCTGTCTTTGGGCAGCATGAACTGTGTTTTGTACAGCTTTTCAAAGCATAGTTTCTTGCATCTTCTAAAAACTGGGGTATTAAAAAATACACTGAGTTCAGAACAGGGCCACTAAACTTTAGGTTCCACTGTTGAAACCTTCAAGCAGAACCCCGTCCCTCCTCCTGCTCTGCAGAGACCCCTGAGACCATCTTGCAGTTCCAGTTTGATTGCTCTCAGATCTTTAAAGGGGCCAAAGCTGGCGACTCACAGTGCTGCTGCCTTGATTCATGCAGAGAAGCCTCCTGGATTCTGAGATGCTGCAGCTCGTACTGGAGGGAGAAAGAATTGGAAGCCCCAAGGAGTGACTCTTCGGGACAGAAGCAGCCTCTGCTGGGAGGCCTGTTCTCGCCTCACGTCCCAGACTATTGACATGGGGAAGTAGCCACCCCCTCATCCTTCCGGTTCGTGGCTTCGTAGTGATGCTTGGACTCCTGACCGGACTCCACGGGGTGGCTGACTGGAAATGAAAGGTGCTGAGACACGCATCTCCCAACATGGGCCTGATGCAAGCATGACTGAAATTAGGAAACGTCAGGATGTCACTGGGGCTCTGGAAGTGTCCTAGAGCTCACTCTGGGGGAGCCTGATTCCACTTCAAGGGAAGAATACCTTTTCAGCTGCAGCCTTCACCTGGTTTTGTGGTCTCTCTGTCTTTAATCTGAAATCCTTGGGGGTTGAGTAGTCCCACCTGAGTGTCCATAGTCTGATTAGTGCAAGTGCCAGATGTCAGTGATCACACCCCTGGAATTCACAGGAGCCTTGGATCCAAAGAGTGCCTGGTACTGCATCCCAAGGCTGCCTCCCGCATGATTACTGGAGGTTCCTTTCATTAGGAAAATACAGTCAGTTCTCGCCATCAGACCCCTTGGGATACAGTGATTTGGACTGAAGTCAAGATTCCTGCAACTCTTTTTCCTTTGCTAGATCAAAGCAAGGATTTGATCTAATGTTTTTTGTTTCACGAGCGTAATTAGCAAATGATTTTATTTACACAAGAGCCTTCTCTCAGTCTTTGTGAACGTTTAAGATTTGTGTAGTCTTACTGCTTCAATGTGATACGTCATTTCCTCCCCAAATCATGTGTTTTGCTAATCACACATTGAAAAACAGAAGTTGTTATGGGAAAAACTGGATCGGGGTAGACCATGAGAGACCTGTGTGATTTGGTAATCAGAGCTCACAAAACCAGTAACCATTGTGGTTAAAGAAGCACCAGGGCTCAGTGAAGGCTCTGTTGGCATTTGCAAGTGGCATCAACATCAGCTGGCTGGTTTTTGCCATGACCCCCACATTGGTGCCTCCTTCCCTGCATTGCACAGGTTAGTTTTTCTGTTGATATTAAAAGCTGGGTCCTGGGCAAGGCTGCCTTTGGCAGTGATTTTTTTTTTTTTAAACACAGGGAAACATGTCAACACTTTCTTTCACACTTGTAGCTATACCATCTAGAGCATAATGCTATTGAAAACGTTGCAGTGCTTTGAGCCACTAAAACAAGGCACTTCTGCAAGGTTTCCAGCCTTTTCTCTTAATATATTCACATGAAGTGAAAGCATCCTCTTTAATTGTGAGACAGCTTGGGTGAAACAGCTTTGAAATCTTGGTGTCGGGCAGCAGAGTTTCCAGTCATGTTGCCATCACCTCTGCCTCTGCAGACATGCTGCCCCTGCGCCCCGAGCAGGCATGCCATCACCCTCCTGAGGCCTGAAGGCTGACTCTGCTCTAAGCATCCATTTGGGGCAGTTGGAGCCCTCAAGGACTTCAGCATCACCTCCCCGGCTGCCTTCAGATGAGTGAGCCAGTCCAGGCTGGCATGGCGCTCCTGGGTGGCCCATGTCTTCAGTCACCGGCCCTTTTTCTGCCCAAGCTGCAGCCCATTATGAAGAGTCCATGCCTGCTGCTACGTGGGATGCCCCTCTGTTTCCAGGCCTTTCCTCAGGCCTCAGGAGACGCTGCTGTCACCACTTTTCCCTGTCTCTGGCTCCTCTGCTGGTCGGCCGTGGGGTGCCTGCTGGAGTCCTCGCCAAACAGGACTCCCTCCCTCCCTTCCTGGTCTTTTTAGCCTGCGTATTCCTTAGTCTCTGGCCAGTTTGTGAGTATCGGTCAACCTTTGTAAGCACTGTCTTCTATAGCATCTTCTGGAAGTTGTTCAGTCCGGCAATTTTGGTAGTTTCAGCCAGAGGAGTCTCTGCAGGTCTCTCTGCCTCACTGCAGGGAGCTGATCCGTGGACCTGCACCCCCAGCATGACCATCCTCTGTGGCCACACACTCTCCGTCGCTATAGGCATCACTCTCGGCTTTCCTGGGCCCTCAGTGGCCACTCCAGCACCCTCTCCTGCCAACCCCAGGGCCCAGGCACCCATAGTCGGCATGGCCTGGCTGCCTCCTTGAAGCTGATGGGCAGAGGGTGTCATCGTCCCTTGGACACGGTTCCTGAGGGAGGGGATGACAGGAAAGAGGACGTGTGTGCTCTCTGGGGCGCTGTGGGGAGCAGGAGAGGCCTCACAGAAGTCGAGAGCCAGGGTGACACACGGGGCTTACCCCAACTCATTCATTCCTCCAGGGAGGGGCGTCCCACTGGTGGCAGGTTAGAGCTGTTGCTGGGGTCACCCAGGCCCACCTGATCTGCCCTGCCTGGAGCACTCGTTGTCAGCCCTGAAGACCCGCTGTGTCTGGCCTTCCTCTGTGCCTGGGACAGCGGACAGGGTCACCCTTGGCTGCCTCCCCTCATCCGCTTCCCCAAACGGGGAGCGCTTGAAGCCTAGAGAGTGAGTCTGGTTCTACCCTGATGTCCCCACCCAGAACTGAGGCTGGCTTCAGGCAAGGGCCATCGATGAGCACGTGTCATCTCTCAGATGTGACCTCAGACAGGTGACCTTGTCTGGTTATCTCTGCTTTTCTTTTGACCTGTAACACTGAAGAGTTGATCAGGTGGATACCCGCAAGTCTCAAATGGATTAACTTAAGAACTAGGTACTCAGTTCTCACGGTCCTCTCCGGGGCAGTGTGTGTGTGCGCGCGCATGCACACAGAGATACACAGTCTGACGAAAGGGGGGATGAAGAGAGGGCTGTTTGGTTTCTTTGAAACTGTGTTTTAACAAACCCCGTAACCTCCTGCTGGGGGGCCTCGAGTATTTGCCTGGCCTCCCTCCTTCAGGTTACCCTGCCACCGAGCAGGTAACTGAGCCAGGGGTAACTCACTTGGATTACCTGTTTGGCACCCTTTTTGCCTCCACTTCACACCCAGCAGAATGACTTCTGGGCTTCTTTGTGGGCTTTTATTTGATTTCAGTAGCAGTCAGAAAATCAAAGTACCAAACCACCTCTGTGCCCATCAGTCCACAGCATTGAAAATCACCATATTTTCATAGCGGCTTCAAGTAAGTTCAATTTGAAAGAGCCAGGACATCATAGATAGTTAAAGGCTGTCTTATTCTCATCTTTGGTGCTATTAAAAACTCATTTATCGATCACTTAGGTGAAAGGGCAGGTTTTACGTTATGTCTATGTGATTGTAATAAAAATCTTTCAAAGCCCACACAATTCGTGTAGGCCAAGTTGCAGTCTGGGCACAGGGGTCTCCCCACTTGGTAGCCAAAGAATTCTCTCCTCCCCTCCTTGAGCTTCTTTTTAGTTGTTCCTTTGTGTTGAGGTGGAGACTGCTTATAATGCGGTGTTAGCTGCTCCTGCAGTTCCTCCTCACAGGGCTGGCTGTCGCTCCACCCTGCTGCTGGCCCAGGTTTCCCTGTCCTCAGTTGGTGGCACTTGTCCCCACACTGGCCAGCTGTGTTGCTCCACCTCCTGGTCACGTCCCGAGTCCCCACTACCCTCACCTGGGACTGTGCCTCAAGAGCCCCTGGAGCAGTCTGCCCTGCCCTGGGCATCGCTCCCTGAGGAGTTGCCATTCCCTGCCCCAGATCATCAAGGTGATGCTTCTGCAGGGCTGCTGTGGTGTGGAGTCCAGCAGGCCTAAGAGTCCCCCAGGCCACCTGCTGCCCTCTGGGGTCTCCCGCAGGTCCCTCTCCACATAGCAGCTGAAGGAATCCCGTCACACCCAGAATCAAACCCAACACGGCTCCATGACCTGCCCCCGCTTGAGGCCTCCCTGCTGCCCAGAACCTTCTTACCCATAAGACCCTTGAGACCCTCCCTCACTTTCTGTCTTTCCCTCCTTTCCCCCCAACATTGCCAAGCGGGTTCTTTTCTTCTCTGAAATCTAAGCAGTTCATGCTTTTGGACCGTCACTTTCCCCAGCACAGGCTGCCCTAGGACCTGAGCCAGCCTCCTTCCCCTCCATGGATGCTAGGTGTGTTCTAGTCTCTTCCCTTCTGTCTTGATTTTCTTTTTGGTTATGTCAACTTTTACGTGATTCAGAAAATGAAATTCTGGTCCACACACCTGGCGAGTTCTGGCCCTGTGCCATTACTCACCTCAGTCCCACCTACCCCGTGCTGGACTAGTTCTGTGCATTTCTGCTCTCTGCTTCCTAAAGTGTCCTCCGTTTCTCCCCTGGAGGGTGGCCTACCATGGACCCCTTCCTGGGGGTCCCACCCTGGGGTTCAGGCTACCTGGCTCTCCATGGTGTGCACGTGTCAGTGTTGGCCCAGTAGGTCTCAGGCGGTGCCTGTCTGGCTTGGCCGCAGTCTTGGGCCACTAAAAAGAATGCTATCACCAATAGCATCATGCTCAAATGCACAATGTTGTTTTGTGTTTCTGTGGGTATGTCTTCTTTGTAGATTTCTAGAAGGGCTGGCCCTAGACGGCATTGACACCCTTGCTGGTACCTAAGGGGCATTCCTGGGGCACGTGGTTCATGCCGAAGCTCACCGTAGTTACAGTATCCACAAACGCACATGAGGGCTCTGAAGAAGCCAGACTTGGCCATCAGGGCCACGTTTTGCTGTGGCCCGGGACTGTCTGGGTTTCCGACACAGAGCTAAGCCTGGGCTTACCCTCGAACTCTGCTGGAGACAGCCAGGATAGGTAGGAGGGTGGGGTGTGCCCTTTCTACGCCCCGTCTCCCCAGGCCCGACCTGTGAGTTCCTGGTGCAAACTCACCTTTGGGGACTGAGCTGTGTCATTCGAGTCTTGTGGCCAGGGCAGGCCATGGTGCCTTGGTGGTGGTCTCCAGGGCGTGGCCAGCAAGGGAAGTCACTTGGGGTGGGCTATTGTGAGCCTCATGGGCCCCGGGGGCTCTGGGGCTGAGATCTGGAATACAGATGAGTCTGGCTCTTTTCCTGGGTGAGCTTCTAAGAGAGGGCTTTGCAGGTGACCTGCTCTGAGCCCACAGTTCTGGTTTCCGGGCCTCCCTGGCCCAGGTGATGATTTCACCCTGTTGGCCCAGCCACGAGAGCAGCATGGCCAGACTCTAATCCCAGAGTCTGGGGCCTCACAGTAACCATTGTCCAAGGAGATAAGGAGGGGGCTCTACCGGGTGGGACCCACACGTAGGGGAGGAGCTGGTCTGTCAGCATGGAGGAATGGGGAGGCGCCCGCCCTGGAATCAGGCACGTCCCAGTGCCAAAGCCCCGCGTTGTCAGGAGAGTCTGGTGAGAAAGACTCGCCCAGCAGGGAACTGCTCCTCTTCTCACATGAGAACCCTGGGCAGTAGTGTCTGGCTGCCCCATCCCACTGTTTAGACAGTGACTTTGTGACTCTTCTCTGTCTAGGGTGTTGGTACCCATTGTCAAGATGAGGAGACTGAGGCACAGGATGTTGAAGTCACTTGTGCAGATCCATGTTTGGAAATGGCAAAAAAATCATGATTTGGGCTTGGGGTGGCTTACTCCAAATCTGCAGGTGTTTCCTCAGCACTGCACTCAGCACCACGTCCCCAGTGGCAGTGTTAGGCTCTTCCCATCACCAAGGTGTACTGTGTGGTTTTCATTGAACACCCGTTTGAGAAAACCCCAAACACAAAAGCTTAGAGTAACACTCACGCTAGGCCCTGGGGAAGAGGAGCCCCTTCTATTTTGGTGAGTAGGTCCCTCTCCAGCAGGTGAGAGAGCCTCTCATCATCCGTCCAACCCAGAGGCCCTAGCTTGTAACACCGAGAAGCCATCTGGGCAGGCCTGCTAGGGATGGGCTTCAGGGTGACCACAGTGTCGGTAGGGTGCTGCGGGCCATCACTGTCAGCAGCCCTGGGCTCTCAAGTCATCTGTGAAGGGGAAGGGCATTTCAATCTGGGAGACGCTGGCAGGACAGCCCCTCTCATGGGGCCCTGCCTGTGTTGGGGCACCCCAGACCTGCCAGCGCCCACTTTTTTCTTCACACAGTTTGTTCCCTGTGATACTGACATCCTTGTTTAACACTCAGGGAAGAAAAGTCTGAAGAGCAGGATCTCCAGGGCCTGAAGGACAAACCTTTGAAGTTCAAAAAGGTGAAGAAGGATAAGAAAGAAGACAAAGAGGGCAAGCATGAGCCCCTGCAGCCAGCAGCCCACCACTCTGCCGAGCCAGCAGAGGCCGGCAAAGCAGAGACCTCAGAAGGGTCAGGCTCGGCCCCAGCCGTGCCAGAAGCTTCTGCATCCCCCAAGCAGCGGCGCTCCATCATTCGTGATCGGGGCCCCATGTACGATGACCCCACTCTGCCGGAAGGTTGGACCCGAAAGCTTAAGCAAAGGAAATCTGGCCGCTCCGCTGGGAAGTATGATGTGTACTTGATCAAGTAAGTAAGGGTGATTCCTGTCTCTCCAGAGCAAGGAAGGCTAGTGGTGGCAGGGGGTGGGGGAGTCAGGGACCATCGCTAAGAAACTGATGGGGACCCCTTGGAGTGTTAGCTCCTTGCGGCTCATGGATCAAGAAAGTGTGTGTGCATAACCCCACTTCCGGTCGGGTCTTCAGTAGTGACCACTGCTGGTGGGTGAGATCAGGTATGCTTGGAATGGCCTCCTGGGGAGGTCACTGCCCTGAGGGAGATGTCCATCAGGGCCTTGTCTGGAGGAGGAATAGCACTGGGGATGCAGAGTTGCCAGCAGAGGGGCTGTCCTCAGAGCCTGGGAACCTCTTTGTGGGAGAGTCCTTCTGTGCCAATACTTCATGAGCCCTGAGAAATACGAATTCATAGGGTTCAGTCTGTTGTGTGAGACGTGCTGGGAAAGGGGGGGCTGTCCGATACAGCCTAGAGAGAGCCCCAGATGGGCTCAGAGTGCCTTTCCCACTGTCCCTCTGGCCTTTGTCCAGCTGTGGGCTGGTGGTCAGGTGTTATCTGTTAAAACAGAGTCACTTCCTAGCCAGATCTTTAGAGGATGAGTGTGACTACGTTCATTTCACTTGTTCCCCTTAGATGATTCCAGACAGGTTAGCCGTTTTGAAAAGTCACTCGTAGACAGTCTCATTTAATTCCAGTAACTCACATAAAGGTGAGCAAAGCATCATCCTGCTGGCGAATGAGGAAACTGATTCCTGGAGAGTTCAGTCTGGCAGGTAGACAGGGTCCCTGGGCCAGACCCCTTTGGGGGGCTGAGGAGTGAAACTCCCAGGGGCATCCAGGTAACAGCAGGCCACATGGGCATCTATGGCTGTTGGGAGACCCAGTTGCTTCCTGTATAAGTGGGACCACAGCTCCCTAGTTTTAGCTCATCTCAGCTTCTCTTAAATGTCCCTCTTGGTGAGCTGTATCATCGGGCATGTCAGTTGCAGAACACCTCCTGTCAGAGGGTTCACCACCCACCTTCTCCTGTGCCCCACCTCCAGCATTGCTCTGGAAGCTTCTAACCATTCTTTGTGTGTCTCCGCTTGTTCCCACAGTCCCCAGGGAAAAGCCTTTCGCTCTAAAGTGGAGTTGATTGCGTACTTCGAAAAGGTAGGCGACACCTCCCTGGACCCTAATGATTTTGACTTCACGGTAACCGGGAGAGGGAGCCCCTCCCGGCGAGAACAGAAACCACCTAAGAAGCCCAAATCTCCCAAAGCTCCAGGAACTGGCAGAGGTCGGGGACGCCCCAAAGGGAGTGGCACCACAAGACCCAAGGCAGCCGCGTCAGAGGGTGTGCAGGTGAAAAGGGTTCTGGAGAAAAGTCCTGGAAAGCTACTCGTCAAGATGCCTTTCCAAGCTGCGCCGGGCAGCAAGGCAGAAGGGGGTGGGGCCACCACCTCAGCCCAGGTCATGGTCATCAAGCGCCCCGGCCGGAAGCGAAAAGCGGAGGCCGACCCCCAGGCCATTCCCAAGAAACGAGGCCGAAAGCCGGGCAGTGTGGTTGCTGCCGCCGCTGCCGAAGCCAAAAAGAAAGCCGTGAAGGAGTCATCAATCCGGTCCGTTCAGGAGACCGTGCTGCCCATCAAGAAGCGCAAGACCCGGGAGACGGTGAGCATTGAGGTGAAGGAGGTAGTCAAGCCCCTGCTGGTGTCCACGCTCGGCGAGAAGAGCGGGAAGGGACTGAAGACCTGCAAGAGCCCAGGGCGGAAAAGCAAGGAGAGCAGTCCCAAGGGGCGCAGCGGCAGCGCCTCCTCGCCCCCCAAGAAGGAGCACCACCACCACCACCACCATGTGGAGCCCCCGAAGGCCCCCGCGCCGCTGCTCCTGCCCCCGCCCCCACCCCCGCCCGAGCCCCAGAGCTCCGAGGACCCTGCCAGCCCCCCTGAGCCCCAGGACTTGAGCAGCAGCGTCTGCAAAGAGGAGAAGATGCCGAGAGCAGGCTCGCTGGAGAGCGATGGCTGCCCCAAGGAGCCTGCTAAGACTCAGCCCACGCTCGCCACCGCGGCCCCGGCCACAGAAAAGTACAAACACCGAGGGGAGGGAGAGCGCAAAGACATTGTCTCATCCTCCATGCCAAGGCCAAACAGAGAGGAGCCTGTGGACAGCCGGACGCCCGTGACCGAGAGAGTTAGCTGACTTTACGCAGAGCGGATTGCAAAGCAAACCAACAAGAATAAAGGCAGCTGTTGTCTCTTCTCCTTATGGGTAGGGCTCTGACAAAGCTTCCCGATTAACTGAAATAAAAAATATTTTTTTTTCTTTCAGTAAACTTAGAGTTTCGTGGCTTCAGGGTGGGAGTAGTTGGAGCATTGGGGATGTTTTTTTCTTATCGACAAGCACAGTCAGGTTGAAGACCTAACCAGGGCCAGAAGTAGCTTTGCACTTTTCTAAACTAGGCTCCTTCAACAAGGCTTGCTGCAGATACTACTGACCAGACAAGCTGTTGCCCAGGCTTCTTAGGGTGTGCCTGCACCTCCCTCCC
Source organism: Bubalus bubalis (assembly GCF_019923935.1). NCBI lineage: Eukaryota > Metazoa > Chordata > Mammalia > Artiodactyla > Bovidae > Bubalus > Bubalus bubalis. The sequence continues at coordinate 104,829,057 of NC_059181.1, forward strand.
ACCCAGTCCCCCCCACGTGGTCACTAGGGACAGAGAGCACTTGAGAAGACACTCCTGGTTTGGGGGCCATCGGTACCCCAGTCTCAGCTCTCCTCTCCCCCCACACCCCGCCCAGCCTCGAGCTCCACCACCCCACCCTCCAGTCCCCCTTATGCCCACCCACGTCGGGACCAGGAGGTCCGAGGCAAGAGAGACAGTTGGATCCTTTAGAGATGGTGGAGACGGCCAGTGGCTCCAGCCCGTGTGATCCCACACATGGGGGCACACAGACGGCTTCCCACCACCCCCAACCCCAAATCGACCAGGACATTTCACAGGATGGGGACATAGCACCTATCGGCCCCGGTTCTGGCCCAGCTAGGAGGGAGGCATCCTTTGAGCCCCCCGGGTGTCGACTGGCCTGCGCCAGAGGCGACATTGGCCCAGGGCCGGCCTCCAGCGGGTAGCACTAGACAGGGGCCACCAAGGCCATGGGCCAAGGCCCCAGCAGGCTGGCCCAGGCTGCAGCCAGCGGAGTGCCGCAGGCCAGGCGGAAGGCATCCCTAGCTGCTCAGAGCAGTTGTGGCCACTAGTTCGAGCCTTAGTAGATGGGGCCGGGGGCCAGGGGGAAGGCAGAGGAAATATTCTTCCAAAACTTTTCCAATTCTCAACTCCTTTAGGGACAGCTTAGAACTATTTGCACTATTGAGTCTTCATGTTCCCACTTCAAAACAAACCTGCTCTGCGAGCAACCTAGCGGGCTTGACTTGGCGACCCTTTGTCCCTCAGGCCACTAGACGTGACGGTGTTGACAACTACCTGGATCTGTATATACCTGCGCTTGTTTTCAAGTGGGCTCAGCACATAGGGTTCCCACGAAGCTCCGAAACTCTAAGTGTTTGCTGCAATTTATAAGGACTTCCTGATTGGTTTCTCTCCTCTCCTTTGGTTTCTGTCTCCTTTCATTTCAGCCTTTTCATTTCTCCCCTTCCTCCCTTGTCCTCACTGCTCCCTTCTGTTCCAGGCAGCCGCAGTGCCCGACCATACTTCGAGCCGACACTGGTCAGCTCAGGCCCCCAGAACTCCCCCGACCCTTGGCCTTCCCGCCGTCCACCCCAGCTCCCCCTGCCAACCATTTCTGAGCCCTGAGGAAGCCCCAGACTCCGCTGAATCCACCCAGCTCTAGTACCCCAGCCTCTCTGAGGGGCATGGGAGAGGCAAGATCTTGCTCTCCCAGGAGTCCCCTCCTTCGGTCAGACCCTGGATCCCAGGTCTCCTCAGCCTTCCCACTCAATGGCAGTGGGTAGGAGAAGTGGACCGAGATTGGGATTGCAGAGCCAAGGGCAGCACAGAGACCCGCTGTGGCCTGCCAGTGTCACGGAGTGGCCAAGCCCTGACCTTGGCCTGTGCAGGACCCGGCTAGGGTGGGTTAGTCAGGCCAGGCAGCAGGCAAAATGAGTGCAGATACCCCCTGCCACTCCTCTGAGCAGTAGTTCTCCTCTGCTGGGCCCTGTGTGGCCTTTGCTTGGTGGCTGGTGGGGGGGGGGGGTTGGTACTTCACACTTTTCCCCATCAGCACCAGGGGCTGTGGTGTTGGGCTGTCAAGGCTTGGGCTTGTTGCGGGGTGTTCATTTGTCAGTTTCAGTTCGAGACCCCGTGCTTTTACCCTCTGTTCAGGAAGTCCTTATTTAGCTGCATATCTTCATCATATTGGTATATCCTTTTCTGTGTTTACAGAGATGTCTCTTATATCTAAATCTGTCCAACTGAGAAGTACCTTATCAAAGTAGCAAACGAGACAGCAGTCTTATGCTTCCAGAAACACCCACAAGCACGTCCCACGTGAGCTGCTGCCATGAACTGTCAAGTGCGTGTTGTCTCGTGTATTTCAGTTACTATCCCCCAGCTTTCCTCACTGCAGTGTAACCATGAAGGAGTGAAACATCTTAGAAACCATCTAGCACTTCCTTGCCAGTCCTTTAGTGATCAGGACCCCTAGTTGACAGTTCCAATCAGTAGCTTCAGAAAAAAAAACGAAACCGTGTCTCTCTCTCCCAGAACGGTTAAAAGCAAGGGAGTTTGCCCTGTTTTGTTTGTGGAGTTGTAGCTGCCCTTTCTAGCATTTTTGTATCCATTTCTTGATGCTGCAAAAGCAAGTCCCCCAACCAAACCCACTCTGCTGTCCACCTGCTGGGCTTCACTTCTGAGTCCTCCCCCAGGAAGGGATGGGAGTTGGAAGAGGGGGCGTGTTCGTTGGGGTCCCTCTTTCTCCAAGGACAAAAGGCTCCTGGCACTCTCAGAGGACCCCTGTCCACATGAGCCCGCTCTCCAGCCCATTTGTCATGGAGGTGCCATCTGGTTTCCTGGGTCAGGTTTTGAGGCATTAATTAAACCAAATCCATAAAACATGGCTCCTGGAACCAGTCTCCAAAGCTGACCTCTCCAGCAGCTTGGCATCATCTGGTCCTGGGCCAAGGAGAGCTGGGCCTGCCATGCCCCACTTTGACCTGTAACAGTTGATTTTGGGGCTGACCGATGTGGTGGTCGAGAACACCGAATCTCAAGTGGCGTTTCCTTTCTGCCCAGCCTGACCTGCAGGCCCCTTGCTCCGCAGCTCCCGCCTCTAGAGTTTCAAGGCTATAGGTGGCACCTTAGGGTTTTCTCCCCCTTTGATCCACATTCCCTCTCCCCCAGATACAGGCATTATGAGCGAGTCACCTTTGGGCAGGGGCGCTGAAGGTCCTGTACCACATCTGTCCTGGAGACAGGTGGACAGAAGGTTGGAGGGCAGGCCTAGCCTTGGAATTCCTCACCAGCTGTGTCCGGCCCAGTTGGGGAGTGTGATGTTGATTCTGTGTGTACTTGAACACCGCGAAGATTCAGGGGGTATCCCTTACGGACTGTGTCCAGAAGGCAGGAATTGATAAGACAGCTTTCAGATACCCAAGGGGCTAGGTCGGTCACATTGGGTCTCCCTGCCCCGTGCCTGTCACTTGGCTGTCCTAACCCGTGTCATTGCTGGCATTGACACCACAGTGAGGTGTGGCCCCTGGGCCACAGCAAGGTCCAGCACATGTCCCTTCTGCACCGTAGTCCCTATAGAAAGGCACAAGAGACCCCCCCAGAAATGCCCTGCTCCTCCCCACCACTCCCCTCAGCTCCCTGGACAGTGGAAGCCACAGTGGTGGCCTGGGCATGCCGGCCACAGCCAGCACCTGACTTCTCTCCTGAGCCCCCATGCCATTGCTAGCAGCAGTCTGCTCAGTGGTGGTATGCCAGCCTAGAGGCCACGAGCAGTGGCGGTGGGACATGGAACAGCACCAGGTTGTCACCTGCCTCCCTGCCTGTCATTGCCGTGACAGCCATCATGAAGGAGGGTACTTAATAGCCACAAGCACGCTGCTATCTTTGGTGGGAGAGCAGTTTCCTTAGCTGACAGGATCTCTGGATTTGAAGTAACTTCTAACAAGCAGCGTGAGCCCAGGAGGGAACAGAGGGTGTAAAGGGAAGCCACCAGGTATGGCAGCCTGGATCTCGTGGAGCCTGGCAGTTGAGCTCTGTGCCTCCTCTCCAGAGTGTTCCTACCAGGCCCAACAAGGCCAGGGGAGGTCACAGGCATCAGCCCTAGCTCAGCGCAGCCATCTCTAGCGGGGTCATGGCCCCAGATTGTTTTTCTGATGTGAGTTGCCTGTGTGGGTGGCCCAGACCATCCAGACCTTGGGGAAGTGAGTTCTCTCTAGAGCCCTGTGGGCATCAGCCTACTGACCCCCTGAGTACTGGCCAGTGCCTGGGGAGGGCCAGGGGCACAGGCGTGTTGCCAGGCTCGTAGTGGAATCCCCGCTCTCGAGCCCGACAGCCCCGCCACGTGTTCCGGCTCTCAGTTGCTCTCTGCAAGGGCCCCATCTCAGCACTCTGCTCTACTGGAGGGGTTTGTTGAGTGTTTTTGCTTCTTTCTCTTTTTGAATCTGTATCAATCTTTAGAAAACATAGCGGAATTATTAGAGCTCGCTAGGATACTGCCTCACCCAGGGTCTAAAGTTCCATGTTCAAGGGGAAAAAAAGGGAACACTGAAGCCCCTTGTCAACATTGCAGAAGGAAGACCTAGGAAACCTTGAGCAAGAAACTACATCCTGATGTTTCTGAGTGAATAAGAGCAAGCTTTTGCCAAAAAAAAGGCTGATCTAAGAGGACTTGGAGCCTGGCCTGCTGTGTGGCCAGCGCTGCAGGTGAAGGGGAATCCAGCCTGAAACTGCTGGGTCTGTGCCTTGGAGCCCTTGGGGCACTGGAGAGTCTATCTCTCTGTCTCTTTCTCTGGCTCTCGGGTAGCGGTCCCTGCAGGGAGACCTGCCTGTCTCGAAGCTACAGCAGCCCAGCTCCAGGTGGGAAAGGGGGGCGCTCAGCAGAGAATTGTGAAGGCACGCAACCTCCTCGCTACCTGACTTCACCTGTTCTTCCTCTGTCATCTCCAGCGAGCCTACCCCAAATGCCGAGGTGTCAGGAAGAATTGGTTTGAATTAGGCCCCAGGCCACTAAGCAGGAGAAAGTGATGTCTCCTCCACAGCGTCTGCCTGTGGTGTGGCCTGCCCCTGAGGACAGTCCCTGGCTCTGCGCTCCTTGGGGCCTGGGGCCAAGGGAGGGCAGGGGAGAGAACCCTCATGGAAGGGGCTTCAGCTGGGGGTTTCCAAATATTGGGGAAACTTGCCTTGGTTCTGCCGCCACCCCCTCGGTCACCTGTCTCCTTGAGTCCTGCTCAGCGGTGAGAGGAAAAGGCCACGAGATTTGGCTCCTGCCCACTGGTAGTCCCTCTCCCCACAGTGTCTGTGTGTCAAGTGACAAAGCTGTTCTTCCTGGTGACCCGGATTATATCTAGTATCTTCTAGACTATATGCATAGACCTGCTTGGTCTTTTCTGTCCTGGGCTTTTGTTTTGCTCTTTAGTTTTGCTTTTCCCTCTCCTGTCCCTTTTATTTAAATACACTGACTAGACACACAAAGCAGTTGAATTTTTATATATATATATCTGTATATTGCACAGTTATAAACTCATTTTGCTTGTGGCTCCACACACACACATACACACACACACACACACACACACACAAAGACCTGTTAAAATTATACCTGTTGCTTAATTACAATATTTCTGATAACCATAGCATAGGACAAGGGGAAATTTTAAAAAACCAAAAAAAAAAAGAAAAAAAAAAACACAAATGAAGAAAACAAACAACAAAAAAAAACCTGACAAATCCGTCTGCTGGTCACTCGTGTCCAAGCAGAACCGTGGTCTTTCCTCGCTTCTTTCAAGGGCTTCCCAGTGCCGAGCGAAGGAGGCAGCTCCTGGGTTTCGCACTGTTTCTCCCAAGCTTGTGAGGGGGGCCCCAGGGCGCTGGTGTAGGCAGGACAGTTCGTTTCAGTGGGTGGATGCAAGCGTGCTCCCTGGCTCTGGCGAAGCCCAGAATGTAGTTGGCACTGCCTGGTCCCCTTTGACCTCTGGGTGGGGCAGCTGGCATTCATGGGGGTGACCTGCCCCCCCGACACCCTCCAGTGACCCAGAGTGATGGTGTGCAGACAGGCAGCAAGCCTCCCCACTGGTAGGGCCCGTCTCTGCCAAGTCTGGGGGCCACAGGGGAGACGTAAGGCTGTGTCTCAATTCAGAAAGTGTGAGCCGTACCAGGTAGAACATCAGGGACCCCAGAACCACACGTGCGGTCCAGCGGGTCCCCTCCAGGAGGTAGCGAAGACTCCAGAAACGTTCCTTCCTCTCCCCCCCCCCAATCCTACGAGTAATTGCATTTGCTTTTGTAATTCTTACTGAGCAATATCTGCTAGAGAGTTTAGCCGTAAGTTCTTTTTGATCATTTTTTAAGTAAGTAAAAACACCAAAAAAAAATAAGAATAATATCCAGAAACTTGTTCTTCCAAAGCAGAGAGCATTATAATCACCAGGGCCAAAAGCTTCCCTCCCCGCATTATTACTTCTGAGGCCTACGTCCAAAAGAAACCCTTAGAGGCCCTTCAGGTGGCCAGGCACCCCTCAGGCCCCTGGGAGGACCTGGGCCTGGGGGCTGGGCCCCACCTTCAGGTCAGTATTAGTGGTGGGTTCCTGCCTCTTCTCCTACCCAGCCTGGGCCAGGGGGGCAGAGGAAGCCGCTGCGACCACTGCTGTCCAGCCTCTTGCAGATGGGTGTTGGCGCGTGTCCAGTTCTGCCCGAGATCTGAAGGTGGCACCGAATTAGCCTCAGCCGGTGACCTCTCACCTGGCCTGCCCCAGGCAGCAGGGCCCACCCAGTGCACTGTTCCTGGGTTGCTGGACGGTGGCATGGCAAAGGCTTGCAGAACTCAAAACCTGCTCCTTCCCTTGCTCCCAAGGCCTCCTTTTCCGTTTAAATTGTCACTGCTTCAATAACAGCCGCTCCAGAGTCAGTAGTTGATGAATATATGACCAAATATCATCAGGACTGTTACTCGGTGTGCTGAGCCCTCTCCTCGCACGGGGCTCCTGTACCCGGACACTGTACCGTGTGCTGTGTTTGCGCTCCTCCCCTCCTCCACCCTCCCCTCGTCTCTCTGGGGTTGTTTCTGTTTGGGTTTGGTTTGGTTTTGAGTTCTCCTTTTGTGTTCCAAACATGAGCTTCTCTCTACTGGTCCTCTTAACTGTGGTGTTGAGGCTTCTATTTGTGTAATTTTCGGTGGGTGAAGGGAATTTTGCGAAGTAAATCTCTTCTGTGTTTGAACTGAAGTCTGTATTGTAACCATGTTTAAAGTAATTGTTCCAGAGACAAATGCTTCTAGACACCTTTTCTTTACCAACAAAAGAATTTGGAGGGAGGGGATGGTAACCAGAAGGAGAGGGGCTGTCCTCTTGCCCCAGGAGGGGGAGAGCCAAAGACAGGACCCCCTGCCCAGATCAGCCAGAAGCCACCCAAAGAAGTGACACCTATAGCTGACAAAGTAAATAGCTGACGTGCTGCCATTTGTGAAGTCAGAGCAAAACCAGGTTTTGGTCCACTCCCAGATTAGTAGCATCAAGTTTATTTTTTTAAGGACAGACAAGGTTGACGTTCCTGCAAGGGGAGCCAGCCACACCTCGGTGGGAGAAGGTCAGGGTGGGCCTGCGGGGCAAGGCTCGGCCAGAGGGTGGGCATCTCCTTGGAGACCTCCACTGTGGCCACAGGTCAGGCGTGTGTGGACAGGGCATTACAATCCGGGGGGGCATTACCGTTCAGGATACCATCATCAAATCCACCCCGCCCCACAGTGCACGACACTAACATAACCTCTGGATTCCCCACTTTCCTGGACGAGGAGATGATGGTGGGGTCGGGGGGTGGTGCATGCCCTTGGCTGTCATCTGATCCCCAGCAAAATTTGGATGTGAGAAACCACCCCCCTTCTCGTTTCATGGCAAAACTCGATCCTCTTTGAGTAGCCGTTACCTCCCAGACACTATTGAGGACTGACGAAACAGGGGTGGCCATGTGCTCCCTTAGCACCCGGGGTCGCCCCCTCTTCGAGGACAGTGCTGACCATTTGGGAATGGGGCTTAGGAGCGAGAAGAACCAAGCAGGGTTACCGCCCCCTCCTGAGTCGCAGGGACCCTGGTCACCCTGTGCAGAGGGAGCTGGCTCCAGCCCAGGAGGAAAAGGGCTGGAAAAGTGTGTGTGGGGTGCGGGGAGTCACCCAGGACAGACTTGGCTGGAGATGATCTCCAAAAGCCCTCTATCGCATTCACCTTCAGTTTTTGTGTTTTGGGACAATTACTTTAGAAAACTTAAGTAGGTCGTTTTAAAAACAAAAAATATTGATTGCTTTTTTGTAGTGTTCAAAAAAAGGTTCTTTGTGTATAGCCAAATGACTGAAAGCACTGATATATTTAAAAACAAAAGGCAATTTATTAAGGAAATTTGTACCATTTCAGTAAACCTGTCTGAATGTACCTGTATACGTTTCAAAAACACCCCCACTGAATCCCTGTAACCTATTTATTATATAAAGAGTTTGCCTTATAAATTTACATAAAAATGTCCGTTTGTGTCTTTTGTTGTAAAACCAAGTGATTTTTTCATAAGGTTCTTTTACTATTTGAAAAGATGGGCAGCACGCAGTTTTATTTTATTTTTGTAAGTTTTTTAATACGTGTGAAAGCCAAGAATACTCAGCATGCCTTTCTAAGTGATGCGTTCGCACCTTTTGTTGGGAAGTACTGTATCCTGTGCTGTTAGCATTCTCGATAAATCTCTCTGTGAAAGTGACTCCAGGTCTGGGCTTTCATTATCAAGACAGCTCCCAGGACAGCAAGGTGGGGCACTTTCTGGGAACACACAGAAGCCAGCCGCTTTCTGGGCGCCCTGGGGAGGACAGGGCACTGGCCAGCACCCTGCACCGGCCTGCCTTGGGGTCCGCCTGCCCAGAGGGGAGCTCTGAGCTGGCAGGGCCTTCTGCAGGGCAGCATCCTGGCTATCCCTGATGGGCTGAGGGGCTTTTGGAAACCCCCTAGCTCTGACTCCTCCAGTGCCTCCCGCCTGAGACCCTTCCAAGGTCTCTGCTGACCTGCTCCCAGCTCAGAGGACACGCTGCCCCCGCCCCACCGGCTTCCGATGAGGTGGAGTGCTCTTGGGAGCTCATGGTTCCCCTACAGCTGTCTTTCATCAGGCTGCCGATGGCTTGGAGGTGAAAAGAACTGCTCCGAGTTCAGCATCACAGGTACATGTATGTGAACACAGCTACTTGGAGGTGCACTCGAACATCCTGGCCTTAAATGGTAAAACAGAGGGTTGACATTCATGGCGTGTGTGTATCCTGAGCATCCCTGAGGTGCCAGGGCTGTCCCGGGAGCTGCAGTACAGCAGAATTAGAAGTGGGACCAAGTCCCAGTTCACTTAGTATGTGTGTGCCCACTAGTTCCCTCCTCAGCTTGGGAGTCTCGGTAAGAGCTGTCCCTATGGAAGTCACTGGGGCTCAGGGCGTGGCCGGCCTCCTCTTGTGGAGTGGCTGCAGCTTCTGGGAAGAGGCCGCCACAGAGGTGCCTCTCGGGCCAACCTGGTTTTTGCAAACCACTCTTGAAGTCTCTGGATGGACAGCCTGCAGGCGAGGAGGGTGGCAGCCCTCAGGGGTCAGGATCAAGTGGACAAGGGGGTGGCTAGCGAAGACCTGCCTTTCAAGCTGGCATCCAGCTGGAAAAAACAGAAGAGGAAGGCGCCCTGGCTGCTTGGCGGGGGGCGGGGAGGGGTGTGAGGTAAACAGATGAGTGCTGAGGCTAAAGAAGGACGCACCAGGGGACTCCAGGCCAGCTTCCAGCTACCAGGGTATCTGCTGGACGGAGTTGCAAGTGCAAACCCGTGGGGGTGGGAGCCCTGGCACGTTCTTGGAACCCCAAGGAGTTGTGGCTGGGTTAAGGCCGCCGCCGAGTGCCAAGAGCGAGACAGGTGGGCAGGAAAGGGCCACATGGTGACAACGTCAGAAGCCATGCTGAAAAGCTGTAATCCTTCTGAGGGCTTCAGGAACCCCGGGAAGGTCTTAAGCAGGAAAACTGGTGTGGAGTGCTTTGTGCCTAAGGAAGACCCCTGAACCAAGAGGAGGCAGGGAAGCATGTTCGTTTAGGTTCATCTAGGTCAGAGCCCCGTGGGGACGAGAGGAACTCCAGAGAAGTTCAGAGAGGTAACAGTTTCCTGGTGGCTGCTACTGCGAATGATGGAGGCATGCTGGAGGCCTGTGGGGAGACGCCAGACAGGCCAAGTACGGTGCTCTGTGAGCTGCAGAGAAAGGGGTGGGAGCCGCCACAGCCCGCCATCCTCAAGCGTGACAAGAGGGAGGAGGGCAGCCGGAGCGAAGGTCTGTCTCTAAGAGACGTAGTAAACACGTTTTCTGTGCTAGCGGAAGAAGCCAGCGAAGAAGAGGGCAGATGCTGCAAAGACCTAACCACCGCTGGAGCAGGTTCCCGGAGGGCCAAGAAAAGATGGGATCCAGGGCCCAGGAGGTGGGTGGAGATGCTGTGAGCTTCCCGATCATTCTTCCTGCCCCCAGCCTCAAGCCAGCTGCAGAGAGTCAGCCGGGAGCCCTGATGTGACCCACATCTGACGTTGTCCCGCCTGGATGTCTTGACCCCTCTCCACTGCTTTCCCCACGAAACGGAAACCTAAAGAGGACCAGCCAGCGGCTCTCCGAAGCCCCGCTTCTAACCCTTTCTGGAAGGCCTTCGCTGTGCCCATCGTCCCTGGAACCGAGAAGCGCTCTCCTGCAGCCCTTGGAGCCCTCCTCCTCCTCCTGGAAGCTCGCCAGGCCCCGGGGAGCTGCCTCCGGGAGGCGTGACCGCGCGCGGCGCCCCCGTGTGGCCGGGGCTGGCGGCGGCGGCGGCGGGCGAGGTGGTGACGGCCCCGGGTGCCGCCCCTTCCGGCCCGCCGGGCGTCGCACGAGGCCGCCTTAAAGGGGAAGTGAGTCAGTGCTCGCGGACCCGGCCGGCCGAGGCCCGCGCCCGCCGCGGCCCGGAGAGGCCCCGGCCCGGCGACGGCGGCGGTGGCCATGGCCGGGGGGCCGGGCCCGGGAGACCCCGCCGTCCCCGGCGCCCAGCACTTCTTGTACGAGGTGCCGCCCTGGGTCATGTGCCGCTTCTACAAAGTGATGGACGCCCTGGAACCCGCCGACTGGTGCCAGTTCGGTGGGTGGCGGCAGGCCGACAGGGGCGGGGCGGGACGGGCCGGGGAGCCGCGAGGGGCCTGGACGCCGCGGCCTGACGCCCCCTGCCCCGCAGCCGCCCTGATCGTCCGCGACCAGACCGAGCTGCGGCTGTGCGAGCGCTCCGGGCAGCGCACAGCCAGCGTCCTGTGGCCGTGGATCAACCGCAACGCCCGCGTGGCCGATCTCGTGCGCATCCTCACGCACCTGCAGCTGCTGCGGGCGCGGGACATCATCACTGCTTGTGAGCGCGGCCCTGGAGACCCCCGGAGCCCCCAAGACCCTGGGACAGGGGCCGCCCAGGGCTTACCTCGGAGCTCCTCCCTCCAGCCTGGGCCTAACGTCCTTTCTTTCCCCGGCCTCCCAGGGCACCCTCCCGCCCCACTAATGCCCCCAAGCACCACCTCCCTGACACCCAGCAGCATCTCCGCACCCTCCGAGGCTGCGGTTCCCAGCCACCGGAAGTTGCAGTCTCTGGCCTCCACCTTCCTCTCCCCAGGTAAGACAACCCGGGCTGGGAGGGTTCGTAGGGGGTTGGCCTGATGAACGTCAGGAATGGACCCCCTTGCTCCTGGCCACCCCGATAGATCCTGCCACTGGCCTCTGGCTGCCTTTCACTGGTGTCTTTACGAAGCTTTTCCAGGCTCCCAGACTCACTCTGACCCCGAGCTCTGCCCTGGACCAAGCCCAGCTGCCCACCAGCCACCATTGCCATCTCCAGCCCCCTCATCTACCAAGGTAGGTGGATCCTGCCCCCCACCCAGAGGTTTGACGCCAGCAAGCAGTGACAGCTGCCTTTGGTCCCCTGGGCCACCCTAGGCAGCCCAGCAAGGGTGAGCTGAGGCAGAGGGGAGGACATGGGACCTCACCTGATACAGGGTCTCTTCCCACAGCCCAGCCCAGAGAGCCCCATGTCCCTCCTGCCAGGGGCCCCCTCCTCTTCATTCTGCTGGCCCCTCCATGAGATTTGCCAGGGCACCCATGACTTCTCAGAGGAGCTCAAGATTGGGGAGGGCGGCTTTGGCTGTGTGTACCGGGCAGTGATGAGGAACACCGTCTATGCTGTGAAGAGGCTCAAGGAGGTGTGTGCAGCATCCTCGCCAGGGCCCTCAAGGGCTGTTCCCAGACTTGGGCTTTTGTGGTCCTCCCCCACCCCCTTTGCGACCCCGCAGGGTTCTTTCAGCCCTCCGATTTCACAGTCCAGGGCCCCCAGGCCCGTGCTCCTTCTGGGCCCAGAACAGGTGGCGGGGCAGGGGGGGCATGAAGTCTGGGCCACAGGAGTCTCACACTGCCAGTCCCCCCTGCCTCATTCTCCCCGAGGGCTGCAGGAGGCCGACCTGGAGTGGACCACAGTGAAGCAGAGCTTCCAGACTGAAGTGCAGCAGCTGTCGCGGTGAGCCTGCAGGCAGGGGCAGGGCCCCGCCAGGACCACATGTCCGGGGACCTGGCTCCCCCTTGGTCTGCAGCCTGCCAGGCCCAGGCGAGCCAGGGAACCTGGTTAGGGACCATCCACACCCCTCACCGCCCCCCCGCAATGGCCAGATGGAAGGCATGCTGGATGCTGGGAGCAGAGCGCTGAGACTCCACTGTTTCAAGTAGGTTTCGTCACCCTAACATCGTGGACTTTGCCGGCTACTGTGCTCAGAGTGGCTTCTACTGCCTTGTCTATGGCTTCCTGCCCAATGGCTCCCTGGAAGACCGCCTCCATGTCCAGGTAAGCCTTGCCTGGCCTGGCCTGGCACACTGTGTCACACTTGGCACCTGGTCCGAGTGGGACACGGGGCCGGGGCCCTTGGCCTCAGTGATCGGGGCCTCTCCATGCTCAGAAGCCAAGCTCATGGGGCCTCTGAAAGGGGCCCTATCTGCTCCCCTGGGCAAACGGAGTAGCGGAAGGATCTTGGCAGCATTGCCCAGAGGGCAGGAGGCAACGGACAGCCCCTGGGCCCCATCTAGAGAGGCGCCCGCAGGACGCAAGGGTTGACCAAGCCCAGGACAGGAGCGTCTCTGACCTGACACTTCAGCGCTCAGGGGAAGCATGGATGGGCATCAAAGACGGTGGCTCCGTGGTCTCCCCTTTCTTCCTTGTGCCCCTCCAGACACAGGCCTGGCCCCCTCTCTCCTGGCCTCAGCGACTGGACATCCTTCTGGGCACGGCCCGGGCAATTCAGTTCTTACATCAGGATAGCCCCAGCCTCATCCATGGAGATGTCAAGAGGTGAGGTGGGGACATGGCCAGCCCCTGGGGGCCTTTGAGGGTGGCAGGAGCCCTGTGGCAACGGGTGATGCTCCCACACCTCCCGCCAGCAGGGACCGGGGGTGCCTGCTGCCTAGTCCCCAGGAGCCTGGCCCTGAGCGATCCCCCTGAGAACAGGGGGCGTCGGCTGGGGTCTGAGAGTCACTGAGCACCCAGTGTGGGCCAGGGGTGGACATGGAGGCCAAGGATGGGTCCCACTGGTGAACAGGGACTCAACTGTAGGACGGGGCTCTGGGGGCCACTTGCTCGGAGCCCCAAGTGGCCAGAACACCATGAGCACGGGCCACGATCTGCCACTGAGGTGCACGTCAGTGGCTCCGGTCTGATTGTCTCAGGACCAGGCAGGGGGCAGTAGGTGCCGGAGTAATGAGTCGTAGAGAGGGCTAGGGCCAGGCTGACACCGCCGCCTTCCATCCCCAAGTTCCAACGTCCTTCTGGATGAGAGACTGATGCCCAAACTGGGGGACTTCGGCCTGGCCCGTCTCAGCCGGTTTACAGGGGCCAACCCCGGCCAGAGCAGTAGTGTGGCCCGGACTCGGACAGTGCGCGGCACCCTGGCCTACCTGCCCGAGGAGTACGTGAAGACTGGGAGGCTGGCCGTAGACACCGACACCTTCAGCTTTGGCGTGGTGAGCTGCGGGGCCCTCGACTGGCCTGGGGGTGGGGGGCCGCAGCCCCCGGAGAATCTCCCAGCAGGCCTGACCATCTTCAGATCCTGGGACCCGTCCTCCCCAGCTCAGGTGCCCTGCGCGGCTCCACACCTACATGTCTGTCATTTTCCATTCCTCTGCTCCACATGGGCCCTCCAGACCCCCCGAGCCTGAGTCCCGCGAGCAGGTTCTCAGCGGCCCCAGTCTGCAGCCTGCTCTCTCTGCAGGTGCTGCTGGAGACCCTGGCCGGCCAGAGGGCCGTGAGGATGCATGGCGCCCAGCCCAAGTATCTGGTGAGCCTCCTCCTGAGGCAGGTGGGGAGAGAGAGAGGGAGGGAGGAACAATCCTGAACGCGGGGCCCCGCAGGAGCCAGCCCGGCCTCTGCTGACTCATCGTTGAGAGTAGGCAGGGCCCCAGACAGCTGCATCTGCCTGGCTGGGGACAAATCTCTCTGTCCCCGGCAAGTGCCATGGGCCCTTCCAGACCCCACCTGGGTTTGGCGGTGTGGGGGGCGGTCAGGGAGAGGGGGTGCAGCCCGATCACAGTGGAAAACAGAATCAGGGGACCTGGGAGAGGCAATGGTTTGAAATCGAACCACGTCCCCCCTCACTCCAGACGCCTTCCCTGGGTTTTGCAGGGCAGGTCTGCTCCTCCGTGGACTGACCCAGAGCCCAAAATCCAGCTCCTCTCTGCTTAGTCTGCAGGATCCTTCACACTGTATAAGCTGGTGTGTTGCCCGGGCTTGGGGCTGTTTCCATCCATTCCCGGGTCTCGAGGGGTCTCTGCCAGAACCAGGCACCAAATAGATCTGCACTTGGGCCCATCATCAGCACCGCTGTGGGGCAGCATGCCAGACCCCGCAGGGTCCCTGCCATGGCTTCTCTGGGCAACCACCAAAAAGCTCTTTTAGAACCGTGAGGAGGTGATGGAACCCCTTTACCCCCGCCGTGCTTGGGATGAAGGCCCAGACCCTTGATGTGGTGGCCAGTTTGCTGTCTGTCCTCCAGACCTGGCGGCTCCCTGTTCCTCTGCCTGAAAGGCCACGCCCCCCGACCCCAGGGTCTGCTCCTGGTCCTTCCTGTCTGGTCCTGTCCCCCCCATCTCCATGGGGCTCTCCCTTCTGAGCCCCGCCCTCTCTGGCTAGTTGCTGTCTTTCTATCAGAGCCCGAGTGTCACTTGCTTGGGCCCCCCCCATCGAAACCCCTGGGGGGCCTCCCTGCCGCGGTTTCCCCTGGTTTTCGAAGCATGTCGACGTCTCTCCTCTCTCAGGAAGTCAGCTCTGTGAAAGCCAGCCCAGGTGCTGGGCGCATGGCTGGATCCTGGGGGCCCAAGTCAGCGCTGAGCATACACAGATGAGGGCCAGGGGATGGCAGCACAAGGCACAGCCCACGGGGGCCAGACTCATGTTGCATATCCCACAGAAAGACTTGGTTGAAGAGGAGGCGGAAGAGGCCGGGGTGACCCTGAAGGGCACCCAGACCGCAGTCCAAGGTGGGCCGGCCGCAGACACGTGGGCCGCCCTAGTCGCCGCCCAGATCTACAAGAAGCACCTGGACCCCAGGCCAGGGCCGTGCCCACCAGAACTGGGCCTGGCCCTGGGCCAGCTGGCTTGCTGCTGCCTGCACCGCCGGGCCAAGAGGAGACCCCCGATGACCCAGGTAGTCCTGTGAGCTGGGGTTATGGGAAGTGCTTGAGATGCCAGTCTCCACATGTTGCTCACCTGCCCTTTGGTTCGGCTTGAGCGCCCACTGAACCCAGCCGGGTACAGAGAGGGAGGCGATTGGCTTTTTACTGCGCCCCCTTCTGGGTGCCTGGCGCCACTGCATCTGCCTTTTTTGTGTCCCACCTCTTTGTCTCTCTTTTTTTTTAATTTATTTATTTATTTTAATTGGAGGCTAATTACTTTACAATATTGTGGTGGTTTTTGCCATACATTCACATGAATCAGCCATGGGTGTACATGTGTTCCCCATCCTGAACCCCCCTCCCATGTCCCTCCCCATCCCATCCCTCATTTGTCTCTCTTGAGAAAAGAAAGAAGCATCATTGAGGGCATCAAGGCAACAAGGTTTGCTTTCTCGAAGACAAAGAGAAGCCGCTCTCGGTCCTTAGCTTTAGTGGCAACGATTCTCTTCTCTGGCCCTGACCCGGAACTGCCCTGTGGTTCCCTACCGTCTGCGAGGAACTGGATGGGGCCACTCACCCTGAGAGCCCCGGTCCCTCCCTGCAGGTGTACCAGACACTGGAGGAGCTGCAGGTGGTGGTGGCAGGGCCATGCCTGGAGCCGGAGGCTGCCAGCCGCAGCCCCCCTTCCCCGCAAGAGAACTCCTACGTGTCCACCAGCGGGAGCGCCCTGAGCCGTGCCAGCCCCTGGCAGCCCCTGGCGGCGCCCTCGGGGGCCCAGGCCCAGGCTACAGACTGGCCGCAAAAAGGTGCCAACCAGCCCGTGGAGAGTGACGAGAGCGTGTCTGACCTCTCTGCTGCCCTGCACTCCTGGCATCTGAGCCCCAGCTGCCCTGCGGGCCCAGGGGCCCCCAGCTGGGTGCCAGCACCCTTTGGGCAGGCTGCCCGCACCCAAGGGGGTGCCGCCCGAGAGTCGAGCTGGGGGAGCGGCCCGGGTCTCCAGCCCACAGCTGTGGAAGGTACCAGCAAGGGGACCAAAGGCCTCCTTTCCGAGCAAACCCCATCCTCCCCACCCCAGCCTTCTGGGAGGAGAGATCCAGGAC
This sequence comes from Bubalus bubalis, assembly GCF_019923935.1. Classification (NCBI taxonomy): domain Eukaryota; kingdom Metazoa; phylum Chordata; class Mammalia; order Artiodactyla; family Bovidae; genus Bubalus; species Bubalus bubalis. Next base: position 104,845,341 of record NC_059181.1, read on the forward strand.
CCGCCATGAAGCTCCATCTGTCCTTAGCAAGTTGCGGGCTGCCGTCTTGGGTTGGGCTGCTCGCCTGACCCCAGGAAGGTCCAAAGAAGGACTGTCCCAGGCCATCTCATCTCGCCGGGCCATGCCCCCAGCTGGCTGAGGACAGGACAGGAGTGAGGCAGGCCCAGTCCATGATTGGGCTCCAGGCCTTGCCCACAGACAAAGCGCTCAGGACCTCTGTCCTTTGGGAGGGCAGGGAGGGAGCTAGGCTGGGGATGGGGAAGGCTCACGAGGCCAGCAGTGTCAGCAGGGAGTTCTCAGAGGCTCAGGGGGTCCTCTCTCCACCCCAGGACCCCTCCTGGGCAGCTCCATGTCCTCGCGACCCCCGCAGATCGTGATCAATCCGGCGCGACGGAAGATGCTGCAGAAGCTGGCATTGTACGAGGACGGGGTCCTAGACAGCCTGCAGCTGCTCTCGTCCAGCTCTCTCCCAGGTACCCCCCGAGAACAGTGGCCTTTGAGAAATCATGTGCTCTGGGCACAGCCCAGTCCTGTCCTGTCCTACTTCCCTGTCCTGCCAACACTCCCCCTCCCCATAGTCCGGGATTGCCCATGCCCGTGCTTCCAAAACATATGAAGCCCCTGCTGGGCAGGTTCCATTCAAAGAAGTGCTGCTGAGGAATGGAAACCACTAAGTCCAGAGAGCGCCCCGGGAGCGAGGGGGTAGGGCAGCCCTACTGTCGGCTAACTGACTGGCATTTCCTACCCACTGTGCAGACTCGGGCCAGGACCTTCAGGACAGGCAGGGGCCCGAAGAGAGAGACGAGTTTCGGAGCTGAACCGCCCACCTGGGCCGATCCCCAAACCTGGAAGTCCAAGTTCTCATGGTCGGAAGTTCTCACGGCCCTCAACCCCTTGGCGGCCCATGGGCATTGGGGGTGGGGGGACTCCATCCGCCTGGAGGAGGGTGTGTGGTGGCCCTGGCACTTTTGGGGTGTGGGCACGGGCCGGGCTTGGAGCCCCCCGCTCTGAGTAGGGCAGGGACATCTCCATGACCTGCCCTCGCTCCAGCATCTGTGGAAGCAGAAGGCCACTGGCCCTGGAGGGGCCAAGGAGGAGCCAGGAGTGGGCACTGCCAGTTGGGCAGGACATCTGTAGCTCAGGGCTACAGGGCACAGAGCCATCGAGGTGGGGCCCCTCCCAGCCTTGTAACTGGGAAAAGACACAGGTGTGGCTGGCCCGTGGTTTAATCCACAAGCTGGAAATGGGGGTTCCAAGAGGCCCCGGGGAGTCCCACAGCTCCTCCCGCCAGGCCAGTGTCTGCAGGCTGCCCCGGGGGACCAGGAGCTGGTCCGCTATCCAGGCCACCTCTCAGTGCTGCGGACAGTCACTGAGCCAGGCTAGGCTCTCCAGGCCACAGGCTCCACCCCCGGGCACAGCTTGTGGCAGAGGGGTCATGCCCCCCCACTCCAGGTTTGGCTTGGCACACACCTTTGTGTTACCCAGACAGTGAGAAGCCCCAAGAAGGCAGGAAGTTGGGAGCCAGGCAGAGAGGAAGAAAAAAGACAAGGGGACTCCGAGTTTTCGGAGCAAGCCAGGGTTCGTGTCACTGAGTGTCTCTGAGAGCAGCCCAGGGCTGTAGCAGAGGCTCCAGATGCTTCTGTGTCTGCAGTCATGAGTCACACTACAGGCCCCACGTAAGCGAGGCATTGGTGGAATCCAAGTTCTCCTGGAGTAATAAAAGCTTACCCTTCCATCTCTGGCTGTACTCGTAGACTTTGTGACAAAGCCCTGAGCTTGTCCAGGGCCTTTCTTCTCAGGGTTCTTGACTGTCCAAACCCAGACACCAGTCTCCCACCCCACCCCCAAATCCTCTGCAGGTACTTGCTTCCTCTCCCAGTAAGCCACCATGCTGGTGACAGGTCACACAACACTACTACCCAGCAGTACTTTGACAGGTTGTCACGTTTTCCCTTATGTTACACATTTTTATTGTAAATGGCATCTGTATTTCCTTTTCTAACTGCTTGTTACTCGTGTATGGAAACACAATTGAGTTCTGTCCATTGGCTTTGCCTTCTGTGACCTGGCTTCAATTTACACATTAGCTCTAATAGTTTGGTAAACACCGTGGGATGGTTTATGCACACAACTATCTCATGTGCAAATAAAGACTGTTTCACCTCTTCCTTTCCATTCTGTATGCTGTTGTTCTTTTTTTCATTTATTTCTTTTTGTATGGCTATACCTTGCAGCTTGTGGGATCTTAGTTCCCTGACCAGGGATTAAACCCAGATCCATGGCAGTGAAAGCGCAGAATCCTAAGCACTGACCCACCAGGGAATTCCCTTTGTTCTTTTTCTTAACCTTGTTACACTAGCTAAGGCTTCTGGTCCGGTATTGAATAGAAGTGGTGAAAGGGGACATCCTTGCCTTGTTCTTAGTATTAGGTGCAGAGTGTTATATTTCAACTTGAAGTATTATGCTACCAATAAAATTGTCATAGGTGTATTTTGTCAATGTGGTAAACCCCATAAGTTGATTTTCTAATATTAAACCAATTTTATATTCCTTAGATAAAAACAGCACTTGGTCATGATGTTACCCTTTTATATATTGCTAAATTCCATTTGCTATTATCGTTTTGAGAATTTTTGCATCTGTTCATGAGGGATACTGATCTGTAGTTGTCTTGTAATATCTTTACCTGGTTTTGCTATCAGATAGGCTTTCATACGGAGAAAGCGATGGCACCCCACTCCAATACTGTTGCCTGGAAAATCCCATGGATGGAAGAGCCTGGTAGGCTGCAGTCCATGGTGTAGAGAAGAGTTGGACACAACTGAGCGACTTCACTTTCACTTTTCACTTTCATGCATTGGAGAAGGAAATGGCAACCCACTCCAGTGTTCTTGCCTGGAGAATCCCAGGGACAGGGGAGCCTGGTGGGCTGCTGTCTATGGGGTCGCACAGAGTCAGACACGACTGAAGCGACTTAGCAGCAGCAGCAGCAGCAGCAAGCTTTCATAAAGTAAGTTGGAAAGTGTTTCCTTCTCCTCTTAGGTTGTTAAAGGGCTTGTATATGCTTAGGTGTTACTCCTGTAAATGTTTGATGGAATCACCAGTGAAGTCCTCTGCATCTGGAGTTTTCATTTTTTCTTTTCTTTTCTTTTTTTTTTGAGTTTTCTTTGAGGGAAGGTATTTCATTATAAATCCAATTTCTTTAATTAGATATCAGGCCCTTCAGATTTTGTTCATGTGTCAGTTTTAGCAACTGGTGTCTTTCAAGGAATTTGCCTGTTTCATCTAAGTTGACATAAACTTAATAATGCCCCCTTACCCTTTGATCTGTAGGATATATAGCAATAGCCCCTCTTTCATCCCCAATACTGGTAATTTGTTTGTTTCCTTTTTCTGAATTTATTTTATTTTTGGCTGTGCTGGGTCTTCACTGCTGCACACAGGCTTTCTCTAGTGGTGAGTGGAAGCTACTATTTGTTGGGGTGCACAGGCTTCAGTAGTTGCTCTGCAGCATGAGGGATCTTTCTGGACTGGGGATTGAAGTCATGTCTCCTGCTTTGGCAGGTGGACTCCCAACCACTGGGCCACCAGGGAAGTCCCACGTCTTTCCTTTTTTTTTGATCAGCCTAAATAGAGGCTTATCAATTTTATTGATAATTTCAAAGAAGCAAGTTTGGTTTCACTGATTTTTTCTCTATTGTCCTTTTTCTCTCTTTTATTAAGTTCCACTATCATGTCCTTTCTTATTTGGGGTTTAATTTGCTCATCTTTTTTCCAGCTTCTTAAAGTATAATCCTAAATCAGTGATTTTAAAAGTTTCTTTTTCTAATATAAGCATTTAAAGCTATAAATTCCCTTTGAGAATACTGTTAGCTGCATCCTACTGATTTAGATATGTTATTTTCATTGTCATTCAATTCATAATGTTGTCTGCTTTTCCTTGTGATTATTTTCTTTAACTAATGTCTTACTTAGAGGTGTATTTAGTTTCCAAATATTTGAGGATTTTACAGATACCTGTATGTTATGTGTTTTTTAATTCTGTGGTGGTCAGAGAATTTACTCTGTATAGTTGCATTCCTTTGAAAATAATTGAGACTTGCTTCATGACTTAACATATGGTTTAGCTTGGTGAATGTTCCATGTGTATTTGGAAAGAGTGTATATTCGGCAGTTGGGTGGAGTATTCTGTAAGTGTCAGGTCAAGATGGTTGATAGTGTTCGAGTCTCTGGATTGCAGTCTCCAGCTGTAACTCTATCTTTCACCTTTCAATTCTTTTAGATTTTGCTTCATGTATTTTGACATTCTCATTGGGTACATACACGTTTAGGATTGTGTTCTTTATAAATTGGCTCTTTCAATATCATGAAATGCCCCTCTTTATCTCTGGTAATGTTCTTTCTTTTGATGTCTGCTTTGTCTGGTGTGGATATAAGTGGCTACTCCCAACTTCCTTGTGCTTAATTTGTTCGCTGGTATAGCCTTTTTTTCAGTTCTGTGTCTTTGAATTTAAAGTGCACTTATAGATGCATATGGTTCAGTGTTACTTTTTGTTTTGGTTTATCTTTTTTAACCAGTTTCATAATCTCTATCTTTTTAATTGATCTGTTTAGTCCATTTACATGTGACGGTGAGGTTTCCGTCTATCAACTGCTTTGTCACATCTGTCCTTTGTTCCTCTTTTCCTCTGTCCCTAATATCTTTTGATTAATCACATGTTTCTTGTATTCTATTATTTCTCTCCTGTTGGCTTGTTAGCTCTAATAACTGAGACCACTGGTTCTACTCGGAAGCTGCATCATATCCTGGAAAGTACCTCTAGGCAGAAATGCCAGGCTGCTCGTAGCGGTCACGACATTTGTTTTCCTTCTGATCACAGTCTGATACTGCCAGTTGTCCAATATCTAAAAATAGTTGTTTCAGATATTTTGTCTAGTTTTCTAGTTGTTCATGATGAGAGGGCTATTCTGGCCAGAATCACAACATTCCCCTCTTTTCTGAGGAATTCTTCAGTCCTAAGATGACCCCATCTTTCTCCTGTGGGATCCATTTGTTCCTCACTCCTGGATCTACTTTCATCAAATATGTTCTAGTAGCTTCCATTCTTTCTTTTTTTTCCAGTCTCATGTGATTTGATTTTAATTTTTCTTGAAATGCAGTAGGTTAACAATGTTGTTTAAGGTATACAACAGTGTTTCACTTATACACTATAAATATATCTATCCTTTTCACTTATACACTATAGATGTATGTGTTCTTTTTTAGATTCTTTTCCGTTATAGGTCAGTCACCACAAGGTATCGAGTAGAATTCCCCATGCTTTACAGTAGGTTGGTTAGTAGCTTGAACCATTCCTTTGACCCAGCACCTCTCTCCAAATCATAACCCCAATTTTCTATTTCTCTTTATGGACAAAGGTCTCAAAATAATTGTCTCTTTTCTTACTTTTTTCCCATTTCCTTTTCAAACCCTTCCAATCTGGCTTCGACCTGACCATTCCACCAAAGTGATGTCCAAGACACCACTGACCATGTTACTGAATCTCGTGACCCCCTTCTGACTTCATCCTCTTGGCCCCTGGGTGCCACCTCTGCAATGTTGCCTGCTGTATCCTCTATGCCACCCCTTCACTACCTCCACTCACTCCTTTTCACCCAGATGCCTACCAGACATGTCCTCTTTGATGTCTTGCAGGTGCCATAAACCTAAATGACAAAATAGAACATTGGATTCCCAGCTCACTGATGTTGTTTGGCCATAGACAGCCAGGTGACAGCCACCACTGAGATCTAAGTCAGCACCAGTTATCTATTGTCCCAAATAACCACCTCAAAACGGGCTGAAACGATGACATTTATTTTGAGAACCCGCAACGTGGGCAGGCCTCTGATGGGTACAGCTCAGTGTCAGCTGGAGTAGCCAGAAGGCTGGTTGCTGGGACCACTCAGGCTCCTGCACGTGTCTGGTGGTTGACACTGGGGATTTGCCGAGTACCCTGCCGGGGCCGGGACACCTACCTGCGCATACTGCTGCTTCGTGGCCACATGGTTTCTTCCCAGCATGGGGGCTTGCTTCTAAGAGTGAGCCCCTTGAGATGGCCTGCTGGAGGCCATATCACTAGTTTCAGTCTGCTTTCCACTGTATCCTCAAGAGGGAAGCGATTACAGTCCAGCTTTTGGTGCAAGGAGTGTCAGGATTCATGGACGTGTTGAAAACCAGCACAAGGGCATTTCCTTACACAAAGAGGACCACTTTGCTGGCTTAAAACACAGAAGGGTCTGCTGTGTTCCTGAACTTCCCAGAAATGGAACCACGTAGATGGGCCCTGTTGTGGCTAGCTTCTTTCACTCAGCACGTTGTTCAGAGATGCAGCTGAGCAGTAGCAGCAGACAGGCCTTCATGCCTGCATGCTCTTCCATTGCACACGCAGACCACATTTGACCCCTTCTCCCCTTCACGGATGTCTGGGTTGTTTTCAGTCAGGGGCTGGTATAAATAAAGGTGCCGTGAACATTTCTGTGCGTGTCTTGGTGATGGATGCCTGCATTTCTCTTGGATGTTCTATGCACTAGGATTTCAGCCTAGAGGCAGAACCACTATTGGTTACAGATAAGGTTCGGCCTGCTGGGGTGTGTGAGGCTGTAGCTTCTGCCTCTCTTGGACCTCAGCTCAGCAGGCCTGGCTTCTGAAAAGGAGAGACAGCCATTCGTGGGAAAGCAAACCCCAGTGAAGCCTGTGTTGGTCTCACCATATCCCCGTGGTGCAAGTGGCCCACAGACAAGCCAGTGCACAAGGTCACATGTGCAGCAACCTGCAGCCACGCTTCCCACAGTTCTCAACTCCAAACCACAAAGGCACTCCACCCTCCACCAGCCTTCCTACCCCCTCCTCATCTGCCAGATTGCACCCAAATTTCTCATGAGGCCAACCTTGACCTGGGATCACATGTGGAGGGGAATTCTGGGAAATTCAGAAATTTCAGTTCAGCTTGGGTGACATAGTACCAGAGCAACCCAGGCACGTATACACATGGGATGCATGTGGTCAGCTGTAGCGGGTCCTGCCAGATGTTTTCCAGTGTGGCTGCACCAGTTTACCCCCTTTCCCCAAGCAGTTCGTGAGCATTCCAGTTGCTCCACATCCTCACGGAGACTTGGTGTTCTCTGCGTGTTTTCACTGTAGTCATTCCAACAGGACTATGAAGGGCTATCTCACTGTGGTTTTGGTTTGCATTTCCCTGATGACTCATGGTCAGTGTCCATCTGCTTGTTGGCCATCTGCAGGTCCGCTCCTGGGAAAGGCACACCGCCTGATGAGGCCCTTGTTGATATGCAGGGCTTCTGTGTCCATTCAGAGGATTTGTCTTGGATGACAAGTGTCCCATAGCATCTTCTGCCACTCTGGGCTTTATCTTTTCACGCTCTGAATGACATTTTTTGATGAACAGTTCTTAATTTTAATGAAGCCCAACATAGTGATCGTTTCTGTTTGGGTTAAGAGATCTTTTCTGTTAAGATCTTTTCTGTTGGTCTGTGCTCTGCTTAAGAGATTTTGGCTTCCTCCAGGGTCGTAAAGATATTCTCCTTTGACTTCTAGACACTTCATTGTTTTACATTTCATATTTAGGTCCATGCAATACCTCAAGTTGATTTTTGTTTCTGGTGACAGGTTGACATCAAGCTGTCCTTTTTGCCCCACGTGGATATCCTGTCTCTTCCACGTATGTTCAGTTGCTCAGTCGCGTCTGACTCTTTGTTACCCCATGGACTGTCACCTACCAGGCTCCTATGTCCATGGTATTTCCTTCTCCAGGGGATCTTCCTGACCCAGGAATCAGACCCATGTCTCCTGTATTGCCTACTTGGCAGGCAGATTCTTTACCGTGAGCTACTGGGGAAGCCTCCACCAGTAAGTAAAAAGACCATCCTTCCCCAGTGGGTCACAGTGGGAACTTTGTCATCAACCTTCTGGCCAGCTCTGTTCTCTGTTCCATTACACCAGGCTTTCTGCCTTCTCTCTACCAGCACTGTATCAGCTTCATTACTGCTGCCTTAGAGCAAGTCTCTATTTCTGTGAGCATTGAGCCTTCAGGTTTGTTCTAGATCATCTGGTTTTTCTTCCAGATCGATCTTCCAGTTTTTCTAGGCTCTTTGATTTCCACATAAATCGTAGAACAATTGGAGCTCTCCTCCACTGCTGCTGGGAATGTCAAATGGGTCAGCCACTTTGGAAAACGGTTTGGCAGTGTCTTAAAATGTCATCATCCACTTATATGACGATACACTTTTCCCCAGCTAGCATCTGAGAGAAGCAAATGCATCCATCCACACCAAGACTTGTACGTGAGTGTTCACAGCTGCTCTAATCACAACAACCAGACAGTGGAAACAATCCAAACAGCCATCAGGTGACTGCGTGAACTGTGTGTTCATACAACAGAGGAAAACTTAGCAATAAAAAGGAATGAACTATTGGACTCAGAAGTAACTACACTGAATGAAAGGAGCCAGACCAAAAAAAGCACACAATTCTAGGAAATGCAAACTTATCTCTCCTGACTAAAAGCTGGTGGGTGGCTGGTCTAGGAATGGGTGGGGATGGAGGTGCGAGAGACGGGAGTCACCAAGAGGGAGGGGAAACTTTTGGAGGTGACAGTTTCATAGATAGAACTTTCAGAGGTCTAGGCTTTCAATTATGTGCAGTTGAATTTATGTCAATTTTATCTTAAGATAGCTGTGTGTTTTTTTTTTTTTTTCCAAAATACAATGTGACTCTTGTAAGTAACATACTGTTGGGTTTTTTTCCCATTTAATCCAGCCTGGCAATCATTGTTTATCCACTGACATTTTAATGTAGTTGCCCATATGGTTGTGTGTGTGTTTATTGTGGTTAATATATATGACATAATATTTATCATGTGAACCATTTGTATCCGATTCAGTGGCCCTGGATACATTCACAGTGTTGTGTAACCATCACCACCATTGAAACCCCCCAATTTTCTCATCATTACCAATATAAACCCTGTGCCCACTAACCAGTGACACCCCATTCTCCCTCCTGAGATGCCCATATTGTCCCATCTGCTCTGTGTTCCTTCCTTTTTCCTTTCTCACTTTCTCACTTTCTTTCAATGTCACTAGTGTCATCCCTCTTGGGTTACCCTGCAGATCAGGTCTGCAGCCTGCACGTACCCCTCCCCCAGCACTCCTGGCTTCATAGTGTCTGCATGGTTTCACTTATGCTGCATCAACCGCATAGATTCCCTTGCTAATGCTCTGTATGCCTTCCTGCTGCTCTGGTCTTCCACCCTGGATCCCTCCATCCCTCCCTTGCTTTATTTCTCAAATGACTTCATCTCTTGGCTGAAAATAGGGTCAAGAAAATAATGAGAGGATAACATCACCACCAGAGCCATTAATGAGTATGAACCATCCTCTGCTGTTTTCTGCTCTTGACTCCTGCAAACATCACCAAATCCCCTCTATGGGACCCATGACCTAGATGTCAGTGTTTTTTGAATAACACTTTAAATAGCAAATATTCTCTGGATGGACCTCTGTACGCAGAGGAAATGTGGGGCTCCTTGGCGCATTTATCAAGAGGGCTGGGGTGACTATGCTGGGGTCTGTGACACCCTTTCTTGGCTATAACTCACATACCATAGCGTTCACTTGTTCCAAGCTGCAAAAGGAAATGGCATGCCCATCAGCAGTCACTGCCTGTGTTTCCCTGTCCCCCTTCCAGCCCAAGGCTACACTTAGTCACTCGGTCATGTCCGACTGCGGTCCCGTGGACTGTAGCCCGCCAGGTTCCTCTGTCCATGGGAGTTTCCCAGCAAGAATACTGGAGTGGGTTGCCATGTCCTCCTCCAGGGAATCTTCCCAACCCAGGGATCAAACCAGAGTCTCCTGCATTGCCAGGCAGATTCTTTACCACTAGCGCCACCTGGGAAGCCCCAACCTAAGGCAATTATTAACTTATTTGCTTTCTCTATGATTTTAGCTATTCTGGACATTGCACATAAATGTGATCTGTTGTGTCTGACTTCTTTCCCTGAGTAGCATGACTTTCAGGTTCAGCCACATTGCAGCCTGTGTCAGACCTCCATTCCTATTGATGGCTGAATAATATGCCATCATACGGAGAGAACACACTTTGTTAATCCATTCTTCCATAGATGGAAATGTGGGTTGTTTCCACTTTGAGGTGCCTATGAATAGTGCCACTATGAACATTTGTGTATGTTTTCCTGTCGTTGTGTTTCATTTCTCTGGGAGTGGAATTGCTAGGTGGTATGGTAACTTACATAGAACATTTTGAAGTTCTGTCTATTTCCACAAGGGCTGCACCATTTTACAGCCCTGCCAGCAACGTGTGAGGGCCCCAAGTTACTGTCTGTCCTTTTGACAAGCACCATTCTAGTAGGTGTGAAGGGCCAACTTATTGTAGTTTGCAGGTTTCTACTTCCTTAATGGTTAATGGTGTCGAACACCTTTTCATGTGCAGGGGCATTTCCCTTCAGCCTGAAGAACTACCTGCAGTATTTCTTACAGGATAGGTAGGCTGGCATTGAGTTTCCCCAACCTTTGCCTGAAATGTATTTATTTTGCTTTCATCTTTAAAGGTTATTTTTCTGGGTATAGAACTCCAGGTTGGCAACTTTTCCCTTTTGGCACTGTTTCAGGTATCATCCTATCACCTTTCATTATTTCTGTTGAAGAGCCCACTGCTGCTGCTGCTGCTGCTGTTAAGTCACTTGAGTCGTGTCCGACTCTGTGCGACCCCATAGACGGCAGCCCACCAGGCTCCCCCGTCCCTGGGATTCTCCAGGCAAGAACACTGGAGTGGGTTGCCATTTCCTTCTCCAGAAAAGCCCACTACCAGTCTTATTATAATGCTTCTGCAGGCAATGTTTCATTTCATTCTAGCTGCTTCGAATAGTTTTTCTCTGTCTTGCGTTTTCAACAGTTTGACTGTGTGAGGCGCCTGGTGCCTAGCTGTGATTTTCTTTGTATCTATGTTGCTCAATGTTTGTAACCTCCTTGAACCTAGGATCTGATGTCTTTTTATCACTTCTGAAAAGTTCCTGGTGACTATCTCTTCAAATATTGCTTTTGTCCTCTTTCCTCTGTAGCCGCTTGAGTAGGCCTTGTTCTCCGGTGACTACAAATTGTTCTTGAAAAATGTACATTTTGACCAACTTCTCAAGGTGTTTCCAGGGAGAGTTAGTTCTGATATACTCTTATCAATTGTGACCAGAATGAAAAGTCACCACAAGTTATTCTTGACACCTCCCATTCCCTCACTCATACTCCCAACACAGCTAGCCAACACATCTTATCTTCTTCCACACTGTATATCTCTCCCCTCTGCCTCCTTTCCTGCCACTTGGGTCTCTTCATAAAACTCAGACATTAAACTATAACATTGGTCAAGACAGATCTGTGCCCCAGCAAGCCAGAACCAAATCCCAGCAAAGCTATGTCCCTTTGCTTTTCTCTCTGTTGAACGGATGAACCACACTAAGCTCTCCAGCTAATGCTGGGTGGTGTTTTCGGCTTGCTTGTGCTCTAGGAGCCACCAGTTGCAAAAGGAAGCTTGCTTTACGCCATCAGCAGGAGGCTCTGGGATGCTGGGCCACAAGTAGAAGCTGCAGATTCAGTAGAGCCAAAGGGATGGCTGGCAGAGGGCAGGGGCCCCATGGTCTCCTAGGGACAGAAGAGACATCACTCTGCTAGTGACAATTTAGAAGAGAGGGTCGACGCATCCTAAAACCTTCATTTTTTTATCCTCTCACCAGATTGCAGATGTGACATCAGAAATCCTCCCTCACTGTTATTTTTCTAAAAGAGAATGAAAGTCAGCAGGCACAAACAGTGAATGGAGACCTCCCTCCTGGGCTAGGTTTTCTGCTGAGTCACTGCCTTAATGGCTCCCCAAGATAACTGGCTCCCCCTCTCTTAGCCTGTTTCTAAGGCAACCAGTGAGCAGGCTGGGAGCAAAGCCAACCTGGGATCAGTAGTCCCATTCCTGGCCACCATGTGGTCAGTTTTTTTCCTAGCCAGAACATTTTTAGAGTCTTTTTTTTTTTTTTCAAAAAAACAAACCTTGCCTTTTAAAAATACCTGCTTCCCATGGAGAACCCCAAACAGCCTAGGAGTATAGTATATGAAGGAAGACAAAGCCCTTCTGAATTTCCCTTCCTGCATCATCTCCTCCCCAAGAGCAGAGAGCAACCATGCCAGCCTCCACGGTCCACCGGCCGCTGCTCAAAACGGTGCTCCCCCAGCCCACCCCAAGTCCAGCTGGATGCCCAAAGGCTGCTCCTCTGTGGAACTGCGGAGCAGACACTGTCTGGATACGCTGTCAAGTGATGTATGTGGTCCTCTGTTGGGGAGTCACTTAGGTTGTTTCCAGTTCTTCTCTTTGTGCTTTTGCCACTACAAACAATCCTGCTTCCTTGCACATGTATTTTTACACACTGAGGCAATGGTAGTTTCTAGGTGAGACCCTCAGGAGCTGGATCACTAGCTCATTTTCGTAGACGTAGCCCATGTGGCCTCCAAGACACCAGGTATTGGCCAAAGTTTCACCTTTGCCAATTCACTGGCGAAAAAGCATAGCTTGCCTTTTATGTGCATTTCTTTCAGTTTGAGTGGTGTTGGATGTTCTTCATGGGCCCTTTTGAGTTTCTTTCCATGTGAGTGACCTAGTTGCATCTTTTTCTTATCGGGAACAGAGAGTTCTTTCCATATCCAGGATGATCTGTGTTCCAAGTAGTCTATCGTCATTTGGGACATTTTAAAAACAAAGTTTTTAACTTTGTTCCTGGTACTTGCCATGCAAAACTGTACAAATCTTCACCTGTCAGAATGGCTAGCATCAAAAAGACTACAAATAAATAACAAATGTTGGCAAAGACATGGAGCAAAGGGAATCCTCATATGCCATTGGTGAAATGGATAAGTTGGTGCAGCCACTATGGAGAACAGTATGGAGATTCCTTTAAAAAGTAAAAATAGAACTACCACAGGACCCAGCAATTCCATTCTCGGGTATATGTCAAAATAGTCTCAAAAAGTAGAAAAACCAAATCCAATAAGAACCACACATGATATGGAATGATATGCAAAGTTTGTATTCACCAAACTGTTCTTACCTTTCACAGAGGCATTCTCACAGTGGGGTGAGCCCAGGGAGTGTAAGAAGGAATGAGACTTGGGGGACCCTGCCTGGCTGAGGCCTGCTGGGGGCTGGGGCCACATCTCCCCCAACCTGATGCCACCATCTGGCTTTGAACACAATTCTTCCTCTTTGCCTAATTAACTTGGGAACCTAACACAACCTAAGTTGGGGATACATGTGTGTGTGTGTGTGTGGTCCCTTGCTACCTGTGTGCAGCCACTCGGGGTGACCATGGGGGCCCCCTCCCACCTTTTCCCAATTGCAGCTGTTGGCAGCAGACTCCTCAAAGACCACAGGCAAAACCTTTTGATCTGGCAAAGCTGAGTTTACTGGACTCAGTGCAAAGGCGATGAAGAAGGATACCACCTCGACCGAGGAACCTAGAAAAATGACTCGGAGCCAGGAAAATGCGCAGTGATATCCAGGTGGGAATCTGGGGGCAAGCCAAGGGTATGACATGGTCACTGTGGATTGATTGGTGGACACAGCCTAGGGTTGGGTCTTCACCTAGGGTTGGGTTACAGTCTTACATTCCTGGACCAAGTTTGTCCTGGAGCCAGAAGCTCATGTACTCTGCTCTGTTCCCAGTTTGACAACACAGTGGGAAAGGATGCCCAGTCCCAGAATTGTTTGTCTTGGGGACAGGATGGTCTGTTTGTTCCCAGTGTGATGTAACACGGGACTAGGAAAGGATGCTGGTGTCAGATTTCACAAGTTAGGACCCCTAGGCCCCTGTTGGCGCCCACTCACTCCCCTGTGAGGTCACCAAGATGATTCTTGGTCAGGCCAGGCCAAAATCACTTCAGCCTGCACTAAGAGAGACCACGACCTTGTCAGAGCCTTAGAGACTTCTTGGAAGGGCCAGGTCAGGGGTGAGATGTTTTTAATTAGATTTTTTGAGTCTGCTGTAAGGCTGGACTTTTAATGATGGGATCTGATGGGGATGGAGCCAACCTGACTCAGGATTCGTGGACCCTGCTGAGCCAGGGCTTTGAAGGTAACTGCAAGAACAAAGGGCCTTCTGCAAAGCCGGGGCTGTGATGCTCAGTTGGAGGCCGTCACCCTGATGAGGGCTGGTTAAAGAAGGCCATGTTTGGATAAATGGATTTTGAGGAAGCTCCTGAAATCAGCAATAAAGTTATTTACAACTTTTACGTCCTAGACAAGAATTTCCTGCCATAGCAGAGGCACCGGGAGCTAAGAGGCTGGGTGACTGAGCAGGTCAAAAGCTGCTGCAGTGTGGGGGAAGCCGCCTCCCCCTGGGACTGAAAGTGACGAGATGGTGGGTGTCAGGTGGGCTTTCTCGCTGACTTCTACCCAGAAGTATGTCTTACTGAGGGACCCCCAGCAGCAAGAGCTGTGGGATCAGCAGGGCTGAGAGGTGAGAAAGAAGGCAAACGCAGGGTGGATGGATTCCTGGATGGAGGTGGAGGACAGAGGAGCCTGGCATGCTGCAGTCCATGGGGTCGCAAAGAGCCAGACACGACTTGAACAACAAAGCAACCCAGATTAATCCTCAAAATTATTCCCCAGAGTGAAGGATCCAGACAGTAACTCATCTAGCCTTTTGGCTTGAAATATATATATCATGAGGAGGGCATGGCAACCCACTCCAGTGTTCTTGCCTGGAGGATCCCATGGACTGAGGAGCCTGGCTGGCTATACAGTCTATAGAGTCGCATGGAGTCAGACACGATGGAAGTGACTTAGCACGCATGCATATATATCATATATCAGCTTTTGAAGCTAGCCTCTATCACAGATTTAACTTTCCAACAATGGCTGGAGTGATATCCCCCACACCATTTGCTCTTCCAGAACATTTCCACTCCCTCATCAGAAGGTAGAGTCCCCTTGGCCCTTGGCGGGCCTTTATGACTGCCTTGACTAGATGGGGTCTGGCAGAAGAAATTAGTAACATCCAAGGCGAAGTCCATCTCTTGAGAGGCTCACCCTCACAGGTCCCACACTGTGAGGGGGGTGACCCAGAGGGGCACGTGTGCAGAGGGACCATCCAGCACCCACTTGCCCACACGGCATCTTGGCAAAGATGCCCAGCCCTCAGTGGGCTGGCCCCAGCTGACACCACATAGAACAGAGATGAGCCCTGCCTATGATCTGGACCCACCAGCCAAATGGATCTTTGGTGTTGCTTTAAGCCACCGTTCTGGGGTGGATAGTGAACTGGAACGCCATCTATTCCAATTCCTGTGTTATTAAGCGAACTGATTTTTTTTTAACAATTACCATTTTGACCACTTTGAACTGTCCAGGTCAGTGGTATTGAAGTTCAGATCATTCACACTCGTGTGCAGCCATCACCACCATCCATCCCCAGAACTCTCTCCACCTCCCCAACTGAAGCTCTGTCCCCTCCCAGTGCCCAGGCCCTGGCACCCAGTATCCTGCTTTCTGCCTCTGTGAGCTGGGCTGCACTAGGGACCCCATACCATAGATCATACACTCTTTGTCCAGTTGTGTCTTGGGTTATTTCACTCAGCATAATGTTTTCAAGGTTTGTCCGTGTTGAAATATGTATCAGAATTTCTTTCCTTTTTAAGGCTGAAGGACACTCCACTGTGTGTCTCTACCACACTTTGTCCACTCATCTGTGAACACTGATGTATAAGTATCTGTCCCAATCCCCACTTTCCATTCTTTTGGGTGGAATTGTTTCAAATACCCTTTTGAGATCTACTGATGTCATGTTTTCCTCCTTGGATGTATTAATATTGCTAATTATAGTAACATCATTTGTAGTTGAATCACCTCTGCACTCTTGGAATGAACTCCACTTGGTTATGGCATTGTGTAGTCATGTAGTCGCTGAGTCGTGTCCAGCTCTTTGCGACCCCATGGACCGTATCCCGCCAGGCTCCTCTGTCTATGGGATTCTCCAGGCAAGAATACTGGAGTGGGTTGCCATTTCCTTCTCCAGGGGATGTTCCGGACCCAGGGATCGAACCCACGTGTCCTGCATTGGCAGGCAGATTCCTTACTGCTGAGCCACCAGGGAAGCCCCAGGTTATGGTATATTCATTTCTTAATCTGCTTTTGGATTGTCTTAGCTAATTTTTAATTTTTGAACTGTGCACCAATATTTTGGTGCAAAGAATCTGAGGTTTTCTTTGTGGTGTGTTTGTTTTTGGCGGGGTGGGTAGGGATTCTTTGTCAAGTCTGGAAACCAGGTCAGACCATCAGTCAGGCCAGAAGTATCCACGGAGCACCCCGCCCGGCCTGGACTCTTGGAACTGAGCCCAGGAGGGAGAACCACGGGGAGTCGGCCTGTGTGCCACTCTCAGGAAGGTTCTTTCAGTTTCATTAGACGCACTTGGAAGCTTGTCTTTACTTTCTGGAATACAGTGGCACGACCCGTTTCTGAAAAGCCAGAAAGGATGCATTTGACAACTCTCCCCTTTTGCTCTCTTTCTTCTGGGGTCAGTGTCGGAGGTGTCCGTAGCCAAGTTGGCAGAGAGGTTGGGCGAGGCCACCGCTCAGAAGCGGAAGACACCCCGCGCCGGCCGGCGGGTCCGGCGGTTGGGGCCAGCGGGCCGGCGCTCCTCCCTGCGGGCCTCTCCCCGCCTCCTCCCTCCCCCCCCCCCCCCCTCCCCCTCCCCCTTCCTTGCACAGTCCCGCCCCCGCCTCCTGCTGAGCCTCGTCGGTCGCCGGGGAAACGCCTGAGAAGACTGCAAGGACATGGCTGTGCACACACACACCAAGATGACTAACACTAAAAAGACTGGTCATACCAAGTGTCGGCAAGGGAGTGGAGCCAACCGCGGCGCAACCTTGGCCAGCCACTTTTCTTACCAACTTGAACTTCACCTACCCAGCCCCCCTCAGCCAGCCATTCCCCCTCTAAGTGCAGTGCAGGTCGCTCAGTCGTCTTTGCGACCCCATGGACTATACACTCCATGGAATTCTCCAGGCCAGAATACTGGAGTGGGTAGCCATTCCCTTCTCCAGGGATCAAACCCAGGTTTCCCACATTGCAGGCGGATTCTTTACCAGCTGAGCCACAGGGGAAGCCCAAGAATACTGGAGTGGGTAGCCTATCCCCTCTCCAGTTGATCTTCCTGACTCAGGAATTAAACCGGAGTCTCCTGCATTGCAGGATGATTCTTTACAAACTGAGCTACCAGGGAAGCCCATTCCCCTTCTAGGTGTATAGCAAAAAGCAAGGAATGCACAAGTCCATATCCATACAAAGACTTGTACCTGCATGTCCACAGCAGCTATTCTCCTATGATCCCCCAGCTTGAAACAAACTAAATAAATGCCCATTGACAGAGCTGCGGGACCTCCATATCACAGACTGCTGCTCAGTGATAAAAAGGAATGGACATGCCTATTTGGGTATGGATGTCACTGTGAGCTTCCTTTCATACCAACGTCTAGAACTGCAAAAGGAATCTGGAGAGTTTGCTTTGGGGCTGAGTTTGATGGCGCCTCCGCTGTGTGTATGGAAAGTTCCAGTGGTTACACTTAGTATGTTTTGGCTCAGTAAAAATAATGCAGATATGTAAGCACATAAAGTTGTAAATTTTACTTTAAATACCACTTTCACTGTCAGCCACCAGTTTTATTATTTCCTTCTTTCTATTACTGTAGTTCTAAGTCTTTTTCTTTTTGGCTGCACCAGGCATCTTGGGAGATCTTAGTTCCTGGACCAGGCAGCCTCCAGACAGAGTCCTGGTTCCTACTCAAAGAAATATGCATAACAATGTCTTTGAGCCCCCACCCAGGTGGAGGATGGTAACTTCAGACTGAACACAAAATTCCTGGGGCACAGCTCTATTGCCTCACCACCAACCAATCAAAAAGGGTCACAAATCCTGCAACCCTCACCCCAAATGTTGCCTTCTGTTTCCGGGGACCAGAGATGACCATCCTGTTAGGTCTCCTGTTTGGCCCCTGTCTATTTCATCTCTGAGAGGGGCCAACAGTTTCAAACTAAATTGCTGTTATTATAAGGGTGAATGCTGGTTTCAGGCCAAAACTACCTTGAGTTAGATCTGGTAGAGAGAGACTTCTGCTCTGCTAGGCAGGCCTACGCCCATGCACAGCAGGAAGAAGTTACAGAAGAAAGAGACCTCCGCCCCAATTCCCAAGAAGTATCTTGAGTATGAAGTCTCTCAGGGGGGAGTTGTTATGGGAAGCACACTGATTGAAACTGCCCACCCTGGCCAGGAACCATAGTATCCATTTGCATGAGTTGTTTTATAACAAGAGATCCTGATAAGGAATACGGAACTAATAAGCCACCACCAACCGGAAAAGTTCGGGAAAGGTCGAAAGGAGACACCTGGGTGTCCATCCACTTCCCAGAATCCCTCTCGCTGGCATCCATCTTGGCTGAGTGATGCGTGTGCCACCAGGAAAGACTCTGAATTAGAATGATTGGCCAAAGACCACCCAGAAACTAATCCCATCACCATAAAACCCGAGACTGCGAGCCATGCGGCAGAGCAGTTCTCCTGGGTTCCCTTACCCTACCGCTCTCCACCTGGGTGTCCTCTCCCAATAAAATCTCTTGCTTTGTCAGCACATGTGTCTCCTCGGACAATTCATTTCCGAGTGTTAGACAAGAGCCTAGTTTTGGGCCCTGGAAGGGGGTCCCCCTTCCTGCAACACCTTCAAGGAAAGCCCATAGAAACCTCCCTCTAAGGTGCTAGATGTGTCTATTTCTCCATGGAGTTCTGTCCATTTGTGCTTTATATATTTTGAAACTATTTTAACATATTCCTAAAATGTTGTAGGTTTGTCTGATATTAATATAACTACACCAGCTCCCTCTTGGTTCTTAGGTGCCAAGTAGATCTTGTTTTTCTCCTTCCCTCACATGTGATCTTTCCACAGACATATGTTTTAGGTGAGTGTCTAGTAAACAGCATATGCCTGGAAGTTGTGGTTTGGATGCAGTGTGACAATGTCTATAATCTCTGACAGTCCCACTATCTGAAGTGCTCTCAGAGTTGACATCTGTTGTTTGTTGTGTCGGCCACCACAGAAGCAACCCCCCCCCCCCCCCGCCCGCACACCCTGTGGGGCTGGCTCAGCTCATTGTGGATGTCACACTCTCAGCTCCCCCACCTGTTTGGGTTGTACACTATGAAGAACAATCTGGAAAGAAAGCCCATCTGAACGGCAAGGACAAAGAGTTGCAAATGATAAACATTTCAGATGGCTGCCGGGCAAGGTCAGGGTGTTCTCCGGAAAAGCTGAGGTGCCCCATGACACAGTATAGCGCTGATTAGAGGGTTTTGAAATTAAGCATGTATGTTCAAACCACAATGAGACCCTGTATCATGCCCACTAGGAGGCTTACAGTCAAAAATTATTGAAAAAAAAAAAAAGAATCAGTAACAAGTGGTGGTGAGGATGTCGAGAAATCGAAAACCTTGTGCACTGTGGTAGGAATGGTGTGTCCAGTCCTCCAACAATTCAACAGAAAATCAGCCCCTGTCCCAGCACAGCCCTGTGAATGAACTAAACACACTGAAACATACTCATTAACAGTGTGAATTGGGGCATTCTCTAGTGGTCCAGGGGTTAAGACTCCACACTTCCAATGCAGTGGGGGGGTCTCAGGTTTGATCCCTGGTCACAGAACTAGGATCCCACAAGCCACATAGCCAAAAAAAAAGTTATCAAAAGTAACACAAAAGAACATGAATTACATGTTATGTCATTCAGATCTGAATTTTTCAATGTATTTTCCAAACGAAATTTGGCTCCCAAGCCATGGTAGCAAGGGCTCCAGTTACAAAGACCAACGTAGCAGCCGAGAGCAGGGCAAGTCTTACCTTGGGCACTTCCTACCTCCTCGGACCTGAAGGTCATTTACCTCCTCTAAACTTACTGTCCTTGACAGTAAGGCCTCCATCCTCCCTGGAATGATATGTGTTTCCTCATCTACAATGCCGCTGAGAGACGCAGCCCCGGGGGGGGCGGGAAGGGTGGGCAGGACACCACCCAGTTCTGTGCAGACACTTTCCTGATCTGCTGGGTTTGTTGGTTTTTTTTTAAGATTTATTTATTATTTTTGGCTGCACTGGGTCTTTGTTGCTGCATGGGCTTTCTCTGATTGCGGTGCAGTGGCTTCTCTTGTTGTGGGGCATAAGCTCTAGAGTGTGTGGGCTCCAGAAGTTTTGGCTCACAGGATTAGTTGCTCCGTGGCATGTGGGATCTTCCCTGACCAAGGATGAAACCCGTGTTCCCTGCATTGCCAGGCAGATTCTGACAATTGGACTTGCTGGGAAGCCTGTGACCTACTTTTATGTGACCTTGTCCAGTGCTCATATGAGAGGTGAAACTGAGGCACAGAAGGCGGACAAAATGTATGCAAGGTGTCCCAGCTCCTGAACTGCAGACAGCAATGTGGATTTTGAAACTGTAATTAAGTACTGATAACATCAAATTTGGGCTTCCCTGGTGGCTCAGCGCTAAGGAATCCACCTGCCAATACAGGAGACCCAGGTTTGATCCCTGGGTTTGGAAGGTCCCCTGGAGAAAGGCAATGGCAACCCACTCCAGTATTCTGGCCTGGGAAATCCTATGGACAGAGGAGTCTGGTGAGCTAGAGTCCATGGGGTCGCAAAGACTCGGACACGACCTAGCTACTAAACAACAACAAACATCAAATGTAGCATCTTGACCATTTTTAAGTGTCCAGGTTGGCGGCACTAAGTATGTTCATGTGGGTGTGTGTCCATCCCCAGAACTGCCCATCTTCCCCAATGGAAACTCCGATTAGACTCTAACTCCCCCCACCCCCCGCCCACCCCAGCCTCTGCCCCCTCCCCATCCTCCTCTCTCTGTCTAGGGTCTGACGACTCTAGGCACCTCATACAAGTGGAGTCATACTGTGTCTGTCCTTGTGTCTGGCTTCTCTCACTGACCATCACACCTTGGTCCAGTGGTGGTGTAGCGGCTGTCTTTTGAAGGCTGAATCACACTCCGTTATGGGGCTGGACCACATTCTGTTCATCCAAGTATGCATCGGCGGACACTTGGGTTGTTTTAAATGTTTTAGTTATTGTGAATAAGGCTGCTGTGAACACAGGGAGACAAGTATCGCTTCAAGGCCCCACTTTCCCTTCTGGTGGGGAGATCCCCTTCAAGTAGGATTCCGGGATCCTACGGTAATTGTATGTTTGATTTTTCCGGGCAACTTCAATTTTAAGCCAGGAAAGGCAAGCAAGAAAGCAGTGCAGTTCTAGCTGGCTGCCATCCACGTAGCAGACAGCAACCCTTCTCCCAGCACCATGTGCTGGTGATGCTTGGCGCACAGAGACTCTGGCAGGCAGTCATTTCAGCAACCACTGTGGCTGGAGCGCAGGCGTGCTGCATGTGGGCAGATCCTCTAGCGACGTGCTCACACGTAGGCAGGGAGTCCCAGAGAGCAGCACCAAAGGAGGAACTCCCCGGCTGGGTACCCAGGAGCCCTGGGGGCAAACGTCCACAGATCGGGTCCTGCAGCCGGTAGGAGATGGCTCTGGACCACGTGGTGAATCTAGAGAAGTTTAGAGCATGTGACAGTGGGCAGTGGGCACGGCTGCTCGTCTCCCTCCACCTCCAGGAAAGGTCTCAGAATGTGCCAGGGAGTGGGTTACACCGAACTCCCGAGGGCGGCTGCCTCTGGGGTAGGAGAGTAGGGTCAGGACCCCGATGTGATCTGTGAGGCTGCACGGGATGGCTGAGATAGTGGCAGTGCAAACCCCATGGAAGATGCCCCAAGTGGAAGATGGGCAGGGCCAAGAAAGAAGAGGCACAAGGAAAACCAGAAGTTAGCGGTTCTGAAGTGCAATGGAGGGCAAGGATCCAAGTGAAAAGCAG
Organism: Bubalus bubalis; assembly: GCF_019923935.1. Classification (NCBI taxonomy): domain Eukaryota; kingdom Metazoa; phylum Chordata; class Mammalia; order Artiodactyla; family Bovidae; genus Bubalus; species Bubalus bubalis. Next base: position 104,867,368 of record NC_059181.1, read on the forward strand.
GAAATGGAAGAAAATACTAGAAATGCATGAAAATGGTTAGAAGGACCCAGGGCCCCATCGTTCAGCCCAGGCGGCGGCGGGCAGCCTCCAGGTCACTTAGAAGAGAGGCTCGAGGGGCACGTGGACCTGCAAACACCAGGAACCTAAGCCCTGCTGATAAGGGGCTAGTTACATGGCTGTCTGGGGGCTCACTTGGGAACTGGAATTGCCTCATTTCTATTTACCCAAAGATTTCCCCTCATGGAGGCCTTCACAGGCGAGAGGGAAATGCTTACCTGTGGGATGCGGCCAATTTTAAGTGCCAAGAGACAAAACCTCCTTTGTCCTCCAGCCTTTGATGAAACGCGTTTCACGAGGTTTGGGCATTTCCTCTCGGCCATGTATTGTGACTGTGAACGGCTCTGGTCAAGTTCAGTTCGGTGAACTTCCTGTGAACAGTGATGACAGCACTGTTGGTTTCTGAATGTACATTTCAACTATTTTAATTTTTATTCTGAATACTTTTAGAATACATGTTTATAAGGCAAAATATCTGAAGTAGCTATCAGAGATGTTAAGATTTGACAAAGGTATCTGATATGTGCACAAGAACCCCAAAAGCTACAAGGAAAAAGACAGACATATAGAAATCCATGACTAGGGAAAACCTGCAACCACCTTCCTTTAAGATGCCCACAAAAGCAAAAGACAAATGAGAATAAGAAAACATGTATCATCCATATGACAGGTGAATGACTAATGTAATATAAAACAAGCTTCTGCAAACTTTTGGAAGAAAAAGTCCAAACTGAGGAAAGGATATAAACAACTTATGCAAGAACAAATCCTAACTTTCAATAGAAAGCACAAGCACGAGTTGTGCACAAGTGTGCGTGTGTGTGCGTAGAAGGGCACGAGTTAAAGTCACAGCAAGATCTTGCCTTGCCACCATCAGATTGGCACAAAATGAAAAAGCCTGTGACACCTTGCCTGTGGCTGGGGACCCTGGGAGGCCTCTCTGACCGCCGTCAAAAACAGTGTTTTTGTGGGAAATACAAGTGTCAGTGGGAAAGGCAACCCGGGTGTCCTCTGAGTTGCCCCCTGAGGCTGATTCAGAGGAAGGCAAGCTCCAGGGCACAAATGCAGGAGGTCAGGTGAGGGCAGCCCCCGTAGATGTGGCTGCAGCCATGCCCAGCACCGACTGGGAAAGACAGGTGTGGGGGTGGGGGGGTGAGTCCTATGTCGGGGCCACTACAACCCTGACTGAGCTCTCGGGTGGCTCGTCTTCCCTGCTGTGAGCCTGGATACCTGCGTGATCAGAGTGAAACCGTTACCACTACTTTTGGCGGGGGCAGGAAGGGGCCAGGTGGCCACGCCATAGTCACCACCTCCTGGGAGAGGTGGGGCCGCCCCGTGGATGAGGCTTTGGGCCTGGAGGCTGGCCACCTGCCTTTCTGATGCTCAGTGATGAAATCTGCAGCCCAGTCGAACATCTAAGAGTTTCAGTTTCTGTGAAACGAGGGGGTTGGCACAGATGCTTTCTGAGATCCCACCCAGCTAGGGAACCTCTAAATTGTTAGGCCAAATGCAGGGAGCGGGCCCATCTGCCAACCACTGGCTTCTCTGTTGTCCTCCGGCATCTCAGACAGGGCTGGGGCTGGGCTGGGACCAGCCCAAAAGGCAGGACTCACCAGGGCTGGAGGGGATACAGGAAGCTGCGTGGCTGACGCTGGCCACCCTTTGAGAAACGCTGATCAAATACACGGGCTAGAGAAGGAAGGTTCCAGACCTCTGGCTTTGGTTGGATTGGCTCATGCGGGGTCATCTGATTTGGCAAATGAAGTCAGGACACCCTGTTAAACCTGAATCTGAGATAAGCAATGAACATTTTCATTGCTTATAAGCACGTGTTGTGCGGCACTGGAGACACAGTGGTCCTAAAATACCATTTGTCATCCTGTATTTCACTGGACCATGTTAGGTAGGAGGCCTGCCAGGAGGCAGTGGCTTTGGGCTTCTGGGGGTTTCGGCCCCCCTGAAGTGTCCCTTCCACATGGGTCTCTCCTTTGGGTGGAGTCCGCCCTGCCTAGGGTCTCCCTGCGGTTCCCCACCCACTCCCCCCACCTGCACACAGTGGTGTGTGTAGTTCTCCTGCTCTCACTGTGCCACCTGTTTCCTGTGGGGACCCAGCTTGACACGGGAGTGGAACAACACCCAGAAGGTTCTCAGGGTTATTTATTAAATGGGAATTGGTTAAAAAAAAAAAGAATAAAAATAAAAAAACAACTAAATACGTTTGTGGCTCAAAGGTATGGAATGAATGAGGCTATGCAAAGCCCCGTTCTCAGGGGACTCACACTGTCAAGGAAGGAAACAGCAACTCTGAGAGAGATAGCAGAGCAGAGGGGAGTCAGAGCGCCCTCCCCCACCCCAATCAGACCCTGGTCCTCCCCCGGCCCTCCACCCTCCCACCTCCATCTCTAACCAAGCCATTGGAGAAATCACATGTTCCCCTCTGGCCTCTTCAAGATGTCCTGGCCATTGTGCTCTTGTAGGACATACAGAGCCTTTGAGATAATCGTTGTGGAACAAAGTTGCTTCCTGAGGCAAATGCTGCCCAGCAGGCCCCGCCTCGGGCCCCATTCCTGGGGAGAGGGGCAGAGGTGACGGTTCTCGGCTGGATCCTTCAGGTAATGACTTGGTTGAGACCCACCACCCACTGGAGATGTGCCAGCTGGGACAGAACATCCAGCACCAGGTATCTGGTTTCAAAAGCACCTCGGTAGTCATGGCAATGGTCCACCGGCCAACCCTTGAGGCTCTAGGGACACTCAGGGGACACTGAACAGATGTATGTGGGCTGCCCATCCCAAGGAGCCATTTGGCAGGGACAGGGCATCCTCTCCTCTCCACCCTCACTGGTGTCTTTAAAGACCAGATGCCTTTCAGGTGACAGGGGAATGAAACTGGTGTCTAAGGAACATGTTAACAAGCAGGAGAGACTACAGAGAGAGTTGGTCTCCACAGGGCAAGCCCAAAGCAGAGTCCTCAGCATCTGTCAGGGTCGCCCACCCCTGGATGGGCCTGCTGGTTCAGACATCATCTGCACGAAAAGCGTGCTTCAGGGTTAAAAGAGGCCAACTCCAGGGCCCGTGAACCTGAGATGCCATCAGGGGAATCATGGTTCCTAAAGGCCCCGGGTTTATCCATGGGTGACAGACACTTCACACTTCAGTAACCCTAGCTGCTAAGGACATCTAAGGCATCCCCTGGCTCTGAGGGAAGAGCCACCAAACAACACTCTGTTGAGAACTCAACTTTTGTGTTTCTTGTGGGTGTTCCTTCATCTAGATGCACCCTGCCTTGTTCCACAGAGGATCTGAAGAGGTGTGGCTTCCATGTGACCTGATGTCAGCCTGGCAGTCTCAGATGTCACGGTGAACTAGTGCTCTGGCCTTTGGATTTCCCCATCAGTCTGCTAGGTGTGTGTTTAATATGACTCCGTCTCCCTGAAGCCAGCTACCTCTGGGGACACTCACTGGTAACCCCAGTGCCTTGCCCGGCACACTGGTCAGAAGCTTGCCCTTCCCCCCAGTCGCCCGCCCATGCTTGGAGCCAACATCCCAAAGCAGACAACCATTCTCCAGCCAACTGTGAGTGTGATGGATTTCTTGGGGTCACTTCCCCCAACATTTTATTTTGAAAAGTTTCAAACCACAGAAAAATTACAAGACTAGTACAATGACCCCCACATCCCCGGCCCCTAGATATTTGCTCTAAGCCTTTGCAAGTAAGTTGCAGAAAGTATAACATTTCACAAAATTGAAAGCTCATATTCATAATACTGAAGCCTATAACTTCAAAGGCAGGGACAGTCTTCCGTATCATCACACCAAGGACACTGAGCACTGATGACTCTGGGGAGAGGCCTGGCGGTCATAAGCCCCTTCTTCTCACACTTGAATGCATCTTCTCTGCAGGCGGGCACCTTCGGCAGGTGTGTAAGCTTGTCAGGAACAGGAAGGCAAAGTGGAACTGAAGCACGTCACAGACTTTGGACCAGAAGTGGCCCGTGAGCTGCTGGAAGAGATGCCACTGCGCAAGCTCATGGTCACATAGCTTGAGGACCACAAAGCCCAGGCAGGAGAGCACGCCCAGAGCCAAGTACGTTCCCGAGGAAGCATTGCCGTGGCGCCCCTGGATGCGCAGGGCCTGGCCCACGGCAGCTGCAATGTGCAGGCCCAGTGCCAACTCAAACCCATGCGGGTGCAGCAGGGCCAGGCTGTAACTGCACAGGGAGAGGCCCTCGACAGCCAGGAAGAGCCAGGGCTTCCAGCCCCTGTCCAGGCAGAGGCACCAGGCCACCGGCCACGCGAAGATGGGTAAGGTGAGCCACTGGTCCAGCACAGCAGTGGGCCGTGTCTGCATCCCGATGCGCAGCCACTGAACCGGGCCATAGACCAGGGCCATGCCTGCAAAGACGTCTTTCAGGTAGCGAGCCCTCCACCTCTCTGCAGGGCCTCCTGGGGCACGTGCCTGGCTCCGCAGCCAGTACACCCCCAGGAACACGTAGGCCATGTTAACGAGAGAGTTGAAGGGCATGGCCAGGAAGGCAGGGAGGCTGGTGACCGGGGCTTCCGCATAGTACTCATAGCCCACTTGGACAGAGACATGTTCGAAAATACCAGTGTGGACAGTGGCCACGCAAAGGCAGCTGGCCAGGGCCACGTGGAAGAGGGCCTGCCCCCACTCAGGCTTCATCTGGAACCTTAGGTGTGGCCCCAGGATGGGGAGCTTCACAGAGCAGCAGCCTCGGCTATTATTTCAGAATTCGGATAAACGGTTTTTTTTTTTTTTTTTCTTTTTTGCAAAACACTCCTCAGCCTCCCAGCTGAGCCAGCAGGAAGAAGTCCCCGTGATTTCCGACACAGATGCTGCGACCTTGCCCCAGTGGAGGTAGCGGCTCCGAGGAAGGCAGCGGTTCTGCTGATTGGTTGGCACCAGTGGAGGCCCGTTCTGCCTTCTTCCTTTGTGGTTACAAAAAGAGTGTGGGTAGAAAGAAAACCATCCAGAAAAGCGCCTCCATCTTCCCGATTCTCAGCCTCAGGCTCTACCAAAGTTTTTATCATGACCCTCTCTCCTGACACCTATGCTGTTCTTCTTTCATCCGCGTATTATAAAAAATCCTGCTCCTCGTCTCCGTTCCCCTAGAGCCACTGCATTTAGAGACTTAAATCTTTCCTAGGTCTGTTGTTAAAACTCAGGATATGCTTTCTCACCTCCGTGGTACTACAAATGTGGAGTTTTCCAAGCCAGCCCCAAAGCCCTTTGAACTAAATTCCCAGTTAAATTCGAGACATTAGCTGTGGTCCAGATTCTGGAATCTAAGGCAAGGGAATGGTAGGGCAGGTTGGGTGGGGGGCAGAGAGGAAGGAAGGGCTCGGCTGCTTTGTGGGTGTGAGGCCAGGTGGCAGAGGGAGCCGTCCCCCCAGGCCTGCCAACCTGGGTCACCCCCTCCTCCGCCCTCCCCTGAAGTGCCACACCTTCCAAAATCACCTTCTGTCCTCGGCTCCCAGGAAAACCTTCCATTTCCTGAAGTCACGGAAGCAGACAGATAATTAAAAACAATGTGGACTTTTCATGGATTGTCAACTGTTCCAGGGCCAGCTGTGGTGTGAGTGGGCCTCGTTGCCAAGAAATGTATTAATATTAACAAGAGAAGAGGTTTGGTGCCCTGAAGATGACTCAAAGCCAAGCTGGCAGGCAAGCACACAGGCGTGGGGATGAGAAGAACTGTCTGTGGTCAAACCCCAGCTCCCCCACCTACTAACCGTGTGATTTTGGGCCTTAACCCTTCTGGGCCTCAGTTTGCATACCTGTAGAATGGGGATGTACATCCTAGCAGAGTTGTTGTGTGACCTACATGAGTTCTTAGGTATGCAGACCACTGTTTATTTTTGAGGCCCCTTGTCCCCTCCTGCAGTTTAGGCCCTGAAAGGGCAGGGCCCGGTCTGATCCTGACCCCTCCCTCCCATGCTTAGCAAAGATCTGCTAATTTTGGTTCAAGCACAAAGTTAGCACCTCTCCTCTGTCATCATCCTGTTTGCCATTTCATTGCTCTAACTGGATCCAGGAAGTGGTCAGCTGGGCCTCATGGTGACCCTCTCACTCCCCTCCCTCCTCCGGGGAGCCTGTTGTTAAGGGGAGCAGCATTTCCACGAAGGAACTGAAGCCCTTGTCCTGACCCTCATCTCAGCCCGTGCCAGTGTCGTGCACCTCCCCATTGCAGCCTCTGGTGAAGGAAGAGTCTTTAAGTTGGGGGGCTGTCCCTCCCCCAGGGTTTCCACTTCCAGTCTCGCCACCACTCACGTGGTCTGCACACAGCAGCCCCCAGCAGCCCCCTCGAGGACTGCCCCTGTTTAACACCCTTCAGTGGCTGGTTCTCTGCTCACATGTGATCACGCCCCAGCCTTTTGGCCAGACACCAAAGTGCCATGCTCATGCAGTCCTGTGAGTTCCCAGGCATAGTCTGTCTTCCTGCCCTCCTCTGCCTGGCCTGCTGAAGCCCTCAACTCAGCTATCACTTCCTCTCCAGCACCAGCACTTCCCCACTCAGCTCCCGAGTCTGACGGGGACACCAGCTGAGGCCTCACCTGGTGTCTCCAGGTCCTTCCCTGACCCCACCCAGGGTCTGGCTCCCTGGTGTGAAGAGCCAGGCTTCTGGGGCCCCAGGCCGCCAGTGCTAGCCTGACCCTCCTGTCTACCAGCCAAGCATGGAGAAGAGCTGTGGACAGGCAGTCCGACACTGTCTGCTTGCTAGAGGAGGAGGTCCAGGAAGGGCGTAGAAAGGGACTCCTCTCCGGCCGCTGGGCAGAGGTTGCTCGAGCCCTTGCGCAAGCTGAAAGCGACATGTTAGCAAACTAACTTCCCAAGTCACTAGAAAGGCCAGGGCAGGTCCCTTATGGCCTAAGTCCTAAGCTGCTGTGACCCCTGTGACGTGACTCTTAAAGTTCTTCCCAGTTTCCCCTGCTTGGCACATGAAGGTCTGAGGGCTCACCAGCATCACCCTTTCCCCTGCTCTGGTTCTGGGCTCACTGCGGGGGGAAGTCCTGCAAAACCCGACAATCCCCAGGCTGAGGGGTTAAGATGTGTTCCTTAAACTCTTCTGCTTTCTCAGTCTGTATGCATTTAAGCAAGAGCCACTGTCGCCTATCACAGTGGTGGCTCCTTTAACCTGTATCCCTTATAACAACTGCTTGTTGTGCCCATGACCACCCTGACAACCACTGTTCCCTTTCTGCAGGTAAGGGGATGCCAGTCTGAAGGCTGTACCATAGGACACCAGCAGGAGAGCTCAATCTGAGCCACCTGGATGCCCAAGGAGCTACCATAGCAATTCTTGAACTCTGAGAACAGAATCCCTGCATGTGGACAAGGCTGCTGGGAACCCGCAGCTCAGCTTCCTTATTTGAGATGGGAAGGACTTGGCCAGAGAGGTGACATGAATGGTCAAGGTCACTTAGGGCAATTGGTGGCACAGAAACACAGGTGAGGGTTCTTGTCCCTTGACTGTGTCACAGGACTCTTTGGCCTCTCCTCAAACAAATGCTTCCAAATCCATAAACTAAAACAGAGAATTAAAACACAAACTTAATATGTTTAAAGATAGTTATTAAAATATTTTTGATAATGTATGATATAGTAATAAATGTGCTTCTCTACTAACATGTTAAATTACAGGATCTATGGGCAGGTTGAATAACTACAGTAATTTCAAATGAGTTATTCTGTAGTAACTTGCAGTTTAGCTAACTTTCAGGATATCTAAAAGAAAAGCTATATAATCTCAAATGATGTCATTTCCCTTGGTGACACAATCACCAGGTTAACCCTCCGTGCTTTGTTACCTACACTTTAGTTGCAGGAAAGGCCAAATTTTGGCTAGAGGCTGATGAATGTAAAGATCAAATAAAAATGAGAGAAACTGGAAAAACCATCTGTTGTCATTCCAAGATCCCGGAGAGCAGCGCATTGCAGCCTGCACCGTCTGGGAGTGAGCTTGGAGCAGCGACCAGACGGGCTCCTGCAAGATTTGGAACATCAAAATGATGTACCCACCTCTCAAGATTGTGGTGAGAACTTACAGTATTGGCGCGAAAAGGCCAGCGATCACCATCCGGGTATTTTGCCTGTCTTGCTTTGCTGGGGGAAATTCAAATCTTGAAAAAGGGCGGACCCTAAAGGCGGTAGTGCGCCTGCGCGAGGGGCGGGGCCCAGGTCTCTGGGAAGAAGGCGGGGCGGGGTGACGCGAGGTGACGCGGGGCGACACGGACCTCTCCCGCGCCCGCCCGCTGGCCTGAAACACCGCCAGCCTGGCCGCCCGCCCGGCGGGCAAAGGGGCAGGGGCCGGCCCGGCCCGCGGCAGCCCAGCTAGTTTCCTTGGGGTGCCGAAGGGGTCTCGGCGGCGTCCTCACCTGGGGGCGGGGCGTTAGGCCTGGGAGCCTGGGAGGGCTCCACCCCCGGCGTCGCGCGCCAGGCCGCGTTATCGCTCACGCTCGCCCCGCCCCCGGCTCCCCCGTGGCGGGCTTCGGGCTGCTTCCCCGGAGCCAGCTACGTGTGCGGAGAGGGAAAATGTCCGCTCCCCGATCCGAAGCCTGATTTTAGTGTCTCCCGTCAGCCACTCTCTGCAACCTGTGCCCTGTCCCCACTGCTAGTTAAAACGATTCCTCTGGCGAGTGTCCCTTCAGCGACCCGGGGGGCAGTTCCAAAGGGGGCGGGGCCAACCGCGTCTGAGGCATCCTCATCCGGGCATTCCCCAGATGCCGCAGCCGCCATCTTTGTTTTGTGCTGAAAGTCGCTATTGACGCCCGCGGACGGCCGGGCGAGGGGAAGTGGCAAGATGGCGGCTCCCAGGACGGAGGCGTGGAGGCGCGCTTCGGCAGCAACAGAGCTGGGCACGCCTGTGCCTGACGCGAGCGCAGCCTGACCTCAGGCCGAGCGTGCAGCGGCCCCGGTCCCTTGCCGCGAAGCAGCGCGGAGTTCCTTTAACGGGCCTCGGCCGGGAGGAGAAGCCTGCGAGGGCGGGGTGGGGGGGGGGTGAGAAACAGTGACGTCGCCCGACTCCGCCCCCTCGCCCGACCACCGCTGCCGCCATGTTTAGTTGTTACTTCTTCACACAAGATGGCGGCTCCCAGGGAGGAGGCATGAGCGCCCTGCCGTTACCGCTCCTCCTGCCGTACAGTTGCCACTTCGGGGCCTAACTCTGCCTTTTTGAAGCGGCTCCTGTGGAAAGGAGTCATAAAGAGGAAAGCGAGGATCGGACGCTGCCTTGCGTTTGGTTTGCAGTGGAAGAACTGACCCGGGAGGAAGAGAATAGGGGGGAAGGGGGAGCTAGTCTCAAGATGGCGGCTCCCAGGGCGGCAGGCGCAGCCTGAGCAGTAGAGGCGGACTAAGGGTAGACGCTCGAGACCTCACGAGCCATACGGGCAAGTCTCTGAGCAGCCCTCAAGAACTCAAGCTCGTTTCACTGGCCTCTGGCGCGCCTCTATTCCTTACGAGTGTCGAGGCTGTTAAGGGAGCGGCCTCTACACTAAGCGCTGGGCGGGGAAGCGGGACGGTCTCAAGATGGCGGCTCCCACAATTGTGGTCTGAGCGCCGGCGGGGCTGAGACAACCGCTGCGCTTGTGGCTCCTTTCCACCCGCCCCGGAAGCCGGCCAGTGCAGGGGACTCGGGGGGTGTGGGAACCGGGCCGGGGCTCCGCCATTTCCGGCAGGGGAGGGCTACGACTGAGGAAGGGAGGAGAGAGAGGCGGCTCAAGATGGCGGCTCCCAGGGCCTCCCGCTCGAGCTTGTAAGTGGGAGCTCCCAGGCAAGTAGTCAGGGCGGCGGGACTCGACGGCCTCCAGCTTCTCGGGTCCAGGCGCTTGACAGTTTCAAGAGGCTCTTGACAAGACGCGGTAAGCGAGGAGAAGGGGAAGAGGAGAAGGGAAGGAGAAAATAGTTAAGATGGCGGCCTCCATGGAGCCGTCCACCGCTGTGTGAGGAACAGTTTCTCAGTGAGAGCCACCTTAGACGAAAAGGGGTGTGTGTGAGTGGAATTGGGGGGCTCTCTTCCCACTTGGCGACTCGTCTCCACCGCGCCCTTTCCCGGAACTATGGCTTCGGCCGTGTCACCCGCCAACTCGCCAGCGGTGCTCTTGCAGCCCCGCTGGAAGCGAGTGGTGGGCTGGTCGGGTCCAGTGCCCCGGCCCCGCCACGGCCACCGCGCCGTGGCCATCAAGGAGCTCATCGTGGTGTTTGGCGGCGGCAACGAGGGGATAGTGGACGAGCTGCACGTGTACAACACGGGTGAGTGCAAAGCCCGCTGGGTCCTCGGATCTTTACCTCCCTTCATCTCCTCCCTCCTCCTTCCTTCCTCCCGTTCTCTCCCTCCTTCCTCTCCTCCCTTCCCCGGCTGCCCTCTTCCCCCCTCCTCCCATTCCCTCCTCCAGCCGCACGGGACTCCCTTCCGAGACCCTTTGCTCTGCATGGCTTGTCTGTTCTGCCCTGCTCTTGTCCCCATCCTGACACCCCTGCTTCTCCTGCCTTCGAAGGGGGTGCCTTTCAGTATTGGAGAGGAACCCTCTAGGCCGGCTGGTGAAGGAGCGGGGGCGGCGCCCGCGGTGGTGACTTCAGATAAGACACCGTTACCCCCGCCAACTAGGCGGGCAGATGCGTCCCTTTGGCGCAGAGTCCCCCCCCCCCCCCCATGCCTGCTAGGCTCTTCCTCATCTCTGGTGCGCTTTGGGGAGCAGTGACAACTTTTAGATGACGGATGAGGTGGCCGTCTCGAGAAAAGGGGCAGAGTTGACCGGCGTCAATCCTGACCCAGGGCCGGGGTGGGCAGGCGGGCGGTGTGCCACGCTGGGGAACTGTCGTCCTGGGGCTCCACAAATCCGACTACGCTGCCGTTCCCCACTTGCAGTGTCGAATCCTGCAGTGTTTCCCTTTCCGTGGCCCGTGGTCTGGATCTGGGGCCTTTGGCTGGAAGAGAGAGGGATTAGTTGCGGTCATCCCACAGTGGACGGAGGAGGTTACCCTGCCCATTGCCAGGCTGCCCCTAAACCCGAGGCTGGGTTCATTGGGAGGGGTGAGGTGCAGTCGCCTTGGGCTTGTTGTCTGGTACCCCTGTTCACTCTCTAGAGCTTCGCGGCATCCTCCTGCGGCTCCCTCCCCCATGGTGGCCAGTTGGTACACCTGGTGCCTTCGTGGGCCCCAGCTGCCTGTTGAATGGAGGCTGGCCTGGGGAGAGGGACTGAGCGTTCTCACTGGGGGCAATGGGCCTGGGCACGTTCTGTTCCAGAGCCTGAGAGGCGGAGGTGGGGCTGCTGCAAACCCCCTCCCGGCTCATAGTGTGCTTTTAGGAAGCTCTCCTCCGCAGTTCCAGGTCGCTTTGGGATCAGCCACGGCCAGGGGCTGGCTTCTAACCCTTTCCCCCCACGCCAGCTCATCTGCCAAACGCCTTTGGCTCCTGAGCTGTCCTGTCCCAGGGTTCTGGCGGGCCTGGGTCCTTGGGTCTGGGCACCCCGAGTTCCCCACCCCACCCCACCCCCGCTGCCGCCGCCCCCAGCTCCAAGTTTGCTCCGAGCTAGGCTGTTGGTCCGTGCGCTGAGGGTTGGAGCTGCGCTTTATCTCAGTTGAGTGCTCCCGGCCCGCGCCTCCCCCGAGGCACAGAGTTCAATATGCTCGCATCTTAAAAGTGGTTGACCCTACAAAGTTGACTTTCCGAGGCTGGTGGGTTGCCGGTGACCCTTCACATTCTGGGTCGGAGCACCTGTTGCCTCTGGGGAGGCTGGGCTGGCTGCTGGAGCTCGGTGCCAGATTGGACAGCTGCAGCAGCAGCGATTAGCCCAGTAAGGGAAGGCTGAGGGGCAGGGCTGTTTTTAGAGAAGCCAGGGCGCTCATCAGAGCCTCCTCAACCCCTTGGACCACCTTTCTTCTTGTAAGGCCTGGAGCAGGTTTCTTGGCAGGGAATGCCAATTTTAGAAAGTAGGCCAGGGGCCTAATTACCATCAGCTCCAAAAGCCACTGCTTCCTGGGGCCTCTGTGTCGACATGCGTGTATTAAACTGAGTTGACCATTTCGGCATTCACTTGTTCCCCTTCTGGAAGGGTACGTTGTGTAGTAGTGGGAGCCAGCCTTCCAAAGGGCCTCAGCCCTGGATTCCTCCAGGGTACCAGTTTGGAAAGTGCCCCAAGAACTCCCTCGGCGACTTCTCGCCGCTAGTGGACGTGGCTCCCCGGTCCTCACCGCATGTTAGTGTTTCCTGTTTGACGGAGCCTCGAGCTTCTGCTGTTCTCAGAGAGCCGGGCTTGGTGTGGCCTCTCTCCCACCAGCCAGGGCACAGATGCCCAGCATCCTTCTTAGGGCATCTTTAGTGCCGCCTTGACAGCTGGCCGCCTGCTTACCTTGTGTCTTAAATGAGGTCAGAGCATATTCTCTAGCTTCTCCTTCTGTAAGAGGAATGCTTAGAAACTCATTGTTCAGAGAGAGTTCCCCGTTGCTAAGACAAAAGACCCTAGGGGGCACGTGCCTGCTTTGCCATCTCAGGCAGCTCAGAGATCGGGGGTGACGGGGCTGGGAGTGGCAGGTGTGCACTGAACTGGAAGGGGGTGCATGAGGAAGTGTGTGTCCTTCCTCCCCCGTGGCCGTGGAACACTTCCCCAGCTTTTGGGAGACCCATCCTCGACCTCAGGGAAGTTTCTGGCAACACCAAAGTGGATCACCCAGGGGCCCTGGCCCTGACACGGTGGGGTGCACCCTGGTGTGCAGAGGCTGTGGCTGCTGGGCGAAGCAGCGCTCGAGGCAGGTTTGCCTCAGTGGTTCTCCAGCGTCCCCAGCTGATGACGCTGGAAGGAGCCTTGGAAAATGGCTAGTGAAACTTCCTTCTTTTCATACACACATACCCTGGGGTCTCAGGTGGGACGTGCTGGGTCCAGGATCACCCTGTTGGCTGTCTCGGCCTTCGGTTTGGTTATCAGGCTCAGGCCCCCCGCTTTGGGGACACCTCCCGGGCGTGCTCTCCCTGGAGCTAATTGGTTACTAAGTTGAGCTTATCTCCAACCTGTTCACCCTCTGTTCCGGGCCTTTCGCGTTCTCACAGGCACTTCCTGCCCGGCCCCGCCGGTTTCACTTGTTGGGAAGTCCTGTTCAGCCTTCAAGGCCCTGGGTCCCGCATCACCTCTTCTGAGAATCATCTCCCCCTCTCCGTGCCTCCTAGCACCTGCTACTGCCTCCACCATGCAGGAAGCGGGGCGGTAGGGTGGGGGGCGCTGAGCCACCTCTTCCGGGGTACAGGCGTCTCTTCCTAGCCCCCCTCCCAGCCGAGAGTGGCGACAAGCCAGAACTGAGCGGGGAGGAGGGACCTGCAGGGGTCGTGCACCACCCACCCCCCTAGATAAGTGAATGAGGGGTGATAGGATTAGGGGACAGCTGCCATCTCAGGGCAGAACCAGGCTTTGGCCCGGAACCTGTGCTGCCTGACAGCATTCTCCTGCCTGGAGTGTTCTAGATCGAGGTCAGCCCCTCCTGGGTGCTGCACAATGAGCTCTTGGGACGTCACCAGTCCCTCTCGCCCAGCCCCTGAATCAGGTGGCAGGTGACCCGACACCTGTGGGCCCGTCCTTTTCCCATGTAGCGTCCTCCCCGGCCCTCAGGGAGGCACCTGGTGGTCCCTTTTACTCAGGGACAGGGTTCTCATCTCGTGTGTCTGTCTGACCCTGTGACCTCTGGTCAGTTACTTCCCTTTTTGGCCTCTGTTCCTGTGTCCAGTTTTTTAAAGTTTGGTGGCTCAGATGGTCAAGCATCTGCCTGCTATGCGGGAGACCCGGGTTCAATCCCTGGGTTGGGAAGATTCCCCCGGAGAAGGAAATGGCAACCTACTCCAGTACCCTTGCCTGGAAAATCCCATGGACAGAGGAGCCTGGTAGGCTACAGTCCATGGGGTCACAAAGAGTCAGATGCGACGGAGCGACTTCACTTTCTTTTCTTTCCCATGGAAGGAGATTCAGAGGTCTGTGTCAGCATTTATCCTGGGAACTTGGATGTAGCTCCTTCGGGCACTGCGTGAGCCATCTCCCTCCAGTTTGTGTAGGGCTGAGGGCTCAAGCCTGGAAAGCTGCTGCTCTTCTCGGTTTGTTTTTGCGCCTTGAGAAATGATAAGGCAGACCTCCGGACTCTGGAGCCAGGGTGCATGCTGCAGGCAGGGGAGACGGAGGGGAGTGCTGGGCGTCCCCAAGGCCCAGTGACTCCCCTGAACCGAGGGTGGGACCCACAGCCCGTTCCAAGGATGTGTCCACCTGGGAAGTGGCCAGCCAGGGTACCTTTGTGCCAGGAGGTGGAATGTGCTTTGGGGTGCGGGGGAAGGCCTCTCCCCCCTTGAGGGTGGCCCTTGAGGGTGATGCCATGGGAGTCCGGTTACCCAGCATGGAGAGGGTGGTAGGGACCGGCCCCTGTCACGCCCTGGGAGGGGCTCCATTGGCGCTCAGGTCCCTGCCCTGTCCACCGTCTCCTTAGTCCTGATTTGCTCGCCCGTGTTTGACCAAAACTGATGGAGGGGCGTGGAGTCAGGTTTGCAGCTGGCTGCTGGTTTGAAGTGTCTGGTGAGAGTGCAACGTGTGTTTCAGGGGATAGCCCTTCAAATAACACAGGACAGGAGGAGTCCCTCCAAAGAGGGCAGCGTTTTCCCCGTGACTTTGCCAGGAAGCCCCGGCAAGGCAGGCAAGGGACTGGTTGCCTGGGAGGAACAGGGATACCAGGCGGAGCAGGGGCAGTTGGGGAGCTCCACCCTGGCTCGAGGCGGCAGACTTGAGGCAGCTTCCAGGGCTGGGAGGCTGCCCACCACCGCCTCTGCCTGTGTTCTGGAGGAGGGAGCTGTGGACCGTCGCCGGGGAAACCACAGCAGAGCTCGAGCGTGCCCCCGCGGCTTTCCTCGGCATGTACTCGGATTGCTGCCCCTGGCCTGCAGCATTTGCTCTTTCAGCCACTGAGATGTGCAGCCAGCTGTGGGCCTCCAGGAGGGTAGCTTGGGTATTAGATGTTTCTCTCCAAGTCCCCATAGAGTGGCAGGAGGTGGCCCCATCCCCAGAAGCTGACGGATTCTCTTATCAGTGACTTCCTGCTTATTAAGATGACCGTGATAAGAAGCAGGGTGACTTTGGGGTGGTCTCTGAGGCCAAAGGGTTTGGAAGATGGCTTAGAGGGTCGGCAGTTGGATGCTCAAAGGAAAAAGTCCCACATCCTTGGGTAAAGAGGCGCTGTTTTAGCCTGTCCTTTCTTGGACTGTATTTTGAAGGCTGGTGGGTTTAGGGAGGCAGAGGGGTAGTGGTTTTGGTTCTGGTGGCTCCCAGGATGTTCTGACTTCTGCTAACTTTTGTCCTCCAGCGACCAACCAGTGGTTCATCCCAGCTGTGAGAGGGGACATCCCTCCTGGGTGTGCAGCCTATGGCTTCGTGTGCGATGGGACACGCCTGCTCGTGTTCGGAGGGATGGTGGAATACGGGAAGTACAGCAACGACCTCTACGAGCTCCAGGTAGTGTCCTGCTTGTCAGAGTCAGGGCAGGCCCTGCGCCACCCAGACCTTCTTACTCCAGTCAGGTGCCCCCTCCCACCCCCAGCAGCCCCTCCGTATGTGGCAAACAACCCAGCTCACCCTTGAGTTAATCACTAAGCCTTGATTTTGCAGGCAAGCCGGTGGGAATGGAAGAGACTGAAAGCAAAGACGCCCAAAAATGGGCCACCTCCGTGTCCTCGGCTTGGGCACAGCTTCTCCCTTGTGGGCAACAAGTGTTACCTGTTTGGGGGTCTGGCCAATGATAGCGAGGACCCCAAGAATAACATTCCGAGGTGAGGCTTTGTCCTGTTCGTGTGGAATCCCATGAAGGCCGGGGTGCTCGCCCACACAGCAGTCAATTTTGCCGAACCAGGTCCCTTTCGTTTGTGAAACAGGAGGGTGACCCTAGACGCCCTCTAAAGAGCTTTCCAGTGCTGAGGTGTCTTGACCCCCAGGAGGCCTCGTGGGAGGAGGGTTGGTTCTTCCAACCTTGCCTTGTGCTGGTTCCTGCTCCTCAGACCCAGTTTTGAGCTGGTCCTTCTCGGTGCTTGCAGGCTTCATGATGGGTATTTTCCAAGGGCCTTTCTAGAATCTGCAGGTAGTCCCGAGCTGGTGCTCCCTTTTCACCTCGGAGGTCCTCATGTCATGTCCAGCTTTGTGCAGGGCAGCTGAGCACACCCCATCCTGCTGCTCCCCTTCCATTCGCACCCCTCCTTAGGGGTGAGGACAGAGGTAGAAGGATTTGGAGTTCGTGTAGCCTTAGCCCTGCTTTGTCTCCCCAGGAGTCTGCCATTCCCCTGTCAAAGCGGGTGGCCTGCCTTAACCTGACCTTTTTTTTCCCAGGTACCTGAATGATTTATACATCCTGGAACTGCGGCCGGGCTCTGGAGTGGTAGCCTGGGACATTCCCATCACTTACGGTGTCCTGCCCCCACCCCGAGAGTCTCACACTGCAGTGGTCTACACTGAGAAAGACAACAAGAAGTCCAAACTGGTGATCTATGGAGGGATGAGTGGCTGCAGGCTGGGGGACCTCTGGACCTTGGATATCGGTATGACGTGGGTTTGGCTGCTCCTGTGGTCTAGGTGTGCAGCTGGTCTGCTGGGCAGCTGGCGTGGGGTGTTGTGGTGGGGCTCTCACAGAGGGGGCGTATCCCGCCTAGCAGCCTATTTGTGACTGGGTCAGGATAGGACCTATCTGGGGCTGTCCTCTTTGCCCTGAGCTTGCAGTGTTTAAGAAAGAGCAAGGCTCTGTTGGCCAAGTCTATCTGTTAGCTTGCAATAGAGTGAGGGGAGAAGGAATGGCCTTTCTAGAATGACGTTGTGTGGGTAAGGTAGCACAAGTCCCTGTCAACTCATCAGTAGTCACGGTGTGCCAGGAGCAGGGCCCCCTGGTCTGTCCCAGTCAAGAGGGGTTGCCCAGACGCGGTGAGAACCCTGGGGGCTATTTGGGAAGGTTGACAGGCAAGGAATCAGGAGTTTAGGCTGAAAGGAGTTCAGGCTTTCCACCTGGAGAAGGTGGCCGACTGTACAACTATAGAGGGTTAGGGGTCCTGTAGCGTTGCATCAACGTTCCAGAGAGCGGATTGGGCACAGAATTCCTAGTAGCCCTGGGTCTGTAGATGACGGAGCTGACCGTGGGTGAGTGCCTCTTGAGGAGTGGGAGGTGCTGTGGTGCGTCTGGAGGGTATGGCAACGGCTCCTACCCCCACCCCCAGCCCCAGCCCCAGTTCATAGCAGGTGCTCGGGAAAGACCGCTTGGGAAGTGCCAGAGCCTGGTGATCAGGGGGGCTCTCAAGGCCTGTTGGGAGGCCAGGCGTGCAGTTCTTGTGCTGTGTTGATACCTGCTTTCCAGAGCCTTCCCCACATCTGGGACACAGCCTCTGGGTCAGAGGGCATGTGTCCCACCCGGTGTGAATAACCTTCTCTTCCCACTGCTCCGCACAGAGACTTTGACATGGAATAAGCCCAGCCTCAGCGGGGTGGCACCTCTTCCTCGAAGTCTCCACTCGGCCACGACCATAGGAAACAAGTGAGTAGCCAGCCGTGGCTTTTTTCTCTTTGTAGCCCCCATCTCCGACCCCCATGGGCTCACAGTTTCGTTCCAGCAATCCCTGAGGCCTGAGGAGACCTCTCTTTGGCTGGGCTGGCGTTCAGCAAGCAGCCTTGTCTTCCCCTTATGACCCTGGGGGACCAAAAAAAAAAGAGGGTAGAGGGACACAGATTGTTCTAGATCCTCTGCAGCAGCAGCTGAGTGTCTTTGTCAATGCCAAGGTCCCAAAGTGAATGTAAGGCTGATGGGGACAGAGTGGAGCTTTGGGTGAGCTACACTGAAGCTCCGTGCACTGGAGGTGACACAGTTCTTGTGAGGGCTGAGCCACCAAGGCAGAGAGGGCCACATTCAGAGCTTCGTGCGTCCCGGGGAGAACTAGAGGACCCAGTGTGTTCAGGACGTTCTGGATGGAAGAGGTGGCCTCAAGCTTGGCACCTCGTCCACAATCGTCTCCTACTCTTCCCTCCCTCGTCCCAGAATGTACGTGTTTGGTGGCTGGGTGCCTCTCGTCATGGATGACGTCAAAGTGGCCACACACGAGAAGGAGTGGAAGTGTACCAACACTCTGGCTTGTCTCAACCTGGGTATGGCCTCCTCGGGCTCAGCGCGGCCTGCAGAGGGCTGCGGGAGGCCGGCCCACCTCGGCCTGCGGGCTGTGTTGGGGGCGCAGGGGGCCGAGCTGCTTCTAGGCTGTGCCACTAGAACTCCGCGAGGCGTAGCCATTGGTCCAAGCGCCCTGAGGGACGCTCCTTGGCGTGTTTTGAATAGGCTCTTCCTCACTGGTGTAACCATGCAGTGCCTCCCTCTCGTCTCCTGTTGGTGGTTTCTCACCCACGCTGCAGGGACCGTGCTATAAATGCGAGCGTTGCCTATAGGTTCCTTAAAAACGGAGCACACAGGATGGCGGCCTGCTCTACGCAGTGCAGTGCCTGGCCCTTGTGTTTCCTCTGTCCCGGAGACCATCCCATCCCCGCAGGGCGAGTGGCTCATTCTTTTGAATTGCGCTCGTGGTGTCAAAACTTGCACCGACGCTGCTCCGTGAGTATCCTTGCACCGTTCTCGCCACGTGCAGGTGTATCCGAAGGGGGACAACCTAGAGGTAGCCTTGCCGGCAGGGGGATATTACCGGACATGCAGATGTCCCTAGCGGTGCTCACCGGGCCGGCAAAGCATACACTCTTCACCAAGCCCAGTAGGTGCTTGACTTCCCACGGGCCAGCCCCAGGTCCCCTCCCCTGGCTCACCCTCAACCCTGGCTGCAGCAAAAGGAACATCAAGCTGCCAGGCACCTTCTGGGTTAAGTTTGCCTTTCTCTTATCTTGAGTGAGGGTATGTATTTTTCTTTTCTGAGATCTTCTGTCACGTTTTCCGTAACTTGCGTTCCTCTTTGCCCATCTCTTTCTAGAGGCTTTTGTGTTGCTCCATGTGCAAGAAGGGGAACCTTTGACTGTGTTTTTCATGTAGTTTTCCCAGTTTATAGTTCGTGGTTTCTAATTTCGTACAGTCTTTTGCCATGCAGAATTGTATTTTTTTTGTTTTTGTCTTCATCTTACTTTAGTAATCTTGGATGACTTTCTGATTTTAATTCCCCATCCCTGACAGCAAAAGGCCAAAGAGCCCCTGAGGGTTGTCGGTTCCTCTGTCCCCTGCTGACCTTCACATCCTGTCCTCCCCAGATACCATGGCTTGGGAGACCATCTTGATGGATACGCTGGAAGACAATATTCCCCGGGCCCGTGCCGGCCACTGTGCGGTAGCCATCAATACCCGCCTTTACATTTGGAGTGGGCGTGACGGCTACCGAAAGGCCTGGAATAACCAGGTCTGCTGCAAGGACCTCTGGTACCTGGAAACGGGTAAGGCTAACTGGAGGAGAGCTGCCACACCCACCCCCGAAGTGTCTGCCTCTCCCTCCTCACCAGTGATGCTCTCTTACAGAGAAGCCGCCACCTCCAGCCCGGGTACAGCTGGTGCGAGCCAACACTAACTCTCTGGAGGTGAGCTGGGGGGCCGTGGCGACAGCCGACAGTTACCTTCTGCAGCTCCAGAAATATGACATTCCTGCCACGGCTGCCACTGCCACCTCCCCCACACCCAATCCAGTCCCGTCTGTGCCTGCCAATCCTCCCAAGAGCCCTGCCCCAGCAGCAGCCGCACCTGCCGTGCAGCCGCTGACCCAAGTAGGCATCACGCTCCTGCCCCAGGCTGCTGCCGCGCCCCCGACCACCACCACCATCCAGGTCTTGCCGACGGTGCCTGGCAGCTCAATCTCCGTGCCCGCCGCAGCCAGGACTCAAGGTGAGCCGGGCGCTTGAGGGCAGGAACTGGCTCACCCGGAGGTGGCATGCCTGCGCGGGGGCTGCTAGACCACACGCCTGGAGGCCATTAGTGCAGACCGGAGGCTGAGTGCTGCTGCGGGGGCCTGGTCCTGACCTGCGGAGACTGTCCCCAAACAGTGCTGGAAGGGCGGGAGCTGAAGCCCAAGCAGGTCCTGGAAGTCGCTCACTTCGGCTCCTTCTCTGAGCAGGTGTCCCGGCTGTGCTGAAAGTGACTGGTCCTCAGGCTACCACGGGAACCCCGTTGGTCACCATGCGACCTGCCAGCCAGGCTGGGAAAGCCCCCGTGACTGTGACTTCCCTTCCTGCAGGCGTGCGGATGGTTGTGCCTACACAGAGCGCCCAGGGGACGGTAAGGAGCCAGGCAGGGCGTGGTGGGATGTTCCTGGTAGTGGCGCACTGGCGGGGTTTGACTCCCACCCTGTGCTAGCACCTTTCATCCAAGGTCTGGAGAGTGCTGATGAGGCGATCTTTCATCACTAACTTCAGGATTAGTAAGCTGACACCTCAGAATGGTCTCCTCGCCATCTGATCTCAAGGGCATTTTAAAAATGTATTTTCTGAGGGGAGAAGCTAGCCAGCTGGGGGTTGACGTGGGCCTGGTTGATGGTGGGAGTCCAGGTCTGGGGTCAGTAGAGCAGCGCCTGGCCGTCCTCAAAGCCAAGAGGTGCTGCTCCAGGAAGCAGGGATTGGGGCTGCCTCAGGTCTGGTGCTCCCTGTGGGCTCAAGCTCCTTGTGTCCCTTGCAGGTCATTGGCAGCAGCCCACAGATGAGTGGCATGGCTGCATTGGCAGCCGCGGCTGCTGCCACCCAGAAGATCCCTCCTTCCTCGGCACCCACAGTCCTGAGTGTCCCGGCTGGCACCACTATCGTCAAAACTGTGGCCGTGACGCCGGGCACCACCACGCTCCCAGCCACTGTGAAGGTGGCCTCCTCGCCAGTCATGGTGAGCGTTCCTCGGGGCTGGTTCAGAGCCCACAGCCTTGGGGCCGAGGGCTTCTGGGCACCATCATTAGACAGTGGTCACTGCTTCTGGCCTTTGGACCAACCATAGAGGATGGAGGTCTGTGGTTGGTGCTCGGTGGGGGTTGGGGAGTAAGCTGGCAGCCATGGGGGTGTGGCAGCCTTGTAGCCAGACCTGTGGCCCAGTGACCTCCTTTGTTTCGCTAAAGGAGAGGTGAACAAAACTGAGCTTGGTAGACATACACAAATGCGCAGGGGCCAGCTCTTCCCCCCACCCACCCACCACTCTTCTTTGCGATCTCCAGGTGAGCAACCCAGCCACTCGCATGCTGAAGACTGCAGCTGCCCAGGTGGGGACTTCCGTCTCTTCTGCTGCCAACACATCTACCCGTCCCATCATCACCGTACACAAGTCCGGAACCGTGACAGTGGCCCAGCAAGCCCAGGTGGTGACCACAGTGGTGGGTGGGGTTACCAAGACCATCACCCTGGTGAAGAGCCCCATCTCGGTCCCAGGAGGCAGTGCTCTAGTGAGTGACCAGCACCAGGAACGCCCAGCCCAGGCCATGCCCTTGACCGGTCTCTGAATCACTTATTTTGGTGCGCTGTCGTTTCATTTTTAGATTTCCAATCTGGGCAAAGTAATGTCAGTGGTCCAGACCAAACCGGTTCAGACTTCGGCAGTCACAGGCCAGGCATCCACAGGCCCAGTGACTCAGATCATCCAGGTGAGCTCGTGGACCCTAGACTAGGACCCTGCCTAGACAAGATCTCATGAGTTTGAGTGGCTCAGAAGGTCCTGTTGCTTGGTTCTGTTACTTGCAGTCTTCAGAATAGTGCAAGCTGTTTGGGCTGGCAATGAATCCTGGGCAGACCAGACTCACCATTAAACTTGCAGTTCTTCTAAAAATGACAGATACATATGTGTATCACTGACTGACTCTGTTAGACACCTGAAGCTAACACAGTATCGTAGAGCAACCAGACTTCATTTAAAATTCGATGATGACAACAAAGCCACACTTTGCATCCTGGCAGTGATGCCCATTCATCTCAGCCTTCCCGCATTCATTTTCCCCTTACAGACCAAAGGACCCTTGCCAGCCGGGACCATCCTGAAGCTGGTGACGTCTGCAGATGGCAAGCCCACTACCATCATCACAACCACGCAGGCCAGCGGGGCAGGGACTAAGCCTACCATCCTGGGCATCAGCAGTGTGTCCCCCAGCACCACCAAGCCCGGCACCACCACTATCATTAAGACCATCCCCATGTCAGCCATCATCACACAGGCGGGCGCCACGGGTAGGGGCCTTCCCCGGTGTGCTGGGGAGAAAGCAGGTGAGGGGGTAGCCAGTGTGCAACATCTTTCCATTGAGGTTTTTCACTCTGCACTGCCCTCTCTTTGCCTCTTGTTTAAGATTTTCCTCTCTGCTGCTCTACCCTCTCTTTGCCTCTTATGTAAGATTTTCCCGTCTGCTCTGCCCTTGCCTCTTCTTTACGATTTGTCAGGAGGTAGTAAGGGTATGGCTGTAGTTTAAACTTCTTTGTTTTAATTGAGGGGCAACAGGCGTAACTATTTGAAAAGAGGGCCCAAGAGAAGCGGGCCCGGGTGGGAGGCCAGCACTGTCGCCTGGCCCTTCCTGAAGCCAGGATGCCCCCCTCTCCTCTAGGCGTGACTAGCAGTGCCGGCATCAAGTCACCCATCACCATTATCACCACCAAGGTGATGACTTCTGGAACTGGAGCCCCTGCCAAAATCATCACGGCTGTTCCCAAAATCGCTACGGGTCACGGGCAGCAAGGAGTGACCCAGGTGAGGTGTGCCTGGCCCTGTCTTCCTGAGGGTCCAGCCTGGGACCGCAGCAGGCCACCCGGAGCCTGGGAGGGGCAGCACAGGGTCTGTTCTGGCCAGCCCCCAAGTGACAGGGGCCCTTTTCTCCGGTTTTCCAGGTGGTGCTGAAGGGCGCACCTGGCCAGCCAGGCACCATCCTCCGCACCGTGCCTATGGGGGGCGTCCGCCTGGTCACCCCTGTTACTGTCTCTGCTGTCAAGCCTGCTGTCACCACACTGGTTGTCAAGGGCACCACAGGTATGGAGGCCTCGGGGTGCGGGGCCGCAAGGGCAGGGTCGGGGTGTACCCCGGCCCCACTCACCTGGGGAGAACAGCCGCACCAGCTGCTGACCGCCTGCCCCTGCCCTTTCCCGCCTCCAGGCGTCACGACCCTGGGCACGGTGACAGGCACCGTCTCCACCAGCCTGGCCGGAGCCGGGGGCCATAGCACCAGCGCCTCACTGGCCACGCCCATCACCACGTTGGGCACCATCGCCACCCTCTCAAGCCAGGTGATTAACCCCACTGCCATCACTGTGTCTGCGGCGCAGACGACGCTGACAGCGGCCGCTGGGCTCACCACACCCACCATAACCATGCAGGTAGGGCAGTTGGAGCTGCAGTGTGCCGCCAGGCCCTTGGTTTCCCTCCCACATGTGGAACCCGTAGGATGGTTACCCTGGAGGTGCATAATCGCGATTCTTAGTCACTGCCTGCTAGTCTGTCGGGTTGAGACGATATATCTCAGCCGTGTTTAGCGTTTGAGCACTAGGTTTTTGCATATTGAGCTGAATTCCTGGTGAAGTGGTGAAGCTGGCCTTAGCACAGCACGGGGTCAGCCAGCTTTCCCCCCACCCCCGCCCGACCGAGGGCTTGCCCCAGCCTAGGCCCCGCTCCTCCACCTCTTCCTGGTTCCTTTTTTCTGGTCCCTGAGCCAGTCAGTGTCTTGGAGTGAGGGTGAGCAGGTCCTAGACTTGCCAGGGTTTTTGCTTTAGCTGCCAAGTCGCTGATCCCAGGGGGAACCGCAGGTAGGTGGCAGGGGCAGACACGGGAGGATGGGCAGCAGCGCTAACTCCCTGTGTGCCCTCTCCCCAGCCTGTCTCCCAGCCTACCCAGGTGACTCTGATAACGGCCCCCAGCGGGGTGGAGGCCCAGCCTGTGCACGACCTCCCAGTGTCCATTCTGGCCTCCCCTACTACAGAACAGCCCACGGCCACAGTCACCATCGCTGATTCAGGCCAGGGTGATGTGCAGCCTGGCACCGTGACCCTGGTTTGCTCCAACCCGCCGTGCGAAACCCACGAGACGGGCACCACCAATACAGCCACCACCACCGTCGTCGCTAATCTGGGGGGGCACCCCCAGCCCACCCAAGTGCAGTTTGTCTGCGACAGACAGGAGGCCACTGCTGCTCTCGTGACCTCCACGGTGGGCCAGCCGAATGGCAGTGTCGTTCGTGTCTGCTCCAACCCGCCGTGTGAAACCCACGAGACCGGCACCACCAGTACAGCCACCACTGCCATGTCTGGCATCGGAGGCGGGCCGCGGCGAGACATCCGGCTCGCCTGCGCGGCCACCACCATTCCCACCGTGGTCCGGGTCAGCGTGACTGCCGGGGCGTCAGAGGGAGCTCAGGTTTCCATCAAGCCCGCGTGCCAAACCCGTCAGACCAGTGCGACCAGCACCACCATGACTGTGATGGCCACCGGGGCCCCGTGCTTGGCCGGCCCGCTCCTCAGACCAAGCGTGGCCCTCGAGGCCGCTGGCCGCGGTGCTGCTCTCTTACAGCTGGGGCCACTGAGTGCCCAAGTCAGGCCCGGTGGCGAGGAAAGGTCCCTTGCCGGCCTGGGCCCGCTGGTGTCTGTGGGGCGCCAGCTGGAGGTGCATCACACGCACACGACCAACACGGCTACTGTGGCCCGCTCCGCCATGAGTGCCGGGGAGCCCCACGAGCTGCTGGGGGCCCCCACACTTGTGTACGAGAGCTCAGCCAGCGCCTCTGTGACTGCCGCGGCCCTGGAGGCACTGCTGTGCCCCTCGGCCACCGTGACCCAGGTCTGCTCCAACCCTCCGTGTGAGACCCACGAGACGGGCACCACCCACACACCCACCACGGCCACATCAGGAGGGGCTGCAGGCCAGCCAGAGGGCGGGCAGCAGCCTCCTGCCAGCCGGCCCTGTGAGACGCACCAGACCGCTTCCACTGGCACGACCATGTCCGTCAGCTTGGGCGCCCTGCTCCCGGATGCCGCCCCCTCCCACAGGACCCTGGAGTCCAGCCTGGAGGTGGCAGTGCCACCCGCAGTCGCCCCTCAGGCCGGTGCTTCGTTGCTCACTCCTTTCCCGACGCAAAGGGTGTGCTCCAACCCGCCCTGTGAGACGCACGAGACAGGCACTACGCACACGGCCACCACTGTCACCTCCAACATGAGTTCCAACCAAGGTAGGTGGACGCAACCAGCTGGGTCCCCACGGGCTCCCGGGCCCAGGGCTCACCGAGAGGCCCGCAGTTCAGTTCTTTGGAACCCAGTTGCTCGTTACAGGCAGGTCTTCCAGGCAACCGTGTTTCCTGGTGGCAGAGCTGGGTGGTAGCCCTGCTAGAGGAGGGCCTGTCACCCCACTCTCTGCTTGTCCCACCAGACACCCCACCGCCTGCCGGCGACCAGGGAGAGGTGGAGAGCACCCAGGGCGACAGTGTGAATATCGCCAGTTCCAGTCCCATCACGACAACAGTGTCTTCCACGCTGACGCGGGCCGTGACCACCGTGACACAGTCCACGCCAGTCCCAGGCCCTTCGGTGCCGGTAAGAGCCCAGGAGGGTCCCTGCGACCTGGTGTGCCTGGGCCCATGTTGTTCCTGAACTGGACAACAGGTGGTGCTGTTGCTCCAGGCACGTGCCGCTCCTGGCTCCTTTTCCAGACCATAAAAGGGCAGTTTCTCGCCTGACTGACAGGGCAGGGCACAGGAGGCCCCAATCCTTGGTGGGTGTCCTATGGGTGATTTTATTGTTGTAGCTGGTTCCTGTGGCTCATCACTTGGCTATGGCGTGGCACAGCAGGAGTTGTGCCCCTTTTGTGAGATCAAGGGGTCTCTCTGGGGATGAGTTAAAATGGGCCGGCAGGTCGGGGGTCTCGCCGCCTTTTGCCATGCGCCCTGCTGCTCAGTGACCTACTGTTCCTGTCTGTCAAGCAGGGTTGTGGCAACCCATTGAGAATGCAGATCCCAGCCCACAGGGAGAGATGAAGGCCTGCCTGGTTTCGGTCTTCCTCTCCTCCCCTCTGACAGGGGCTTCTCTCCCTTTCTAGAAGATCTCATCTGTGACTGAGACTGCCCCAGGGGCTCTGACCACCGAAGTCCCCATCCCGGCCACGATTACAGTGACCATAGCCAACACAGAAACTTCTGACATGCCCTTCTCTGCTGTTGACATCCTGCAGCCCCCAGAGGAGCTCCAGGCCTCTCCAGGGCCACGCCAGCAGCTTCCACCACGGCAGCTCCTGCAGCCTGCCTCCGCGCCCTTGGTGGGGGACTCCGCCGAGGTCCTGTCAGCCTCCCAGAGCCCTGAGCTCCAGGCCGCCGTGGATCTGAGCAGTACAGGGGACCCGTCTTCGGGCCAGGAGCCTGCCAGCTCGGCTGTGGTGGCCACCGTGGTGGTCCAGCCACCGCCGCCTACCCAGTCCGAAGTAGACCAGTTGTCTCTCCCCCAAGAGCTGATGGCCGAGGCCCAGGCGGGCACCACCACCCTCATGGTGACAGGGCTCACCCCAGAGGAGCTGGCAGTGACTGCTGCTGCTGAAGCGGCCGCTCAGGCTGCAGCCACAGAGGAGGCCCAGGCCCTGGCCATCCAGGCCGTGCTCCAGGCCGCACAGCAGGCTGTCATGGGTAGGTGCTGCGCGTAGGCCAGCTGGCTCAGCAGGCTGTCTTCGCTTGAGGCTGGGGTTAGCCCTGAGGGAGGGACAGCCTGCTCAGGGGTAACAAACCGCGCTTCAGGTGCCTCCTTCCAGGTGACTTGAGCAAAGGGAGCTTGTTTGCCACCAGGATGGCACAGTACGGCCTAACCGGGATGGGGGCTGACTTTGGTACGCAGGCAGGAGGCGGGTCTTGCCAGGGGGAGGGCAGAGGAGAGGTCTGGGGGACAGGCTCTGAGAGCTGGTGTCTACGGATCCTGCCCGTCGCTCTGAGGGCAGTGGTGGTGGGAAGCTGGGGCTGGCGTCCCTCCTGAGTCGTTGTCTTCTGCCCCTGGAGCAGGCACCGGGGAGCCCATGGATACTTCAGAGGCGGCCGCGGCGGTGACACAGGCAGAGCTGAGCCACTTGTCGGCCGAGGGCCAGGAAGGCCAGGCGACCACTATCCCCATCGTGCTGACGCAGCAGGAGCTGGCTGCCCTGGTCCAGCAGCAGCAGCTCCAGGAAGCACAGGCCCAGCAGCAGCAGCACCACCTGCCCACGGAAGCGCTGGCCCCCGCTGACAGCCTCAATGACCCGACCATCGAGAGCAACTGCCTCAATGAGCTGGCCGGGGCTGTGCCCAGCACCGTGGGCCTGCTGCCCCCCACGGCCACTGAGAGTACGTGGGGCCCTGCCTGGCCATGGGTGGGTTGGCCTGCAGCCTCGCGCCCCTGGGGAAGTCAGTTGACTGGGGAAGAAAGTCTTGTGAGTGGGGTCCCAGGTCCCTCGGGGTAGAAACGGGCCCGGTTGTGTAGCCCGGGGGAGGGGCTCCTGTGCAGAAGCCCGGTCTCTGGGGCCTTTCCTGCTGACACCTTGTTTTCCTTCCCAGGCCTGGCCCCGTCCAACACATTTGTGGCCCCTCAGCCGGTCGTTGTGGCCAGCCCCGCGAAGCTGCAGGCCGCGGCCACCCTGACGGAAGTGGCTAATGGCATTGAGTCCCTGGGTGTGGTGAGTCTGGAGTGACGAGGTGAAGCGGGCTAATGGATCCGGACTCGGAGGGTGTCCTGATCTCTTCTCCCTCTCTGCCTGCCAGAAGCCAGACCTGCCACCGCCACCTAGCAAAGCCCCTGTAAAGAAGGAGAACCAGTGGTTTGACGTGGGGGTCATTAAGGGTACCAATGTGATGGTGACACACTATTTCCTGCCACCCGAAGACGCTGTCCCGACTGATGTATGTATTCCTGGGAGCCAACACCCTCAGGTGGGCAGGGATTTGTGAATCTAAGGGATGCTCTCTGCATCTCAGGGCTGACCCCTCCTCACCCCATCCCCCTTGTAGCCTTTGAAGCAGTGGCAAAGCTCAGCCCTGGCCCCCCTTGCCCTGACCCCCCTGGGTCATGATGGGGCTGCCATGGCTGCCCTTTGCCCACCCCACCGTCCCCGTGGTGGAAAAGTGCTCCACTGACTCCTGCAGCCCTGTCGGTGGGATCCATGTCACTCTCATCTCTCCTGTTCGCCTGATCTGTCCCTGTAGGATGACTCGGGCACCGTGCCCGACTACAACCAGCTAAAGAAGCAGGAGCTGCAGCCAGGCACTGCCTATAAGTTCCGCGTCGCCGGGATCAATGCCTGCGGCCGGGGGCCCTTCAGTGAGATCTCAGCCTTTAAAACGTGTCTGCCTGGCTTCCCGGGGGCCCCGTGTGCCATTAAAATCAGCAAAGTAAGTCTTGTGAAATCAGCCTCTGTCCTCAGCTAAGCCCGTGCTTGTGGGGCTTTCTTCTTTGCTGGGCTGGGCGGGGGTGATTTGGGAAGGGCCCCTGAGATGTAGGCAGAGTCCGGTGGGTCTGGGCTGAAGCTTCTGGTCCTCTCTGTCTCTGACACAGCGTGAGCCGTGACTAACGTGCTCCTTTACCTAATCAATCCTCTAATGCCTAAACTCCCTGACGAGGTCTGGGCCTGTGGTTCTCTCCATTTTTTTGATGGGGAGACTGAGGCACCAAGAGGCTAAATAACAAGACATTTGTTAGGTGACAGAACAGGTCTAGGAAAGTGTTTGGTGTCCTGGTTCATTTTGCCATTATGACAGGCTGCCTTCCAGGTGGGGGTAGACGAAGCCATCTCTTTGGAGCTCCTTGAGCTCTGTTGTGAAATAGGTTTGTTCTGTTAGGAGAGGGGTGAAGAAGGAACTGTCAGTTCTGAAAGCTTCGACTCAGTCTAGGTTCTCTGTCCTCTGATGGGCAGGGGAGGAATAAGTCACAGAGGCCGAAGACGGCCCCCTCGGTCTCTGCTTCCTCTGTTCCAGAGTCCAGACGGTGCTCACCTCACCTGGGAGCCACCCTCTGTGACCTCCGGCAAGATCATCGAGTATTCAGTGTACCTGGCCATCCAGAGCGCGCAGGCCGGTGGTGAGACCAAGAGCTCGACCCCGGCGCAGCTGGCCTTCATGCGGGTGTACTGCGGGCCCAGCCCCTCCTGCCTCGTGCAGTCCTCCAGCCTCTCCAACGCCCACATTGACTACACCACCAAGCCCGCCATCATCTTCCGCATTGCTGCCCGCAATGAGAAGGGCTACGGCCCAGCCACCCAAGTCAGGTGGTTGCAAGGTGGGTGTGTGTGGGGCTCACTCTGGAGAGGGATAGCTCTTGCCAGCTGCTGGCCTGGTGAGCTTGACCCTCTGGAGTGGGTGGATCCCTCACCTCGCCTGGTGCTGTGCAGAAAGCTCCTTGGGGGGCTGTTGGAGGGGGTTGGGCACGGGAAGGGCCAACAGGACCTGGAGGTGGGGGGTGGGTGCCCAGGCTTCGGGCTGCTCTGTCAGTCGGGGGGACAACAGCAGAGGCCTCTAAGCTGTGTCCAGAATGGCCCTGGGGAGTTGCATGCAGGTGGCCGGGACCCTGGGGCACATGCCCATGGGAGGGGCTGGCACACTCGGTGCCTGGCTGCACTGTGCTGGGCGGCGTTGGGGCTCCCCGCCCACTCCCCCTCCTCTGCTTTCAGAAACCAGTAAAGACAGCTCTGGCGCCAAGCCGGCCAGCAAGCGGCCCATGTCGTCTCCAGAAATGTAAGCAGGGGGTGCCTTTCCAAGAGCCTTCTGGGGCCGGGAGTAGGCGGACCCTGAGAGTAAGGAGCAGTGGGGACAGCCAGGCCCTGCTTCTCCTGAAACGCAGGGGGCCGCCCAGCCTAGGGGGCAGCCGGAGCCCTGGCCGAGTCCCACTCGCTTCGCCATGCAGACCCACGCTGATCCTGTCTTTTTTTACCTTTGCCTCTCATCTTCCAAGGAAATCCGCGCCAAAGAAATCGAAGGCAGACGGTCAGTGAGAGGCAGCTGCCCGGCGCCTGGCTTCTTCTCCAGCCTCCCCTCTGCTTCAGGACCGCCGCCCGCCCCGCCCACCCCACCCGCCTGGCGCGCACTCCACCCTCACGAGCCAGCAGCTGCCCTCCTCTCCCCTTCCTCTCTCTGTTTTTGCAAGAATCTTGAGAAAGCACATTTTACAATGGCTGTGGGGAGGGGGGCGGTGAGGGAGCGGAAGGCAGATGCTAAAGAGCGAGCGAGGGAGTGGGCACCCCCCCTTCCTCCAGGGAGCCCTCAAGCGAGAGACCTAAATGCACCGGAGCAGATGGAAAGCTCACCTCCTCCAAAGTCTGCACACCTCTCGCTGTTGCCCTTGGCTCCAGGGATCAGCCAAGGCCCGAGGAGTTGAGGGGGGGAGCTTGTAGAAGCACCTCCGGCCCCCTTCCCTGCCTCTAGTCTCAGAGGCTTGGGGGGCGCCCCCCCCACTCCGAACCGGGTATCTGTCTGGTTCTATTTTCTTTTGTGACCTTAGCATTTCTTGCCACGTGACACCCGCCTGCCCTTTTGGTTTATCCAACCCTGTCCTGCTTGGCAGTCCCATGGGAAGCTGACAACGTTTTCTCAGAGGCCTTCGTTTTCCCACCCCGTCCTCCCTCCCCTCCTCTTACCGTTCAGAGAAGAAAAAGCGAGGGGCGAAGAAGGAGCCCCGTGGTGGCCTGAGCAGTGTTCTGTGAAAACCTCCCGACGCCCACCTGGGGCCTCGAGGAGCCCTCCCACCAAGCCCGGCTTCGACCTCTCTGGGGTCGGGGTTAGGGGCCACATCACCAACTGCTGCATTTGTTGTATTTTTTTTAAGTTGAAAAGGATGAAGTTAACAGTTTTATTGTAATTTTAGTCTTAGCGTGTGGGGTTTTGTCCCTTTTTTTGTTGTTATTAGTTGTGTACAGAATGTGGATCTTTTTCTGTTTTTTTTTTTTTTTTTTTTAAACTTTTCTCCTTGGCGAAGCCTTGGCAGGGATCTTTCTGGACGAAAAAGTGAGGGGCAGCCAGGGCAGGACTATGGCATTTTCCCTGTGGGCCTGGTGTCTGCTGCCCAGTGCGATTTCCTTCTTTCTGGCCCCTGCCCTGTGCCCTGCTGCCTGTCCCCAGGCCTCTGGGATGATGGAGGGTAGTGGTCAAATCTTGCCCCCTTCATGGGCCATGGCTCCAACACTTAGAGGCTTGAGCTTGAGCGTCCTCTAGAGCCCGGAGTCAGACTTCCTGAGGACGATGGTGCAAAGGCGTGGGCACGACCCGATACCCAGTCCTGGGTCCGTGGCCCTCTCCACGACCCCCAGGCTCCCTCCCTGGCGTAAGCGCTTAGAGCATCCAACGCACACAGCCGCCGCTTCCCGCGGCCACCCTCTCTGGGCAGGGATGGCGCACATTGGACAGGAACCCAGCCTCTGAGGCTGCCTGGGATGACAAGTCATGCGGTACCATCGATGCTATGAAGTTGGGCTCGGCTCTGCTGGGAGCGGCTAGTCCAGTGCCAGCTCTGCCCCATGTCCAAGGTTTTTAGCAAGGAGTGAGACTTGCGAGCAAGTCACACTGAAGGATTTGAACTGAACAGCCGATGTCTTCAAAGCCCCTTCCTCTGCCCTAGAGATGCAACTGGGGCTGGGAAGACCCCAGCCTCTGCAGACCCCTGCCCCTAGCCCCCACCCTCTGGGGCCTCTGTTGTATTATAGTATATTTCGCTGTGGAAAACGTCACGTTTAGTCACCTTGGAGCCCACCGCCTGATCCCATTGTCTCCCCCCCAGCCCAATTCCTGAGCGCCCTCTGATCTCTCTGTTTCTGGAAACAGTACGCCCATTCATTATTGTAGAGTAACCCTTGTGACTCAATATTACCATAGTGCGATGTCGTTTTGTGCTATTTTGAACAATTAAAAGACTTTTTGAAATAACGACCTGCTGTCGCTGTGTCCGAGACTCCCACGGGAGGAGGCGGGAAGCTGGGCCCTGCGGGGCTCACAAACCACCCTCTTCCGTCCAGGAGATTTTTGCTCCCAGAATTGTGCTTCCCATCACCTCCCACAGCTCAAAAGTGCTGCGAGCTGTGGCCTTGGCAGTGAGCTGGTCTAGGACTGGATTCCCCCTGGAAGATACCACAATGGCAGCCGGAATGCAGGTCACAGGCCAAAGGGGCTCACTGGACAGCTGCTGCTGACTCTGTGGAGGTCATGTCACCTCCCTCCTCTCCCTCATTAGAGGACAGGGGACAACCACCACGCTCCTTGGACCGAGAGCTCACAGCCCCTAGGACAGACCAGCATCACTGGAGGGACACACCTGTGGTCAGGGGGAGCTGCTGGAATAACTCCTGGCCTGGCTGTTTGTGCACATGGGCCAGGGTCCCCAACTAAACAATCACACTGTCGGGTTGCGGTGCCAAGGCTAAGATGGTGGTGTAGCCAGGGGCAGGCAAGCAGTATCAGTCCTCAGTGCCAACCAGGACAAAGGGCCAAAAAAGCCAAGTGGGGTGGCCAGGGTGCCTGGCTACCTTGGTGCCAGACAATACAGAGAGGACCAGTGAAGGTACTGCCCCGCTACACGGATGGGGCTCGGACACTCCTCTGGTACCAAAATCCAGCAGGTAGGGATGGAAAGTGGTCGACGCAGTTTGGGAAAAAAAACTACAGACAGAATTCAAGTTTTAAAGATGGGACTGGGGGACTCAAGACCTCAGATCAAGCGCCCTGTTCCTCAGAGCCACATCACGTTTATTTAGTGTCTTGGCAAACAGGAATTATCTGTTGTGCTCTGATGAAGTCAGCCTCCTGTGTCCCTGGTCACGTCTCCCATTTTATTGATTACCTTAAACTATCTCTGTTATTTTCTTGTACAAGGGGTATCACCTAGTTGGAGGCCACAGACACGCATATGCTTCGGGAAAACATCTTGGTGTGTGCACAAGCAGCCTTCTGAACTTGTGCTGACCCAGCATTCCAAGGTCCACACTATGTTTTTCCTTAGCTTAGCAGGGCATGACGACCCCAACTCATCAACCCGATGTACTTTTATTTGGGTTATGCTGTATTGCTATATTTTATTCTTTGCCCATGGGGTTTTTCTCACGACTTAGAGCAACAGGCGGCTGACTATTAACTCCTGCACCTCTCCACTCAGGGCACACCATGGCACCTCACCCCAGCACATGCTCCTCTGTCCCTGGTCTCCTCTCTGTTGGACTCATGGAGTCTTGTGAACATGGGGTCCTGTCGGTCCCTCGCCATGCCAACTCTGACCTGACTCAGAGCCCAGGCACCTCATGCCTCTGGGGGGCCCGTGGGGGGGTGGTGGTGGTGGGCAGAGGCCCAGGGAGAGCAGTGGGCACATGTCCTTCAGGCTACAGCAGGGGGGACAATGTCCAGGGGTGGGAGGACGTGGGCCAACTGTAGGGTAGAGTCCACCTGAGGGACTCCGGAGAGAAGTCATGGAGTGAGGAGCACCGCCCGCTTTCACCTCAGGGTTGGCCCATAACTCGATGGCCATGTCTGAGGCAGGAACCTCAGAACCTTCCCTGGAGCGAGGCTCATCCTTGGCTAGGCATGTTACAGGAAGGCAGGGGAAGGCTGGGTGGAAGGGACACGCCAGGAATAATGACAGGCATCTTCAGCTGGGCGGCTGATACCAAGCCAGCCGGGCCCCCAGCCGGGACCGCCCCCCCAAGCATGAGGTCATATGGGGGTACACAGCGGCCGCAGGGCGCACTTACCTGCAGGGCGCCCATGGTCTTGTCGGGACAAGCACACGGTGCGCCAGGCTCCTGACCCTGGGCTGCACGGATGAGGCAGAGGCCCAGTTACATCTTCGGCAAACAGGGCACACCCCTCTGAAGCCCAAGCTTTCCCAAGCCCCCATGGGAGCCTAGGGTCCCGGAAACGGCCCTTCCACATAATTCTTCCATTGGCTGGTCAAGAGGAGGAAGTTTGACCCGCCTTCTTCGGAGCACCCAACGTAATCGGACAGTCCAGAGAGGCAGACCGGGTGCTGGAAGACCTGGAGAACTCCGGCTCTGAGGACCCTGCTCTTCACTTGCACGGTTCCCACCTGACTGTTGAGTGGCATCTCTGGGGTGAAGAGGTCAGGGGCTGTGGAGCAGATTCCACAGAGAGAGGACTTGCCCACCCTGTGGAGTCATAGGTCATCGGGGCCTCAGCATTCAGCCATTTCCAGCTGTCTCTTCTCTTGGACTTCCCTGGTGGTTCAGATGGTAAAGAGTCTGCCTGCGATGCTGGAGACCCAGATTCGATCCCTGGGTTGGGAAGATCCCCTGGAGAAGGGAATGGCAACCCACTCCAGTGTTCTGGCCTGGAGAATCCCCTGGAGAAGGGAGTGGCAACCCACTCCAACTGTTCTGGCCTGGAGATTCCCATGGACGTAGGAGCCTGGCGGGCTACAGTTCATGGGGTCCCCAAGAGTCAGAAGCAACTTCACTGTCACTTTTTCTTCTCCTGGACACCTGGGCTCATGCCCTGCCCTACCCTTCCTTGCCCTGGGGGGCCACCCTCAGGCAGGGAGACGTGGCTGGAGGAGGGAAGATGGCCCTGAGTTCCCTCTTTCCTCCCCCCTTCCACCCCAATCCCAGAACGTCCTGCCAACTCACCCAGCACTTCCCACCAGGAGGGCATTGAACGGAGGGTGCCCAGCAGAGGAGCTCCAGAGTCCTCAGCCTCCCTGCCGGGGTGGGGGTGGGGTCCGCCTGGGGGCGTGGCCTTAGGGTGGGCGTGGCGGTGAGCCAGCCAAGCCCCGCCCCCGCTGCGGGCTCGGCCCCGGGCCGGGCGGAACCTGGAGGGTAGAGGTGGGTGGTGCTAGGCTGGGTCAGCTGAGTGACAGTCACGCGACAGCACTCCGCTCTGTGTGGCTTCCTGGAAGACAGGGAGTGATGAGCCGGGGTCTCCGAGTGTGGCAGGCCAGTGCTCGGCGGCCCGGGCAGGGGTGTGGGATGGGGATGGTCGGTGTTGTCCTGGAGGAGGCCGTCCAGGATGGGGGGCGGGAACGGGGAGTTAAGTCCGGGGGCCCATCTTGGTCAGGAGGGCAGACCTGCCCCGGGGGGCGTGGGGGGGCTTCCTGAGGCTCCGAGTCAGGCAGCCCTAGGGGGCTACTCGAGCCTGGGGTGACTTGCGGCCCCGGGGAGTCCACCGACGGGACGGGCACCCGAGAAGACGGCATGGCCTCTGGGGGAGCCGTGTCTCCAAGTCTCTCTCCACAGGACATGGAGAAGGAACAAGAGACGCTGCGGGCCTGGAAGGATCGCGTGGCGCGCGAGCTGGATCGCGTGGTGGCTTTCTGGCTGGATCATTCCCACGACCAGGAGCAGGGGTGCGCGCCTCGCCCTTCTGGGGGCCTTGGACTGGGTTCTTCTCTCCTCTGGAGCCCCCGCACCTCACTCTGGGCTGGCTGCCATCTGTGGGGCGCCGTCTCTGCCCCCATTCCCCTTCACCCCCCCCACCCCCGACCCCGCAAACTCGGCTAACGCCAGCGTGTCCCGCAGGGGCTTCTTCACGTGCCTTGGCCGCGACGGGCAGGTGTACGATGACCTCAAGTACGTCTGGCTGCAGGGGAGGCAGGTACGGACTAGGCGTGCCCGGGGGCGCCCGGGACTGGAACCGGCGCGCTGGGTCCTGCCTGAGTTCGCACACCGGGCAGGGATCGCGGGCTCACCGCCCTCCTTCCCAAGGCCCTGAGGACGGCGGCTCCCTACTTGAGCCATGACCCCCTCCGCTCCCCCGCCCCCCACCCAGGTGTGGATGTACTGTCGCTTGTACCGCCAGTTTGAGCGCTTCCGCCGCCCGGAGCTTTTGAATGCAGCTAAAGCAGGTGCCCTCCCTCCCCTTCCCGGTCTCCCCAGAGGCCACTCCCGGTGATCCCGGCAGCCGCGTGGTGCTCCCAGTTGCCTGCTTGCCAGCCGGCTATGGAAGCCCCCCAAGGACGCTGGGTGCCCACCGATGGGGAGGAAGGCGCTGGCTGGGGCACCCCCAACGCGCCTTCCAGCGTGACACCTTCCTGACCACTAGGTGGCGAGTTTTTGCTGCGTTATGCCCAAGTGGCACCTCCTGCAAAGAAGTGTGCCTTTGTGCTGACCAGGGACGGCCGCCCAGTCAAGGTGCAGCGGACCATCTTCAGCGAGTGTTTTTACACCATGGCCATGAACGAGCTGTGGAGGGTGACCGGGGATGCACGGTACCAGGTGCGGGGGAGGTTGGGCACGCTGTACATCTCCGTGCCCTCACCTTCGCTGGCTCCTGGCGCTTGGGTGCGGGCCAGATCTGTCCTTAACATCAGTCCTTTCTCTGGGCCCGCAGGGCCTGGGGCTGCCAGTCACACCCACTGTTACTGCTGTTATTGTCACTGTGTGTCCTCCCTCCCCCAGAGGCCCTCCCCCAACAACCCCCAAAGGGGCCCTGGGCACCGTTCAGTTCAGTTCAGTCACTCAGTCATGTCCGACTCTTTGCGACCCCATGAATCGCAGCACGCCAGGCCTCCCTGTCCATCACCAACTCCCAGAGTTCATTCAGACTCACGTCCATCAAGTCAGTGATGCCATCCAGCCGTCTCATCCTCTGTCGTCCCCTTCTCCTCCTGCTTCCAATCCCTCCCAGCATCAGTCTTTTCCAATGAGTCAGTTCTTCACATCAGGTGGCCAAAAGTACTGGAGTTTCAGCTTCAGGATCAGTCCTTCTAATGAATATTCAGGACTGATCTTCTTTAGGATGGGCACAGAGGTGTTACCAAACCAGACTTGGGCCCATGTGCAGTGAAGGCAATCCACTGACACCAGGTGGTGGGGAAGGAAAGTGCAGCATTTATTCCTAAGGGACAGGGTAGGTCCTGCTCAAAACACCTTTCAGAGAAGGGTTTAGGGCAAAATCAAGGAGGAGGTCGCAGGGCTTAGGAACATTCTTCTGATTGGCTGGTGGTGAGATAACCAGGAGGGAGTTACTTGATCCACTTTCTGGTTCCAATGGTCTGGGCTCTATGTGCCAGTGGGCAGCATGTACTTAAGTTCTTCCCCCTGGTGGGTGTTTTAGTTATGTGCAAAACAGCTCGAGGATACAACTCAGGATTTTATTTATGGCTCTTGGGGAAGACTTTAGTCTAAACTTATTGTTTTGTCTTGCTTATCAGCTTTCCTTTGTTTCTGCATTTCCTCACTTCTTTGATTAAATGTGCTCCTTGGAACTTGGAAAGGCCTAGGAGGCTAACGCTTTTCAACAAACAAGAGGTGGGGGACCCTGGGAGGATCAACTTCCCACCCCCCTCCACCCCGGCTCTGCAGGGTCCTGCTCAGAGGGACCAGCCCTGCCCTGGCTGGGAGGGTGCTCCTCCCGGGCCCCCTAATCTTTCAAAGCTGACCTCACTGCCTGGGCATGGTCTGCAGCCCCCAGCCCGGGAGCCCTAGCACCCAGCCTGGGGCCAGGCTCCAAGTGTCCTAGGAGCTCAGCCCAAGGGACCTGGGCAGACCAGACTGGATGGGGTGCAGCCTCAGCCTGGGTCTCCCCTCATCACCCCACCCCCAGAACGAAGCCATGGAGATGATGGATCAGATCGTGAGCTGGGTGCGGGAGGACCCCTCTGGGCTGGGCCGGCCCCAGCTCCCTGGGGCCCCAGCCTCAGAGTCCATGGCGGTGCCCATGATGCTGCTCAACCTGGTGGAGCAGCTTGGGGAGGCGGACGAGGAGCTGGCAGGCATCTCTGCGGAGCTGGGGGACTGGTGCGCTCAGAGGATTCTGCAACATGTGCAGGTGGGGGCAGGAGGCAGACGCTGGCTGCCAGACCAGTCCTGGGGGGCTGGGGCACAGGGTGACCCCAATTCCCCACCCCCACCCCCAAGCTCAGTCATCTCCGATTCTTTGTGACCCTATGGACTGTAGCCTGCCAGGCCAGATTCTCCCAGGCCAGAATACTGGAGTGGGTTGCCATGCCCTCCTCCAGGGGATCTTCCCCACCCAGGGATCCAACCCAGGTCTGCCGCGTGTTGCAGGCAGATTCTTTACCATCTGAGCCACCAGGGAAGCCCACTCATGTGCTGGGGGTCTATTTTACAGATGGGGAGACACAGGGAGGTGTGGCCCAGAACCCTTGGAAAGGGTGCGGGAGGCCCCTGGGGAGCCAGGTTGGGGTGAGGGCAGGAGGGTGGGGTCCAGACCCCCAGGCCCATCAGGGAGCATGAAACCCAGACCCAGCTTCCTCCCAGGCCTCTGGACAGCCAGGTCGGCCCAATCTCAGTCCCCACCATTCAGTGTCTTCCGGGACCAGGCCCAAAGCAAGTTCCAGACCCTTGGGAGTGAATCAGCTCCTCCTCAAAATCCCTTTGCCCACCCCCGCCAGCCCACCCAAGCCTGCAGATGAGGAGGGAGAGGGTGGAGGGGGTTGCTGAGCACTGAACCCCCTTCTGCTCCTCCCTCTGCAGAGGGGTGGGCAGGCTGTGCTGGAGAACGTGTCAGAGGATGGTGAGGAACTCTCAGGCTGCTTGGGGAGACACCAGAACCCAGGTGAGGAGTGGGAGTGGGGTGGGCTTCAGATGTGGGGACTGCCTGCCTCCCTCCACACTGGGCACCGAGGACCAGGCAGAGAAGCAGGGATGGGCCTGCCATGCTGGGGGGCACAGCTCAGAGCAGCCCCCACTGCTGGCAAGAGAGGAAGAGAGTCAGCATACAGCGCAGGGGGCTGGAGCCCCCTACCTGGGGGAGACCGCACTACCTGCCTTACCCTGAGCCCTCACCAGGCCACGCGCTGGAGGCTGGCTGGTTCCTGCTCCGTTATGCCATCCAGAGAGGTGATGCCAAACTTCGAGCCCACGTGATTGACAAGTTCCTACTGTTGCCTTTCCACTCTGGATGGGACCCTGAGCATGGTGGCCTCTTCTACTTCCAGGATGCTGATGGCCTCTGCCCCACCCAGGTGGGAATGTGCCCAGGGCTGTCCTTAAACCATTTCACAGAGTGGGGGGCCCAGGGAGACCCCAGTGGTCCTCAAGCTCATGTACACAAGGAGACACATGTCCCTCCATCTTGGAAAGGTTCGCTGGATGATTCTAAGCCATCAGCACTGAGGGCAGATTTGTGTGTGATCATTACGTCTGTGTGATTATGCCTTGATCCCACTGAGGTCCACAGAAGGTGGCTGAGTTGGCCACTGGCAGGAGCTGACTGTCCAAGGGGCTCTAGACAGACTGATGAGACAGCCAGGGTTTGGATTCCAGGGCTTAAGGGGAGCCTGGCCCAGCCCTGCCCTTCCAGCTCAAGAAGCTAGTGCCAATCTGCTGGGTGGTCAAGGCCTCCATAGACGTCCATGTCACAATGAAGCTCCAAGTGCCTGGGCCAAATGGAGTCTTAGCCAGGGCCTGAATGATGGGGGTGACCTTCCTGCTGAGAGGGGTGGTGGAGGGTGGGACCCAGGCTTCCAGATGCCTCCTCTCTGCTCCCAGCTGGAGTGGGCCATGAAGCTCTGGTGGCCACATAGTGAAGCCATGATCGCCTTCCTCATGGGCTACAGTGAGACTGGGGACCCTGCCTTGCTGCGCATCTTCTACCAGGTGGCTGAGTACACCTTCCACCGGGTAAGTGCTGCTTCCTGGTCTTAGCAAAGGTGTGGAAACTGCAGACTGGGCGGGGAGGGCGAGTCTTCCTGCACATCCCCCGCTTGCCCCTCAGCAGACATGGAGGTGCCAGCCCCAGTATCCTCTGTTGAGTCAACAGAGCAGCCCCT
The DNA here is from genome assembly GCF_019923935.1 of Bubalus bubalis. Lineage (NCBI taxonomy): Eukaryota > Metazoa > Chordata > Mammalia > Artiodactyla > Bovidae > Bubalus > Bubalus bubalis. The sequence continues at coordinate 104,907,057 of NC_059181.1, forward strand.
TCCCCACTGGAGCTCACATTTTGCTGGCAGTGACTGACCATAAACAAGTAAACAAGCAAACAGAGATGGGACTGAGAGCTCTGGGAAATACATCAAGGTCAGGGGCTGCAGGCGGGGCTGATGGGAAGGAAAAAAGCTGGAAGGGGTGCTCAGCAAAGAGGGGTCAACCTGACTCTGGGGTTCACGGGTGCTGGGGCTTTGGAAGGGGAGGCCATAGGGCCGTGGGCCAAGTGAGGGAGATGGCGCAGTGGCTGTCATCCTGGCCAGTGAGTGGGGGCCTGACCTGGGGTGGAAGATGCAACAGGAGCAGGGCTCAGAGTCTGGCTGAGTGGGAGGAGTCTGGACTGGCCACAAGTGTTGGGTGTCATAAGGATATAGATGATATATACTGCGAGCCACGAGGCAAGGTGAGCTTTGAGCACAGAAGGAAAAGAGAAGAGGGAATAGGAGGGCCCAGCAAAGGAGACAAGAATCAGTTGTGAGGCAGGAAGGGAGCCAAAGACTCCCCTCCACTACAGCCCGAGCGCAATGAGTGGAGTGATGACCTGTGCCAGCCGTGGCTGAGAGGCACCTTGGGGGCTGAGCCTGAATGAAGGAAAATTCCCAATGTGTTTCGAAAGCCACAACTCACTCCATCAGTAAACCCCAGTACATGAAGGATTACAACAGGGAGTCTTACTTGGTGGTCTGTGGGTTTTGCGACCTGGGAGAAAATTCTATCTTTCTTTAGGCTAACCTCTAACTGAAATCCAGTATTTGCTTCCATCATGAATGAAAGCACAGTGGTATTAGCAGTGTCTGACTTCATCACCAGTAGACATCCCAAATGTGTTCACATTATATTGTAGTTCGAGGGGCATCTCCCAGTATTGCACATATTCATCATTACTTCCAAACACAACAGTCACAAGACCCGGGGTGATATATGTTAATATTTAATGCATTCAAAAGAACCTGTGTTTGAGGCCATTGGTGTTAACTGCATAAAGTGAAATTTAAGGAATAAATTGTCAAGAAAGAGAGATGGCCATCGAACAATCAGGAAACTTATAAACAGATCAGTCATTATGCACTGATCATCATAACAGAAGACAAGAAATTCAGACATCCACAGAAATGCTGGACAGGAAAACAGTTCAATCTGTCCGTGTCAGATCAAATAGTTGAATAATGTGAGGACATAAGCAGTGTCACTGGAAAGATAGAATGAATAGATATAGAACTAGTGTTACCTGCTATGAAGAGGAGTAGGCCTATTCACAGGTCGACATTTAAAAAGACATTTTGATAGTGGACTTCAGTGTCACTGAAGTTCTTCCACAGTCCTGAGAAGGGATTCCACCCAGGTCTCTATCTGGGGAGGAAAGAGAAGGGTCTAGGCCAGGGGTCTGGAGTCTACCCTGGAGCATCTGCAAGGAACTGTGGGCAAGAGAGACGAAAGGAATTTGGAATGGGTCAACACAGCTGCTGGGCAGGGTCAGGCTTCAGGGGGCTCCAAGGGAGAGGGAGATGTGTTTGGGACCTGTGACAAGCAAGGCTGGAGTCAGCTCAGTGCTAGATATCTACAATCTCATCAACTGGAAGACAGGCCTGTGAAGCATAGAACAGGAACTCAAAGGGAATCATCTGTTACAAAGTTACATGACAGGTCAGCACTTCTATTCTCTTTCTTTAAATCAATTCTGTTGAAGTGCAATTAATATTTTAAGTATCCATTTTAAGTATTCAGTTCACTGAGATATAGCAATGTATATATCTGTGTTTAGTACCTAAATTGTACCTGACTCTTGCGGCCCAATGGACTGCAGCCTCCCAGGCTCCTCTGTTCATGGGATTTCCCAGGCAAGAATACTGGAATGGGTTGCCATTTCCTTCTCCAGGGGATTTTTCCCGATCCAGGGATCCAACCCAGGTCTCCTGCATTGGCAAGCAGGTTCTTTTGCACAGAGCCACCAGGGAAGTACCATATATATCTGTATAACTACCAGCATACTCAAGATATGGAACTGTTCCATCATACCCAAGCAGGGTTCTTTTATTCCATCTTGCAAGGTTTCATCTCACAGTCAGCAGCCCCTTTCCAAAGTGGAGTATCTAGGCGCCCACTTCGGCTGCAGAAAAAGGAAAAGAGAAAGCCCTTTGTGTTCATATGTGTCCAGGACGCGGGATCTAACAGCACCGGTTCTGTAGTTACGGTATCTGGGGTCTGCCCAGGCTCTGATCCCGAGTAGCGCTTTAGTGGGACAGGTGAACTCTTATTCCCCAGGCGTCTGTCATCTGGGCAGCTCCTGCCGGCGCTGCTTGTCACTGCCTTGTTATTGCAGTTTCGCGATCCAGAGTACGGGGAATGGTTTGGCTACCTGAATCGAGACGGGAAGGTCGCCCTCACTATCAAGGGGGGTCCTTTCAAAGGTGAGTTGGGGACAGGGCGAGGCCTCAGGGGCTCAGGGCACTTCGCTGTCCCCAGCCCTCCCAACCCGCTGTCCCGCCTCTCCCCGTAGGCTGCTTCCACGTGCCACGGTGCCTGGCCATGTGCGAGGAGATGCTGAACAGCCTGCTGAGCCGCCTCGCTCCGGCCTCAGCCCTCAGCACCCGGTCTCCGCCCGCTGGTCCCGCCCGCCCGGGCGCAGAATAAAACGAAGCCTGTTACACTGTCTGTGTGTGTGAGCTTCCGTGGGGTCGCGGGAGGTGGGGAACGCCCGCCGCCTTCGGCTGGAGGGCACCTGCTCGCCCGGCCAGTGACCCACCCAGAGCGCTGGAACCTCCCACCTTGCCAAGAGGCCCGCCCCGCGCCCGGGTTTGCCCGGCCATTGGCCCGCCCCGCGTAGAGACCCCGCCCCACCCTTGGAGCTCCCTGCGCATTAGCCGAGCACCCAGGAGGGTGGGTCCGGCAGCGCGCCACTTCCATCCGGTGGACTGGCCAGGCGCGCGCCGCCTCTTCCGCCACCGCCCCCGCGATCCCGGACCTAGCTCCAACCCTAGCCGTGGCCTGGCAGCCCCGGTGTCGCTCTGAAGCGCGGCGGCAGCTGACTGCGCGTTCACGACCCGCTGGGAGCCGCGAGTCCCGCCGCCGTTATGAACATCCGCAATGCGAGGGTGAGGGGCCGGGGCCGGAGACGGTCCGCGCCGCGTGGGAGCGAGGCCCAGTGGCCGCGTGCGCATGCTCCCGAGGGGCCCGGCCGAGCCCCAGGGCCGGCCGCCTGGATCGCCTGCGGCAGCCCGGCACAAAACAGTGAAGGCCACCGTTCCCGTGGGGTTGGCCCTCCCCACAGATGAGGCCAGGGGTTCAAAGCCGGGGCTGCGAACCCCTTCTTTCGGGGATGTCGGGGCTCCGTGGGATGGTGTTGGGGAGCTTCCTGGCGCTCACGTCCGTTCCTGGAACAGTCAAGTTTTTGCCCGGCGGCCCTGGCCCAGGACTGTGCAGAGACAGATAGTCCCAGCTCCCGCCCAGGTCTGGGGGTGGGGGCGGAGGGTCGGTGAGTAGACAGCGAGCAGGGCTCCAACAGAACTGGGGCCTACTTAGTGCAGCCCCAGGCCTGACCACGTTCCACTGCCCTCCCTCGCAGCCAGAGGACCTGATGAACATGCAACACTGCAACCTCCTGTGCCTGCCTGAGAACTACCAGATGAAATATTATTTCTACCATGGCCTCTCCTGGCCCCAGGTGGGCAGCTGTTGCATTTGGGGACTGGGTCAAGGAGGCCAGGGAATTCCCACCCTGGGTTGGCTGAGACCATGAAGAGTCCCAGGGGGGCACCTGGGTGAAGGAGGCCTTGAGTGTTGGCTTCATCTGGGGTGGCTGGGGGTGGAAAGGAGGTGCCTGAAGACGGGAGACGAACAGGGCCAACCTAGGAGCAGAATTACCACCTGTCTGCCCACCTCTTCCCGGTTAAGAACAAGGGGCACCGTGTGGTATGGGAAAACAAGGCCACATTGCCTGGAGGTCAGGAGCTGTCACTGAACTCCACCCTGGCCTGCTGTCCATCATGGCCAGGGCAAGAGACAGGCAGTGGGGCCAGGTGTCCACTAAGGGCTCCTCCAGCTCTGATAGAAACTTGTTTTCTGCCTCCTCTTTCCTCCTGTCTTCCAGCTCTCGTACATCGCTGAGGACGAGAATGGGAAGATCGTGGGGTACGTCCTGGCCAAAATGTGAGTCACCAGAGGCAGAGAGACAAAAGTGGCGCCTGACCTGCGGGTGGGGGAGGAGGGACACTGACATCTGCACATGTCTGATGGAGGCTGCCTGGGTTGGGTTGGTTTTTTTTTTTTTTTTTCTTTTTGAAATGAATAGACTGTTCTTTAGTTCAGTTTGAGCTTTACAGGAAATGTGAGTGCAAAATACACACCGCTCTCACATAACTCCTTCCCTGTCTTTCCTGGTTGCCTCTCTTACTAATATCTCCTGGTACGTCTGTTACAATATTGCTACATCATTATTAAAGTCCATAGTTCACAGTAAGTTTCATCCTTGGAGTCATATGGACAAATGTATAACAACATGTGTTCACTACTATAGTATCACACAGAGTAGTCTTAGTGCCCGCCGAGTTTTCCGTACTCCACCTGTTCATCCCTCCTCTCTCCCCAGGGAACCACTGATCTCTTTACTGTCTCCATAGTTTTACCTTTTCTAGAACATCCCATGATTAGAATCATACAGTGTGTGGGCTTCCCTGGTGGCTCAGTGGTAAAGAATCTGCCTGCCAGTGCAGGAGACACAGGTTCAATCCCTGGGTGGGGAAGATCCCCTGGAGGAGGAAATGGCAACCCACTCCAGTACTCTTGCCTGGAGAATCTCCATGGACAAAGGAGCCTGGTGGGCTACTGTCCATGGTGTCGCAGAGTCGAACACGAGTGACTGCTTACGTACCTCAACATACAGTGTAGCCATTTCAGACTGCCTCTCAGTCATATGCATTGAAGTTTCCTCCATGTCTTTTCCTGGCTTTATAACTCCCTTCTTTTTAGCACTGAATAGTGTTCCATTGATACTGCACATGTCTTTTGTCTGCTGCCTGAGGTCTGGAGAGCCCTGACTCTCTCCCCTACCCGGGATCTGGGGGCACTGTGGGGTTCGCTCCTAGCCTCTCTTTCTTCTTGATCTAGGGAAGAAGACCCGGACGATGTGCCCCATGGACATATCACCTCGCTGGTGCGTAGGACCTCCCCACCCAGGCTCTGGTGGGCATGGAAGTTAGTTGGAGTCGCCTCTGAGGTCCCACTTTTCTGCCCCTAGGCTGTTAAGCGTTCCCACCGGCGTCTTGGCCTGGCTCAAAAGCTGATGGACCAGGCCTCCCGAGCCATGATTGAGAACTTCAATGCCAAATATGTCTCTCTGCATGTCAGGAAGAGGTGGAAGCCGGGGTCAAAGGAAGGGGGGTGGGGGCTGCTGTCTTGATACGGGTCCTGGGCTGCCTTAGCTTTTGGAGAAGACTGGGAGGTGGGATTTGTGGGGAGCGGGACTGGGAGGATGGGCAGGACCTGGACGTGTTGTCCCTGTCTGGCCTGGTCTGTAGAGCTCAGCACAGCCTTGTTCCCCTACAGTAACCGGGCAGCTCTGCACCTTTATTCCAACACGCTCAACTTTCAGTAAGTAGATCTAGATGTTTCTAATGGGAGTGGGACAGTCCCCAGGTCTGGCTTGCCCAGGTGGCTGAGATGGGCTGAGCTACTTTCTGGGCATGAAGGTGGGCGGCAGCTGGAGCTAGGGACAGGCTTTGGCCTCCACTCAGAGACAGTGACACCCACCTGCCACTGTCTGTTCGAGATGTGTTGTGCGCCTAGAGGACATTTAGTGTTTCTTGCTGGGCAGAAGAGGACTACCTGCTGCTGGTGGGGGCCAGGTGAAGAGCAGCATGGTGAAGGGATTCAGAAGTAGAGACAAGGACCCAGGACAGGAACAGGACTGAGAGTGACCAGGCACCTAGAAGCATCTCAGCAGAACCAGAAGAAAGGGTAAACCGAAGCATATTTGTGCAGGAAGGGTGCAGCAGAGGGGTCTAGAGCCCTGGGTGTCCTAGTGGGTGAGAGCAGTCCGCTCAGTGTGCCCAGCACAGGACACAGAGAGCCTGGCCAGGAACTGCCCCGCCCAGGGCATTGTGGTGAAAGCTGCTGGGACGGGCTGTTTGTGGAGAGCCCACTGAGACAGCCTTAGCTTCAGCTTGCTTAAGGAAGGGAAGGACCTACGGGCTGGGCATCTGAGGATCTTTGACCTGGATGCAGACTCCCCTGCTGGTTGACAGTTCCTGGGTCTGAAGGCTGGCAGGGCCTTTCTGGGCCATCCAAGAACACCAAGAACAGAGGCCACAGCACCACCCCCCCCCCCCCAGCCGTTTCCAACTGTTCGGCATGGGAGCCAGCCAGCCATGCATGCCCAGGAAATGACAGGGAACTGGGCAAGGAGGGGTAGGGTACTGCCACATGCAGGGGCCGTGGTTCCCAGGAAACCACAGAAACAGATCCTTGGGAGCCAGGTTAGGGATGAGGTGGGGTGGCAGAATGCCAAGGGTGGGAGGGAGTCCGGCTTACTGTTGGAGAAAGCAGACAGAAGGCCACGTTGGAAATGTCTCCAAAGGGCCTTTGGGGGGTACTGACACCCCATCCCAATGGCAGATGGCACCAGAGGGTGGAGGAGAATTGCCCCCAACTCGGTTTCTCCTCCTCCTCTCCACCCCCCCGCCCCCAGGATCAGTGAAGTGGAGCCCAAATACTACGCTGACGGGGAAGATGCATATGCCATGAAGCGGGACCTCACCCAGATGGCCGATGAGGTGAGTCCAGTGGGGCCAGGTCCACCCGCCCCAAGCAGGCTGAGCGGGGTGGCCTGAGGGAGTTGGAGGTGTCCTGGTCCTCTTCACCTCAGCTGACAGGTGGGGAGCCAGACCTTGTCAGGGCTTTAAAGAAGGCTGTCATCGGGCCAAGGCTCCATTTTCTGAGGAGGAGGCCTGTCCTGCCCAGAGGCCGCTGTGACAGGACAGTCTGGACATGCTGAGGCATGGGGCTGGGGATGGCTGCAGCTGGCTCCAAGGCTGAGGAGATAGGGCTCTGCCCAAGGCTCCATGGGGGCCGGGGCCATTCAGAGGGCTCCACAGCAGCTGCGTGAGGGCGTGTGAACACCTCCACTTCACTGCAGAGGAAACAGGCCCAGAGGGGGCAGTTGCCAGGACTAGCCCTGGGTCTCTCAATGCAGTCCTGTGTTTCCTGCCCTGCCTGCACCCCCAGCAAGGGACCAGAAACGGGCAGTGGGAGCGGGCCCTCATGGTCTAGAGACTTAGGCCCTGTCTCCTTCCTCCCGCCTCTCCCGGGCTTCCCGTGGCAGCTGAGGCGGCACCTGGAGCTGAAGGAGAAGGGCAGGCACGTGGTACTGGGCTCCATCGAGAACAAGATGGAAGGCAAGGGCAACTCGCTTCCGAGCTCAGGGGAGGCCTGTCGTGAGGAAAAGGGCCTGGTTGCGGAGGACAGCGGTGGCGACAGCAAGGACCTCAGCGAGGTCAGCGAGACCACAGAGAGCACCGACGTTAAGGACAGCTCAGAGGCCTCTGACTCGGCCTCCTAGAGCCCACACCTGCTCCCCTCCCTATCCTGGCCCGCCCATCCCATCCTCACCGAAAGAGGTTTCACAATAAACTTCACCCAGTGGCCTTGGGGAGTTCACGTGTGCGAGTGTGCACCTTTTGGGTGGTGTGTGGATGCCCCGCTCTGGCTCTTGTGTTCTTCTGGATGTGGACCTCACAGCCTTTTGGCACAGTGCGTCCTGCAAGCCCTCCTAGAAGGGAAGAACTTTGTCAGGGCTTTGGAGAGGTCTGATGGCTTTGAACCATCTTTGGGTCTGGGGGGGTGGGGGAAAGAGACCCCGGAGTTCTGGAAGCCTTCTGAGCCTTGCTGTGCTGCTGCCCTGCCAGGCTCCAGATGTGGGAGTCCAGCGGGTCATTGACCTTATCTACCATCTCGGTAGGGGCCCAACCAGCTCCCTAGTTCCCCAAGCCCTGGCAAGTGTCCTTGATTCCTCCCTCCCCTGCAAACTAACAGATCCACCAATTCTGTGTGTTTGATCACCGTGATACCCCTTGAATCTCCTTCCTAACGGTTTTAGATTCACAGAGGTGAGCAGATAGTACAGGGTTTCCATGGATGCACGCCCCCCCCTCCCCACTTTCAACTATTAATAACATTTTGACCTTTCTTTTTTCTTTTTATTTTAATTGGAGGCTAATTATTATTAATAATATTTTGTATTCTTACATTTGACTCAATACTGATACATTATTAACTATAGTCCAGGGTTTACATTTCCTTCTGCGTTGTACACTCTGGGTTTTGACAAATAACATCATGTCGTTTCATGCAGAATAGAAGCCTAAAATTTGCTCCAGTACCTTTCATCCCTGCCATTCCCTCCGGCTGCAGCACCGTTGTTTGCTGCCCCTCCTCCCTGGGCGGGCTGCCTGGGCCGCCCACCTCCCAGCGGAACTCAACACTCCTTAGCTGTCACTACCTTATGCCCCTGCTACCGCAGATGGCACACTGCTCTCCTGCTACGCTGAATAATTCGCTACCAAGGGTTGGAGCTCCTGTCTCTCTCTGGCTGGCGCCTGCCACGTGATCAACAGGCAGCAGGGTAAGCAGAGACCAGTGGGCGGTCCGGGAATTGGAAAACGCGCCTGCGCGGGCCTGTGCGCCGCCGCCGGCTCCTGGGCCGGCGAGGAGGAGGGAGGCCGTGTTCTGATTGACTCAAATTTCTGCCTCGCCCCACCTTCCGCGCCCGGCGTCAGTCCCTTTAGATTCACCTACGGAGCCGGCTTCGTTCCCAGGCTCTGATAGGTCCGCCGGCGGCTGGGCCGGGCTCCGCGCGGAGGGCGGGGCGGGGCGAGCGGTGGAGCATGCGCACTACCTCGACCGCGCCCCAGCGCAGCCGGGCGGGAGCCGGCAGAGGCTCTCACGGCCCCTTGTGGGCCTTTCCTTCCTGCCTCTTCCGACCGGCGTTCTGCCCGCCCTCCCGCCCGCGCCCTGAGGCCCAAGCAGGCCGGTTGAAGCTCGGCCGCCCTCAGGCAGTCGAGTTTCCTGAGCGGAGGCGGGAGCTGCGGCGAGGGCGGAGGGCAAAGAGGGGAAGCCGCAGGCCTGGGTGACCCTTGGGGCCCAGCACTTCCTCCGCCTCTGCAGGGCTCGCCTCTGGAGCAGCCCCTTAAGGGCCATCGTGCCAACCTGAGGCCAGAAGGCTGGGGTGGAAAAGCAGGAACGCCTGCCCTGTAGCCTTGGGACTGTGGGTGGGTTCCGGGGACGTTTTCCCTGGCATGAGCCTGTACACCGAGGTGCACAACCTGACATGAGCACCTGGTAACAGCCTCGCCACCGATCTCATCTCCCTCTGGTCCATTCTCCGGGTAGCAGACCTGACCCTGCCTCCGCCCGGACCAAGGATTCACTCGCCAACAGGTTTAGCAAGCTCCCGCAGATCTGGTCCTGCACAGATCTGGTCCTGCCCTTCTGAGCAGTTTAGATCCTCCGAAGTGGAGAAATATGGCTGAGGCTAGAGCAGGCAGTATGGCCTTAAAGGCCAAAGAAGCATTTGGCCAGTACTAGTGACCATCACTTCATGAGAAATAGATGGGGAAACAGTGAAAACAGTGTCAGACTATTTTTTTGGGCTCCAAAATCACTGCAGATGGTGATTGCAGCCATGAAATTAAAAGACGCTTACTCCTCGGAAGGAAAGTTATGACCAACCTAGATACCATATTAAAAAGCAGAGACATTACTTTGCCAACAAAGGTCCTAGACAGTCAAGGCTATGGTTTTTCCAGTGGTCATGTATGGATGTGAGAGTTGGACTGTGAAGAAAGCTGAGCGCTGAAGAATTGATGTGCTTTTGAACTGTGGTGCTGGAGAAGACTCTTGCGAGTCCTTTGGACTGCAAGGAGATCCAACCAGTCCATCCTAAAGGATATCAGTCCTGGATGTTCATTGGAAGGACTGATGCTGAGGCTGAAACTCCAGGACTTTGGCCACCTCTTGCAAAGAGTTGACTGATTGGAAAAGACTCTGGTGCTGGGAGGGATTGGGGGCAGGAGGAGAAGGGGACGACAGGGGATGAGATGGCTGGATGGCATCACAGACTCGATGCACATGAGTTTGGGTGAACTCTGGGAGTTGGTGATGGACAGGGAGGCCTGGCGTGCTGCGATTCATGGGGTCGCAAAGAGTCGGACACGATTGAGCGACTGAACTGAATTGAGTGACTCAAAAGTTTTACACCAGTGGCCGAATGGGGCACACGTGGGTATTTCTGGAGTGATAAAGCAAAAGGACAGAAGGAGAATAGGGGCCGAGGCCAGTTCAGCAGCCATTTATTGTGGGCTTGAGCCTTGTGCCTGGCTCTGCTGAATCGGGGAGGGACTTTGGGGGACCAGTCAGGGCTCAGATAGAGGGGAAGGGGCAAGATGTGTTCCATCCAGCTCCCAGGTCCAACAGCCCCAGTCCCCGGTGCACACACTGCACCTTAGAGAAGGGCCTAGACACGGGGGGTGGGGGGCAGGGAGCTGAGAAGGTATGTTTTCCCCTTCTGGGCAAGAGAACTGTGCACAGTTGAAAGCCAGGAAGTACCTGTGCAAAGTCCCCTCCCTTGCAGAGCTGCAGGTCAGGGTCACGTGTGTCCACATTCGCACGGAGGCTGACTTTGACTTCCATGCAAACACATGCCTGGACCCCTTGCACAAGTGCCCACAGGCTCCCCTTCCCTGGGCACCACCCCAAAGCCTAAATACCTTTGCCACCCTTGTCACCATATGTGTACCCCAGGGATTTCTCTAACACAGTTGTCTACTCTGCCTTGTCTACCTGCTAACTGCATCCTGCCTTAGTATACCAGAGAAAAACTTGCCCTCTGACTTTGTGTTGCTAGAGAGACGTGAAGCATCCCTAGATAAGAGGAGCCCCAAGCTGACCCCCGGGCTCAGTAAGGCCCTGTTCTGAGGGTGCAGGAAGAGGGCTACCCCTCCTCAGCCCCCCAGGCCTAAGACAGAGCAGGTGTGAGGTGCAGGGGAAAGGAGACAGAAGAGTGTCTTCCGGTAGCAGGAAGTGGTAACCACCTATGGGGAAACAAGGCTGGTTCCTCTCTATGGGGCTGAACAGAAGGGGAACCTGAGCCTAGCCCTGCCCTCTGCCCCTGCCCCCACTCCACCATGCGGCCTGGAGGGACCAAGGGCAGGTTCTGGTCTCCCCTGTTGATCTTCCTAACCCCCTGGCTCTCCTAGTGTTGGGAAGGGTGGGCCCCATTGGATGTCCTGGGGGTCTAAGGGAAGGCAGCTGATCCAGGGGAGCCCGGCGGTCAGGAGCAGCTATGGTGTTGCTGCACACTGGCATTGATGGCTGATGGCCACGATGTGAGGGGTGCAGTCTGGCAATGGGGACCACAAGCCCTCTGGAGTTTGGGAGGGAGAGGCAGCCAGAGGGTGCCAGCTTGTTGGGCACCTTGGGGCTCTCACAGCGACCCTGGCTGCTTGGCAGCTGAACCTGGGGCACAAGGCTGCCTGGGGGCGTGCCCTGTGTGCCCGGGGTTGGGGGGGGAACGGCAAGGTCCAGCCACAGTGAGAAACACACCGGCACCGAGACCCTCGTGGGCAGTGCCAGGCCCGGGGCGCCCCGCCCCAGGAGCCGCGTTGGGGGCGGGACAGGGCAGGGCGGGGCCGGCACAGGGTGCTGGCTGCCGGCCCGCGGGTCCCCGCGCCTGGCCCGCTCGAGGCCGCGTGGGAGCAGCCGGGCTCAACGGCGCGGCCGCCCAGCGGTCATGGCCACGCATGGGAAGCTACGCCGAGAGCGAGGGCCGCAGGCTGACTATGAGGCGCAGGTCAAAGGTGAGAGGGCACTGGGTGCTCCTGGCCCGTTTCCCCGCGGAGACCCCAAAGGTCGTGGGAGACCCTGCAATGTGCTGGCTGCTGGCCTGGGGCTCGCGGCCTACCCCCAGCAACCTCCGGAGCGGGCTGAGGGAGGGAACCCGAGCCCCCTGCCCGCCTCCTCACGCCCCTTCGGCCTCAACCGCCACTGGTCCCACTTCCTTCCTCCTTCCCTCCATTCCTGTCCTGGTAGCTCTGCTCTCCTAGGTTCTCCCTGCCCCTCAGGAGCCCGAGGAGGAAAGGGGAGCACCTGGTTTCCTTCAAAAAGTGGCATTCTAGCCACCAGAAAGTGGAACACCTTGACTTTGCTGAAGGGGGCTGGGTAAGGGGGTCCAGGGGCTTCAATGGGTGGATTAGTGATGGCTTTACCCTAAGACCACTCCAGTCCTATAGCCCAGTCCCGGTTGCCCTTCTTTGGGCCCTGCGGTGGTTCTGAGTTGAAGGCCACTCTGGGTCCAGCTGGCACAGCGAATGGAGGACTGCAGAGCAGACCTCTTTGGGTTCTGATAAACACTCTGTGCAAATCGCATGCAAATGAGTCTTGCAAACTTAGGCGACAGCTTGTCTCCGGGTCTTATTCAGGGTGTGGTGGCTCTCGCAAAGGGAAGAAAGCCACATCCAAGCACCAGCAGTTTCCTGGTGTCTCAATCACTCGATTTTACCGATGAAGGAGACGCAGCTCAGAGTGTGCTCATGGTCACACAGCACCATAGGTCCTAGGAGGTGTAAGAAAATGAACCTCGAATGTCCTTCCAGTCCAGAGGTGGAGAGTCCAGTGTAATTCTGTGATACAAACAATTTGCACTAGTGTGCACGAGTCCTTCCCGTCTGGTAAAGGTGGGCTGCTGTCCAGACCCAGCTTGATGTGACTGAGCATGGCGAGCCAGCTCTCCAGGCCTTGCTGCATCATCCCTCAGATGGAGAGAGCAATCCCAGCCTGTATCCCCCAAACGTCATGAAGCTGAAGGACTTTGGAAACCCTTCAGTCGGCAGATATGTGTCAGTTCACTCACACCAAAAAGATTGGGCTTTGAGCAAGGCTGTCTTTAGATGTTCGTCGCCTGCTGTGGGCGTCTAATGACTTGAGCTTCTGTTTCCCATCTCCTCCGCTCTCCAGCCCCCGCCAAAGAAACTTCCTACTATGCTACAAAAAGAGGATCAGTATCTCAACACCCGAAATTCTGAAAGGTCAGCACAGTCATGGTTTGGGAGGCTGTCTTTTCTGCTTTGCTTGTCAGCAGAAGTGAGACTGAATGCCTCGCTCACAGGAAATGTTGTTGGGGCCCAGTCCTGGCTCTGCAATGCAAGCAGACATGGATTCCATCCTTTTGACAGATGTTTTGTATGCGTCGGTTCTCTGCCAGGCCCTGAAGATACAGCGAGGAGCACACAAGAAGCCATCCTTGCTCTCATATGGCTCACAGTGGAGGAGACATGTAGTAAACAACTTATCACACAACTTGTTTCAATTATGATGAAAACCACTGTAAAAGAAAAGCGCAGATGTCCAGAAAGGAGATGGGAAGAGGGCCAGACCTAGTTTATGGGGAAGTTGGGAAGGGTTCCCTGATGAGTACACCTCAGCTAAGATCTGAGAGCGGATGCTGCTGTGGCCTAGAGCCTGGGGATTTAGGTAGGTGCCAGCTGTGCTCAGACCCTGCCGACTCACGTCTGCTTGACACCAGGTCTGCTGGATCTCAGCCAAGGCTTGGTTGCACTGAAGAAGAAATGAACATTTTGGTGCTGGCCCAGCGAGCACTACTCACTTATGATAGGTCCCCAGGGAACTATTGTTCCAGGAGGGTGAGCAGATGCCAGTGGACAGCGGGGCAAGCCAGGACATCTCAGCTCTTTCTTGGAATGAAATGAAATTGATTTTTATCTGAAAAAATGTTACCATGATTCAGCGAATAGTCTCATGATTCCAAGTGGCTGAGAGCCCACTCCAGCCGGCCTAT